>NW_027532594.1:9528686-9906436 GCF_008692635.1 Crocuta crocuta
TTTTTAAATGAGAGAGACAGCATGAGCAGGGGAGGGTCAGAGAGAGAGAGAGGGAGGCATAGAGTTTGAAACAGGCTCCAGGCTCTGAGCTAGCTGTCAGCACAGAGCCTGACAAGGGGCTTGAACCCACAAACCGCGAGATCATGACCTGAGCCGAAGTCGGATGCTTAACCGACTGAGCCACCCAGGCGCCCCTGGCCTGGTAGCTTTTTGCCTTTATGAACTGTAGGAATTTTAGCAAGTTACTTAGTGTCTCTAATTTTCTCATCTGTAAAATGGAAAAAAATGCCCACAAGGTGGGTATAAGGATTAAGTAAGACAGAGTGAGCAACAAGGCCTGAAATGGATCAAATAAAAAATGGCAGCTATTTTAATTCATATGGGAACCAAAATGGGATTCTGAAAATACATGATGTACATGATTCTAACATCAGAAGGACAGGGAATTGGGCATCAGGCTTTACTACTTCATTACGATGTACTCACCTACTTCACCACTGGAAGCCTGTGTCTCTTCCTGCCTCCTCAAACTCTGAGAATTTTCATTTACCCGCGAATCAAGGACAGAAACCTGGGATCATTCCCAACGGATTCTTTTTTCTCCCTTTTCACTCAAGGATTGAAATGTAATCATAGCACTGCCATGGATGGCTAAAAACAGCCCGTGTATTAACTGGAAATTTTTATCATGTAAATATAGATACTAAACTTGTTCTGCAGCATATCAGTAAATCAGCAATGGAGAAGTTATTTTTCAGATCTCAAAATTCCATGTAATATTTATAGCCTCTGAATATATTTAAAGCTAAGCATACCCGGGATAAGAAGAAGTTCCATAAGGGGAGAAATAAATATGCTAAATGTGTGCAGTATATCTGTCCTACGAGGCCCGAGCGTGCTTTATGCAGTGCTGAGAGTTTGTGAGTGAGGGCTAAGCCACATCTCCCTGGTTGTCCTTTTTAACTATAAAGGAAGGTGATAAATTATAAATGTGCACCAGCCACCCAAGGATGACAGTTTTAATTTTCATTTTAACAATATGTACAATACCAGATGCATGAAACTCAGTTGGAATGTACCAAGGCAGCAGAGGATACTGGGAAGGAGAAGCTGAGAAGGTGAGCTTGACCTTCCTGCCCATTATTAGCTCCTGTCCCGTAGCCACTGGTTAGAGGCTGCGGGGGCTCCTAGAGCCGGGCCACGCCCCTTTGCCACCTCTGTGTTCTCCCAGAGATGAGCCTTCATGTGTCACTGTGTACGCAAGCTTGTCATGCTAATGACTGCTAGAATATTCTGTTGGCTCTCAGGTCCTTACATTATCTGAATAAAACGAATACATGCCTGCTTCATTTTTTATGCCACATTTTTAATCTTCATTATCTACAGCCAGTTGTCTGAAATGTTCATGACATTTCTGGGTTTCCATGTTGTCTCCCCTTTCCCTCTCACAGTGTAATGCCCTCTCCTTTCATGTTTCAAACCCTGCACTGCCTTCCTTCAACACCCTGATTTCTTAAGCTTTCCTACTTGAGCACCACTGCCTGGTTATTTCAAGGGTGACAAACCTCCCACCTCTACGGGATCCTCAAAGAGGATGTGAGGAACATGCCATTTACAGACACTGTGCAGTTGCAACTAGGAATTAAAAACCCGAAGAAGTCCTAGTCAGATAAGGTCTAAAGTTTGGGACTGGCAAGCCCATGAAAGGAATTGGTCAACTGGAATAACACCAGAAAGAAATGCCATTGACCTTTCTCTAGAGCCTGTGCCATGTGGAAACGCGGGATGTGGGTGATCGTGTGGGAGCACACGTGTCATGGGAGACAGAGAAGCTGGCAGCAGGGGGCGGAGGGGGGCAGTAACTGCCAGGGGGTGAGGATAATGCAAACCTTGGGAGGCAAACAGAATTGCAATGTGGCCATTTCTGAAAAACATTTGTCAGGATGAATAATTATATCGCCGAGAATTCTGATCCATTTTTTTTGCCCTCACAGGTGAAACCGCATCATAGTAAATGCCATTACAGAGAAGTCTTCTGTATAATAAAATTATTTCAGAGTTTCATATGAGGGGCTAACATAACAGCACTAAGTGATCTAATCTTATGAACTAGAATCATCCCAAGTCAAGTCTTTCCTAGATGTCTATCCATTTATTGGAGACTAGGAAGGGGGAGGGAAGAGGGCTGCACAGAACGGTATCATTTCCTCTGGATTGTTTTTAGATAAAAGTTATTCTCTCACCTCACTGATCATTTCCCGCCTCATTATCACAGATTCCTCCCCTAAATATATTCTCAGAGAAGACCTCTTGGCCTTTTGGAATCAGAAGGGAAGCAGGAGGTGGACGGTGGCCCTTGGGAGCCATGCAGGGACTTAAACAGTGCAGGCTACAGGTATGAGTTTACCGAGATCGCTCTTCTCCCTGTATTAATTCTTTTTTAAAATATTTTTTCACGTTTGTTTAACTGATAGAGAGAGAGAAAGGCAGGGGAGGGGTAGAGAGAGAGTCCCAAGCAGGCTCCGCACTGTCAGCGCAGAGTCTGATGTAGGGCTCAGTCTCACAAATCGTGAGATCACGACCTGAGCCGGGGTCAAGAGTCAGATGCTCAACTGATGGAGCCACCCAGGCGCCCCCTCCCTGTACTAATGCTAGAGTAGCTGTCAGTCAGTACACCCTTCTCATCATCGGTTCCTTTATAAAAGGGGCATCATTTTAGTAGCTGCTGAAAAGTGGCTAAAAAGTCAAAGCGAGGTTATGTGGTCTCAGGCAAGTTGCTTAGCAGCTCTATGCCTTAGTTTCCTCTTCCTTAATGGTGGCATAATAACAGGACCTACTTCATAAGCCTGTTGTAACCACTAAAGGAGTTAATATCCATAAAGTGCACAGAACTATACCCGGCAGGTAATAATCCGTACATAAATGTCTGATGGAATAATCATGATTATCATTGTTACAGCACATACGTTGTTTTCAGTGGGAGGTCACTGTGGATAGTCATTGCCTCGTTCCTCTTCTAGATTTGTGTTTCTCTTAGGAACTGTTTCCATGTTCAAGGCAGAAATAGGAGGAGATTCGGTATATAGTGTCATTGCTGTTCCAATGTTTGGCAGGCGATGCGAATGCACTCGAGGTGTTCCCAGGGGCAGTGTGTTCACTACCCTCCGCTCCGTAGTCTGAGCTGACTTGCACGTAACTGCCCCTGACAAACTGGATGATTCGAATGTCAGGAAAACTGCTGTCCTATATTTTGGGGCTGAAAGGCATTCATTCTGTTCTGGCCTATAGAAAGACGCTGGCAGGGTACAAGTGCGGACCTCTCACCACTTTTGGATGACCTAAGCCCAGTACATTTAATGGAGTGATTCCATTATTAACGTGATTCCCCACCACTCACTGATCAAAGACTGAAAATGCACAAACAAAATTAGAGCCCGACAAAGGCCTTCTTTCTTACATCACAAAGAAAGAAATCTGTTTCAGCTTTGGGACTATCTTTGATAAAATCAGAATGGCAGAAGCACTGAATGTTGAACTCTCTGAAAAGTTCCTACGGTCTGACCAAACATGACCATTTAATGAAAAGAAAAATCCCTGAGCAGAAGATAGCCCTTGCTTCAGTGCACCTACATACATAAGTGGAGAAATGGAAACTGAATGTGGCAGGCCCAGAATGTCTACGGAACACTTTAAACATGTTCTAATCTCTGCTAGAGGGAAAACGTAAAGCCTTTGGCATCAGGTAGATTTGGGTACTAATCTCAGCTTGGGCTTTTACCAGCTGGGTGATCCGACCCACGTTTCAGTGTGGTGTCAAAAGAATCAAAAGAATTCAAAAGAATCAAATGAGCAACCTTTGCGTATCTTCTATGACAGTGCCTGACACACAACAGCTGTCCAGTAAATATGAGTCTCCCTGGCTCATCGCCCTGTTGTTAGTCAAGACCTCTAGCAGGTAAAACCTCACTTGGGCTCATATAGTCTGTCCCTTCAAACGTGCTCAACCAATGCTCATGGACATTACTCTCCATGCTCACCTCTTCCCCACCCCAGCTCCTCTACTCTCTAGTAGTTTTTGTCGCCAACTCACCCTTCACTTTTTGGCATCCCTCATTTTTTACCCTGAAAATCTTGGCTTTGAAACTGGTCTCATACCTTTCATACAAACTATGTTCTAGTTCTGATATTCTATCTATGTTCCTTCAAGCTCTAGACCCAGAGTTTGGCTTTGTACTTCTAGGGTGTTCCTGATAGCACATTCCAGTCCTGGTTCCCACACGGCCTAAAGACTGCCTCACTCAAACAAAACAAAACAATACAAAACAAAACACTTCATATGGACGAAACTTTTACCATCTTTTCAGGAATAGAGTTTGTTGATAATGGAAGATTCTTTCTCAAAATGGCTTAGTGTGCTTCTGGTTTCATCTCCAGTATTATTTATGGTGGTCCCAGCAGTAGGCCTGGGCTACGTGGACCCTGGTTGAAAGCAAGGCTGAGATGAAATGACAATATTAGGTGTGGAAGGGCATGTTCCCAAATCAGAGAATAGGAAAGATGGTAAGGCTCACTTGGAGATCCAGAGCCTGCTTGATTAGAGGAGGGAAACTGGAGAGAGTGGCCAGGGTGGTTTCTATGAATAGGAAACCACCACCGCCCAAACAGCAGAAGGTGAATTGGCGGGGCCAAGTATATGTAGCCAGCAGGGTCAAGGACACCAGAGCAAACAATGACAGCAGATGCAGAAGTGAGAGGTCAGTTTCGTGCTGCCTTGGAAATTGCCTCTACGAGGGAGTGCTCATCTGGGGTACCATGGGAGGGCCCTGGTCTTCTGCAGTAGGAACAGGGTTTTTGCCTCCAAGTCACAGCCCTCTGCTCTGGGCTGACCATTTCTGACAATAGCGTTGTGCTTACCGTAGCTGAATTTAAAGAGCTTGTAGAAAGTGACCTTAATTGAGTTGGGACCATTATGCCTCATCACCTTTAAACCAGTTGGCAGTTGAAAGGTGGGTACATCTTCCTAAGGTTGTACTGAAGTAAACTGTTGTTAGAGACTGGCTAACAAAATGGGTCTAAAGTTTTGTTTTCAGATTGCCTACAGAAATTTCATTAGAATTAACAAAATAACAAATAACAAAAATAGCCTAATCCAGTTGCTTCTGCATAGAACTCTTCTTTTAAAACCATAGTTCTACAAAAAGCATTCTTTGATAGTAGAGCCTTATCCTCATGACCAACTACACAGACAGCTAAGTAGAATATCTGAGATAGCAAATTGTGAGCACTGTGAAAGCGTAACTGCTCCCGACTTTTTATTAAAATTTTTTTAAATGTTTACTTATTTTTGAGAGAGAGAGAGAGAGAGAGAGAGAGAAAGAGAAAGAGAGAGAGCCCAGAGTGTGAGCGGGGGAAAGGCAAAGAGAGAGGGAGACACAAGATCTGAAATAGGCTCCAGACTCTGAGCTGTCAGTACACGACCCAATATAGGGCTCAAACCCACAAGCTGTGAAGTCATGACCTGAGCTGAAGTCAGACACTTAACCAACTGAGCCACCCAGGTGACCCAAGTAACTGCTCTTTAAAACAAAACAAAACAAAACAAAACAAAACAAAACAAAAAACAAAAGCAAAGCAAAACAGTAACCAACTTTGTCCCTCTCTTATGTCAGAGGCTGGCCTGACTTGACTACATTTTGAGAGAATCTTATAAAACACTGGGGTCATTTGATCCCTAAACTAGATCTCAAAGAAGGTATACTATTTCAGCTCAGAGGTGGGTGAGGAGAATAATGGACAAGGAAGGACCTCCTAGAGGGAAACGCCAGAGGCCACGGAGGTTGATGATCAAGTGGGCCCTCCAGGGTCTACCCAAAGGGACAAAGTCTAGTAGGGAGTCTCTGGAGTTTCTGCCTCAGCTGTGCAGCCCTAGTGTGGACCAGGGATGGCTTATTTCTTTTCTGAGTGGGAGATTTCACTCCCATTCCTACATCAACATTATACACAGAGGGTCTGTGAATAGAGCTAGGTAAGTAGATGGTGTATAGGTCACCAGAAAATGGGAGATATCTGTGGTCTTAATGGAAGAAGTCATGCATAACTTTGCTGGATGCAAAGACTGGGTGAGACTTTGAAAACACATGGAGATTTGGCAACCTGGGGCATAAACTTGGGTGGGGACTCATGGTCTATATTTTCCAGCCTTCTTTGCCAGGAAACATGGCCATATGACTGATACCCCGACAGATTGTGAGTGGAAGCGATAGGTGCCACTTCCAAATCGTGTGCCTAAAAGAAAGTTGCTTACCCTTCATTTCTACTTCTCCATGGGCGGGAGCACTAGTATCTTCAGTCATGAAGATGAAGATGGTCGAAAACAACATGGAAGGAGCCTGGGTGCTGGGATAATGTACTGGAGCAGAGTCACCCTACCAATCTGGACTGCTCACTCCAAATTGTTAGGATGGTGAGAAATAAACCTCTTAGTATATCTAAGCTTCTGTTGCTTGGGGTCTCTTTGTCATAGCAAAGATATGCTCCTTTGTCCCAGTGTAGGACGTCATAATTTCAGAAATGTTTGAGGTAAGAGCAAATATAAGTATCGCCTCTAGAGTAATTTGAATTTTTGGTTCTAGATACCATAAAGCCATTTTTCTAGACGTCATAAATTCTCAAGTAGGCAGGAGTTTAGTATCTGGGGTCTATCACCACCCTGAAATTACATGTAAAAAAGTACAATACACACAAAAAAAGTTCAGATTTTTTTTTTTATCAACTACTCAAAGGTAGTCCCAAGTGAGTTAAAGCATTCTTCAAAATCCTGGTTCTTTGACACTCTCCAGTATCAAACAGAGACAGGCTTAAAATACAGTTCCCCTTTGCTGGTTAGAGGGACAGGTTGGCTAAAACTGGAGACTTCTCAGGCCAGGAGAATGTTTTAGCCCTGCTGGGTCTCACTGAATTTGGAATAATCTGGTACTGTCTAGGTTACTTTTGGAGACTAACTAGAATTTATATTCTATGGGGAGTAGGCAATGGCTAATTACGGATTTTTTGTTTTGTTTTGTTTTGTTTTTGGGGTTTTTTTTTTTGGCTGCCATCAAGCATTCTTGTTGAAAACCAGCTTTTTGCTCATTATTGTTAGCTAAATAGAATTAATTTAACAATAATCCCAATACAATGAGCTGCTATGCGTGTCCACACACACCACACCACAGGGTTCTCACAGATCTAGATGTCACACAGCCGATGTCCGCACAGTTAACATAAAAACACCATTCAGCTTCATTAGGCTCCAGGTGCCCAATGTACAGTATGGCTATCGTTCCCTGTTTACCTTCTAAAAGTTTTCTAAGATAGGCAATCTCATAAGCAAACGTACAGAGACCTAGGTGCCTTTTGATGACTGAATACATCAAAATAAGTATTTACATCTTATATAAGAAATTGTACAGGGGCCTTTACAGAGAAGAAAACCTGGGCTGTGGCCTGTACGGAAGGCTGGAGCAGAAAGTCCACTTCATATTGACTCAGGAAGGGTTTTATAAAGAAGATGGGGGTTTACTACCATGGGGGTTTGGCAGGAGAAGGTAAGAGGGTTTGCATTCTACAGTGTACAGTGCACTCCAAAAAAAAAAACAACCAAAAAACCCACAGGAGGAGGTAATACCTGAGTATAGATGTATTCAGTAATTACATTAAAACTCTGGAAGAAAACACTGTCATTTGTGGTCGTATTTATTTATTCATTATATGCATAAAGAAAAAAAAAAACCCAGGGGCACCTGGGTGGCTCAGTCGGTTAAGTGGCCGACTTCAGCTCAGGTCATGATCTCACGGTTTGTGAGTTCCAGCCCCGCATCAGGCTCTGTGCTGACGGCTCAGAGCCTGGAGCCTGCTTCAGATTCTGTGTCTCCCCTCTCTCTGCTCCTCCCATGCTCATGCTATGTCTCTCAATAATAAATAAAAATGTTAAAACAATTAAAAAAACAAAAACAAAAACAAAAACAAAAAAACAAAAGAAAGAAAAAACCCCAGAAGGGACAATCAAGGTGTCTTCTGCGAATGACACTGGAAAACTTGTGTTTGGGATATTATCAAACCTCCAAGTATTTTCCTTGGTGTTGAAAGTGGAGATTCTAGTGCAACTGGGAAGCTAAGCATCCTTAATAGGCTTTCATCTTGCATTTTTTATTGTTTTTTTTTAAACAGAAAACACATATTCACTTGCCCCTGTCAATTTTAAAATGAAGGCTGAGGCAGATAGCTAGGAGCTACTAAAAATCTTGATGATGAGGTATAGCCCTTGCAAATTAACCATGTCAAAGCAGGATTTTTTGGTATTGTTTATTTTGGGGACTATAATGTGACCCCCCGAATAGCTATCTGAAACTGTGTAATCAAAACCCTTTCCAAAATGGGGTTCCACTGTATTGGTTTTAAGATCAGATGTCAGTGTTCTTTGATCTTCGTTGCTCAGATGTTCTCATTACATGGAGTAGAATTCAGCAGGTGTTTGGTTGTTTATCCAGGAAAGGGGAAGGTGAGCTGGGATTAAATTGTTATGACATAGCTTTGTTTTAGCCCTGCTGAGTCTCAGTGAATTTGGAATAATCATGTTGCTGCAATAGCAATTCCGCTAAGTACAACAGGACATGGCAAAGCTTGGCTCACAAACTAATGGACTGCAGCTACCATCTGTGGGATTGAAACGAAATGACTCTAAAAGAAATACTCATGAATGTAACTGGCCATCTTGTTGATTAGCTTTCTGGTGGACAGGATTCCAGTCGCCTAAATGAACCAGCACAAGCTTTCTCTGGAAGCCACTAAGTAGATGAATACCCATTCGCTCCTGAATATGCATTTGCCCAATAAATCCCAAAATACTCAAAGCCCCTTTAAAAGAAGACTCTTATAATCAAATTATGTAAAATGTAGAAAATTATACCAACACTTCGCAAACTGTAAATTAAAACAGAAAAACATAAGTTCTCGTGCCAGTGTTTATAAGGTCATTCGTTTCCAATTCGACACATTCCGCTCTACTTTTATAGCCTACTGTCTGTGGCTGGGTTAAATGTAAGCTGACAAGTTCAGATTTATGTTCCTTAATTTATTCAGAAGAAAACTTCGGTCTCACTGTCAATATTAGCACACAAGTTTCCATTTTTAAAGAAAAAGAATCAGTCTCTGCAAGGGCCCCATTGTGTTTCTCTCAGTGTACGTATCTGTGTGGCACATATTACTCTTAAGACTTCATGAACTCTTAATAGCACACCTAATGTCTTTATTTTTTTACTTGGAAGTCCAGAATTTTAAGTTGTTTGAAAATTTTTTAAAATTTATAGTTTTTTTTTTTGAGGGAGAGAGCAAGAAAGCGGGGGTGGGTGGGAAGAGAGGGGGACAGAGGATCCAAAGCAGGGTCCACACTGGCAGCAGTGAGCCTGACATGGGGCGTGAACTTACAAAACGTGAGACCATGACCTGAGCTGAAGTCAGATGCTTAACCAACTGAGCCACCCAGGCGCCCCCCAGAATTTTAAGTTTTAAAGGACATCATTCTTCACTGAGGTTCAGTTAAGGTCGAAATTTTAGATACTGAAAAATAATTCTGTAACTACATGAGCTAAGGAAAAACTGATTTTTAAAAAGAAGGTAGCACTTGGAACTCCCAAACAACTTACAGATTTACTTTCCTCAACTTTCTTCTCAGAATTTCCTTCTTGCAGCCCAAGGAAATCCAGAGGCTGAAATGGATTTTTCTGAGACTTGGTCGGGTGAGAAAGGTTAACACTAGCTCACTTCTCCACCTCTATACACTTTCTTCCTGTGGATCACCTCCCAAATGCAGGTGCTATCCCCAGTGGCTTGCCCCTTGGTCACTGGGTCTTCATCTCAGCCAGGAGGGATGTAGGAGCTCAGCATCATTTGCCCTTTGCTGATAAATGCTTTGGCCTGTGTTTTGGATTGTGATTTCAAAGCTTCTGCCTTGTTTAGATGTATTGGATCTCAGTGTCATTACCCGAATCTACAGGGGAAACTGCCTAAAATGTCCATGCTCTTTAGTTTGCCCCATGTTAGTTCAGAGGCTCCCCTATCTCCTCCTGTTCCATTTTACAAAGAGTAGAAGCCTTGCCTTTGACCCCCAGCCAATGGTTGAGGTACTATGCATTTGCTTGAATATTTCCAGTTGCTCTATTTAACTTATCCATCAAAACATATCTTATTGCCCAGTGTCTATGGTAGGAGTAACATGGTGACAGCTATCATTTAAAAACTGTGTTTGGGGGGCGCCTGGGTGGCTCAGTTGGTTAAGCGTCTGACTTCGGCTCAGGTCATGATCTCACAGTTCGTGGGTTCGAGCCCCGCGTCAGGCTCTGTGCTGACAGCTCAGAGCCTGGAGCCTGCTTCGGATTCCGTGTCTCCCTCTCTCTCTGACTCTTCCCTGCTCATGCTGTTCCTCTCTCTCTCTCTCTTAGAAATAAATAAAACATAAAAAAAAAAAAAAAAACTGTGCTTGGGCTCCTAGTCTAGACTTCCTCGGGGCGCCTAGGTGGCTCAGTCGGTTAAGCTTCTGACTTCAGATCAGGTCACGATCTCGCGGTTTGTGGGTTTGAGCCCCACATTGGGTTCTGTGCTGACAGCTCAGAGCCTGGAGCCTGCTTCAGATTCTATGGTTCCCCCTCTCGCTGCCCCTCCCCAACTCATGCTCTGTCTCTCTCTGTCTCTCAATAATAAATAAATGTTGAAAAATTTTTAGACTTCCTAAGAGTACTTACAGCTGATATGTACCCTCTTGTATGTTCCCTGGTGATGGTGGAGTGCCAGGCCCTGGCCCCCAAGTCTGCCCTGCTTCCTGTAGCTAACTGAATAATGTTCAATAACCTCCCATTAAGTGACGATAGATTGGAATACCTATGTATTCTATTGGAATTCTGCTGCACTTCCTAATTTTCTAAATGTTGCCTATCTCTATATTTTCATTGATATACTCATCCTTCCCACCCACCAGATGAAAACTCTGTCCTCTCTTGATGGCAGGAATTATCTGATGTTCATCTTCACATTCATGTTCTTAATTGGGCCGACTCCCATGACATCATATTGATGGAGACCTCACGCTTTTGTCCTGGATGATATATTCTGTCTTATTTCATTCTAGGTAATTCTTCTGTGCTCAGCCAAATTTGATAGAAATGGAAGTATGGTAAAACCACAAGGCCAGTACAAAATGTACGTCATTTTTACCTCTGTTCCTTCTTCTCCCTCTCCCTTTTCTCCTCCTCTTTCTTTTTTTAAAGTTTATTTATTTTGAAAGAGAGAAGAGTGAGAGTAGGAGAGGGGCACAGAGAGGAGAGAGAGAGAATCCCAGGCAGTCTCCATTGTCAGTGCAGAGCCTGATTTGGGGCTTAAACTCAGCAACTGTGAGATCAGGACCCGAGGAAAATTGTAAGAGTCGGACACTTAACTGATTGAGCCACTCAGGCGCTCCTCACCTGTTTCTTCTATTTCAGGTTTCCCTTTTTCTTCTATCAGATCAAGGACTCAACTAGAATCAGCCATGATCACTTTATTAAGAGCTGCTACTTCATACAACAATTCTGCAGCCTGGGTAAGATGAGACATTTTGCAAGTGAGGAAGCTAAGACCTAGAAAGGCCAAGATTATTTTGCCTTCAGCTCTCTGCTGTTCCGTTACCAAGTGAGCAACAGTGAGCAGTGAGGAACTACCTAGGGGACTGAAGGGGACAGAGTGCACAAAGGGTCCGGGGATGTTCAGTGTGGAGTAGAGAAGATCACAGAGCATTTTAGTCTCTGGGTCAGGCAACAGGACTGAAGCAAAGGCAAGTCAGCTGCTGGAGGCCTGGATCTTGGACCTTAATCTATTAAGGAAGCAGGGTGAGGCGAAGGGCAGGGATGGAGACATATGCATATTAAAGGCTATATCTGGAATGGCTCAGCTCTTGGCTGACTCTGACCTTTTGCAGAGGACTAGAGAACTCTATGATCAGTTATTGCTTCCTGCCCTGAGGGAGGAAAAGGGAGTGGCAGTCTGCTTATTTTCTGATCTGCTCTTTTTGGATTCAGGACAAATCATCCAATTGGAACTACTTATAACTAAAAAGAAAAAACAAAAGAAGAACAAACTGGTAAAATCTGGATCAGGTGTATTACAGCAATATGACTTGTAAATGTGACTTGCTTACTACATTTGACTGAAGTGGCTTACAGGGCTCCAGAAAATAGACCACTCTGCTCTATTACTTGGCCCATGTGATTTAGTAGCTTGCCATGCTCACTCCCTGTGGCCTACTCTATTCCAAGCTATGCTGGTCTCCTTGCTGGGGGAAGCCAGGGGTAAGGACATACAAGCACTTATTTAAGAGAGTTCTTGTCTCAGGTATTTACTAGTCAGATTTTCCTCTCCATAAGATGCCCTTCATCCATCTGTAGGCAGGGTTTGCTCCCTGTGGCCTCTGTCAAGCATCATCTCACGCGAAAAGTCTCCCCTAACTGTGTGCCTAAGAACACACCCTCTTCCTCCCATCCCCTCGGCACCCCTACCCACTGAAATTTGCTTTCTCTCACCGAAGTCAAACACGTATGCCCTTGTTACGTATGTATTTACTGCCCGCCTCCGTCACCCCTCACCCCCACCTGGAATGACAGCTTCAGGAGGGCAGGCCATCTGTTTTGTCCACTGCTGTTGACCCAGCACAGAGGAGAGACTCTAGTGAGTAGTAGGTGCTCAAAAAGTATTTGTTGAATGAATTTATGCTAATTATTTCATGGAATAACATCTCTCTTGCTTAACACTAATAGATTTGACTTGATTTATTGTGCTTTATTTTATTATGATACTAAATTTTAATAATGCTTCATCTTGTGACTTAACAAAGTATCTCCTTCATCATCCTCTTTTCAATTTTAAGTGGCCCACTGAGATATAAATAGGATATAAATATAAATAAGGGATAAAGAAAAAAGAAGAATAGGATTGTGAAGTGAAATTTGTGGTAGCATTAGAAGACAAAATAATTAGTCTTCTGTTAATCAAGCCAGTGTACTCTCTTCAGCAATTTGAAAAAAAATACAAAAAGCAAAATACCTATCTATATCTATATCTACATATACCTATACCTATATCTATATCCAAATCTAAATAAACATACTATTCTTGTGTTCCATTAGGTCATTGTGATAAAGTCTGTGTTTGAATCCAGCTCTTATTACTTGGTGGTCGTGTACTGAGGCAGATTACATAATTTCTCGGGTTCTGACTTTCCTCTCTGTAAAATGGACACCATTCTAGTGTTACCTCACCGTGTTGGCTCTGCAGGCAAATACGCGGGAACAGAGTGTACTGAGGTCTCAGTCTAGTCCCAGCTCCACGTGCTCAGTCCTGAGAGGGGTCATTTACCTGGGATGAGGGACACAGGGTGAGGGGTGCCCTTCACTGCCTGGCCACTCACCAGGCCAATGGCTCCACATGGCAGCCGGCTCCTCAGCTCTACCCTCGAAGCGATAGAGCCACTGTGAGAAGACGTCGTGTCCATGAAAGTGGCCATGATATCACACACCTAAGTGACCTTCTGTGTTTTCGAAAGGAAAATTCCCCAAACATTATCCTTTCCAAAGCTCTTTTCAACATGAATCTCAAGTACTAAACTGGGCTGGGGCTTGGTGAGAAATGTGAGGATGAACACACCCTACATGTATAAGATTGAATTGGAAATGGTGCTTCCACATAGAGGTCCTACAGTCCCCTAAACTAATTTGCTGTGCTTTACCCCGGTGCACCAATGGGAAGTGCCTGTGTAAATGAATGAGAGGGGCTGGGTGGACACTACTGTAAATAACAGCCATCCGGGAAAAGAAATCCTGGGGAAAATTAATTTTCAACAGTGGAACAGAGCAGGGAGAACAGAACTGTGCTTTTCCTGCTTGTGATTTATAGCAGGTCCCCTCTTAACTCACAATAATGAATCACTGGCTTTTTCCTCTAGGAGTTTATCCTCTCTCCGAGTTTGACTCTACATATATGCACATGCAAGGGCAGGAACTGTTTTTCCATATGGAATTCCTCTATGGTATGCTTTCATTTCCTATTCTTCCAACATTAACAAAAAGCGTTCAAAAGGAGCTTAACCAAAGAGAATTTCCTCCTTTCTCCATTCATTCCTGGTTCTTCAGAATTCACAGCTGAGTTTCATTATGAGGCAAATTTCTAACAATTCAATTAGGGCATGAAATTCATATTCTTTTACAGAACATTTCTATAATTCAAAAGTAAATGTTAAACCAGTGATGCAACCCATTAAGAAAAAAGAAAAACATGATCAAAAGTGGTATATATTTTGTAGTCCTGGTATTTAAGTTTTAAAATCTGTATTTACCAGGTCTTGGTGCAACCATCTTACTAATATAGTCATGTAACGTCCTATTTAGTAATATGCTCATCTGGAATGCCATCACCTCTTAGTTATGTTTCCATTTATTATTTGCACCCTAACTTGCTCAAAGCCAACCTCTTCTCAGCAAAGTTTCCACAGCTCTTGTTGCTAAATCTGGTGGTTATATTCCTCAATACCCTGCTTATTTCACACTTCTGCAGCATCTGACACAATTGCCCATTCATTCCCTTCTCCTAGAAACATTTTGGTCATCATGATACCCACACTTTTCACGTTTTCCTACCACCTCTGTGGCTGTTCTTTCTCAGTGTCCCTTGAGGTTCTTCTTCTCCCATCTGCATTTTATACATGGCTTTTTCTCAGGTCTCTGGGCTAGGCCACTCTCTTCTCTCTACAAACTTTTGCTTCAGCCACCTACCCTATGTCCATGGCTGCTGCAATTACCATGTTAGTTATATCTTCATTTAAGATTTCTCTCCTGAACTCAAAGCTCTTTATTCAACACTTACTGGCCTTCGGTATTTAGACAACATAGGGACGTTCATCTTAACGTGCCCCATAGGAACGCACCTGTCTTCCATCTCCACCTTCTCCATTGTTTCTTTTGCTCACTACCATGACTATCCATCTTGCTGTCCAAGCGAGGATTATGGGTACCATTCTACATTTCCACGTGTGATACTATGTATCCATCCTCTTCTCCCTCTTCCCACTGCGGATACCTGCAGAGCATCGTTAACCTCTACCTTGTTCACTGTCTTAACCTCCTAACTGGTCTTCCTGCCCCTTGTCCTGTGCCCATCCACTCCATTCTTCACCGTGCACCAACAATGGTCTTTCCTATATACAGATCTGATCTTGATACTCAAATTGAAAATCTGATCTGACATTCAAAACCTCAACAGCTTCTCATTACCTTCAGGCTAATCTCCAAAGTCCAAAGACCAGTTCATATGGCCTTAATGGACTGGTCCCTCTTGCCTTTTTAGCCTTACCTCTTTCTTGCTGACACTTTTCCTTTCTTTTTCCCCATACTTAGTCTTCAATCTTTCTGAAAGTCTTTCAGTCCTCTGCCTGGTATGCTCTTGTCCCCATATGTTTATTACTCCTCCCTCACCTGGTCAGCTCCTGTGCATCTGTCAGCTGTCAGTGCAGTGTCACTTCCTCCAGGACACCTTCATGGATCGAAGTGTCCTGCTGTCTAATCTGTACTGTGTGAACCTCCTCTTTATGCCACATCCTACTGCCCTTTAACTGCCTGAGGACTTGCAAGCCATGTCAGCTTTGTGCGCCCAGGGGCGGTGTCTGACCTGCATGTGTGTACAACGCCTGTGTTCATAGTAGGTACTCAAAAACATTTGTGGAAACATTAATAAAAGAGGGAATAAAATCCAGTTGTCAAGTTCTAATAGATTTTATAGCATGTCTGCCTACCAGAAAGTATGAACAACAGAATCTTTGTTATCTTTAGACAGAAGTTGGAAGAATACCCACTTTATAATTAAAACAACAATACCCAATAGTTCCTGGGTTATCTATTATGCACAGTACTGTGAAAAGTGCTTCACATGTGTAGTCTTTTCATTCTCACAGTGATCTGTGAGGTAGGAACTATTATCTTCTCCACATTAGAGATGAAGAAAATAAGTTGAAGAGAGAGAAACCATTTGGCCAAACTCAGTTGGCAAAGCCAAGATTATATGAAACCCCCAAGGCCATCCCCCCACCAAAAAAAACCTCATCCTACAAAACAGACAAATGTGTTCATAAAAATGTACTGAATACCTGTTTTGTGTAAAATACCACAAGGGATGTATCCACACTACCCCTGCACCTCTTACTCCAGTGAAAATAACCAGGAACATTGAAGAGAGGTACTGTTTTGCATTTGGTTAGCTATTACCATCAGCCTGGCAAGAAATATTCTATATTACATGAAAGAATATGACTGGGTACACCAGAAAACTTTCCAGCTCTTCTGTACCAGATACAGTAATTTCATTATTTAGCATAAAATGTGAATGCTTAGCTTCATTAACAGTCAAATCCAGATGCAAATGCAAATCAAGAAATATAATGGAAAACCAAATAGCAGATTCTCATTATCTGTCTTTTGTTAAAATCAATGCCAAAGCTCTCCTCTGTAAACAAGTACTGAATTACCGTATCTTAGGCCTGACAGAAACCTAGACATTATTTACTCCAATTCTCTACAATTATTTTTAAGTTTAAGGTCTAAAGGAAAAGAACTAGTGAGCATAAGAGAGTACCAGGACTCAAGAAAACTGGTCGGCAGTATCTACAAAAGCTGAACCTATACCTGTCCTGAGACCCAGCTCCTCTACCCCGAGAAATATACCCAACAGAAGTGCTTTTATTTGTCACCAAATGATACATATGATAATGTTAACAAAAGCAGTTGTTTGTTTGTTTGTTTGTTTGCAAGAGGCCCAACTGGAATCCATCCAGTGGTCATCAGAGACTGGGCAATTAAATCTGGTATATTTAAGCAGTGGAATATATCCTGTAGCGGTGAAACAAACCAAAGTACCACTATATACCACCATGCAGATGGATCACAAAAATATGATGAGGAAAAGAAGTCATCATTTTATCATGATTTTATTTACACAAATTTCAAAAAGCAGTCTAACCTAATCAGAAGTAAGAAGAATGGTTACTTAGAGGACACAGGGGTGTTTGTTGATTTCTGTTTCTCGTGTTGAATGCTGATTACACAGGTATGCTCACTCTGGGACAACCCACTGAGCTGTTTATTTATGTGCATCCTTTTCTGTATATATGTTATATACTTCAATAAAAATCACACAGCATTACCCCCCAAAGAAGAAACTTTGGCACTCTCTGTTATCCATCTCCTCCATTAGGAAGAAATTCTCAGGCACAGTGGGAAGAGCTCACGAAATTTGTGAATCTTAATTCTGCTAAAACTAACATTTGCTTCAGTCATGTCAACAACAATAAATACATCAATATTGAAAACGTTTGCTACAGAAACAAATGTGTTTGATGAGAAAACAAAAAACAGTATTTCCTTTGGTAAACATTTGTTGGATTGGAGGTAGTAAATGTAAAACTTCCAAGTTGTTACGGAATTTGCTTAGATGCTCAGTGTACTCAAGATTCAGAATTTTCATGGAGTTGTATTTTTTAAAAACCTTAGGGATAAGAATAATTGTAGCAGAAATAAAAAAGGCTGAATTTCTAAAATCTTGCTCTGGCTTTGTCCCAACTATACGCAGTTGTGTAATGCCTGGCAAATAATAAGCATTTGAAAAATATCTGCTGTAAGAATAAAAATATAGTACAATGGGCACTCTTTAGATACTTCTCCTCAATATTTGTCACATAGAGATACAATGGGTATTTTTTAAAAATATCTGGTAAAAAGGAAATGACCTATACTTCTTTACTATTTCAGCAAGCAGAGGGGCGCCTGGGTGGCTCAGTCGGTTAAGTGTCTGACTACGGCTCAGGTCATGATCTCATGGTTTGTGGGTTTGAGCCCCGTGATGGGCTCTGTGCTGACAGCCAGCTCAGAGCCTGGAGCCTGTTTCAGATTCTGTATCTCCCTCTCTCTCTGAACCTCCCCTGCTCACGCTGTCTCTCTCTCTCTCTCAGAAATAAATAAAACATTAAAAAAAAAACTATTTTAGCAAGCATATAATAGAGAATAATGGCTGAAAAAATAAATATCATAGTGCTAATTATAATATCATAGTACTATTTTAATGTTATTTATAAAACACCTGTAAATGATAAACATCATTAAATGATTCATAACTTCATAAATCATTTTTCTTAAATGATTTCTAACATAAAGATGCTTTATTAAAGAAAAACTTGAAAGTCATGAAAACCTTAGAAAAATGAACAAAAAAGCAAAATGTCTCCTCCCACTAACTGCATTTTAGAGAAAAAAGTGGAGTAGTATCACTCCCCCTGGAAGTAATCATATATTAAATTAGTGTCAAAAAAACCCTTAGAAAATATTAGCTTTCAGGAAAAAACACTTACAATTTATATTTTCTACTTTTAAGTAATATATTCTTACTATGACTCTAAAATCTGTCCAAACCCCCATTAACATTTTAAAAGAAAGTTCTCCAGTTCTTACCAAACAGAAATAAATAACACCTGACAACAGCATTAGGGAGCATAAACATAAAATTACCTGTTATTAAAAACTGAGCACATTTTTTTCTCAAAGAAATATATTACTCAGCTGTAAAATAGTATGTTTGCCATTCACACTAATGTTTCAACATTACGCTTCAATCTTCTAAAAAGCTGACACGGAAAATAATGGTGTAATAAACCAATTCATCATAATGTGCAAAAGAAACCACTGGAATAAATTGTAATAACCTTTCAAAAACTAGCAGCTTTTAAAAGTATTAATTTCTACTCCAGATAATTGGAAAGGACACCTGGGTGGGTAGGCAATATTTTTTATGGGATTGCTCTGTCAGGAGCTCAGATTGTCTCTGGACTCAGCAATGATCATTTAGCACTAAATGACAGTGAATCTTGCAAATAGGTCTTCCTAGACGGTGTTTGCCATAAATTACCAAACTCAACTCCCCTCAAGGTCAGCCATATGAGAGGGCAGGTATCAAACGGCCTTCGTGGAGACCCAGAGTGGTCCTTGGGTTTCTCATAAATGGACAATAGTTGTGTTGGCTGCCATAAAATCAACTTAATGGACTGACAGCATAAATTACCATCAAACTCTGACGACATTTGTCCCTAGAAGACAGCTGAAGAATGCTTTTATATCAAAGCTGAAGAAAATGGATAACAATATGCTTTGCTCTTTACAAGATCATAAATATTTTTAACAATTCTAAGTGGGGAATGAATTAATATTAGAAGCAACGATATGTTTTACTTGAGGCATTAAAAACAGCATCTAAGTTTAATATTAAAATGACACTTGCTTTTTGAAGTAACTAATATATGTCACCGTAACGCAATGGAGAGTGTGTGTGTGTGTGTGTGTGTGTGTGTGTGTGTGTATGTGTTCTAGGTAAGAAGGTTACATTTGCCTGGCACTGGGTATTTCCTTAAATCTAATAACTACAAAGATTATTGATGGCTTTCTAGTTTTATTTTATCTCTGTAGCCCACTAGACCCACAGAAAGATAGATTCTTCAGTTCTCATGCTATCTTGGATAAATCATTAATTCACTTTCTGTATGGCTCAGTTTTCCCATTTGTAAAGTAAAACCATTATTATACAAGGACATTTTGAAGACAATGGAATTAATCCTGGCAGGAAGGCACTCCAAACTACTAGAGAATCATATCAATATATTTGTGAAAATAATGCACTTTAGACAATCAATTAACAGCTTTTAAAAGTCAACTTGGTAAAAAAAAATGTAAATACAGCTGAACAAAGAAATTGGAATTTTGGGGGTACATTAAACATCACTGGCTGAATTTTCATTACTCATCTAATTATGCTTTCATCTTATAACTGTGGTTATTATTGTTAATAGTAGTAGTAGTAGTAGTAGTAGTAGTAGTAGTAGTTAGAAGTAGGAGTAGTATAATATAAAGCTACAATTATTCCCCCAGGCATTTTTATAATAGCATTTATTTTCTCTTGGAAATCAGGACTTCAATGTAGGTTTGCTGAAAGAAATGCTACAGTAAATAAAAACAAGATGTTCCTGAACCCAATGGCTCCATGAATATTATGTATAATGTCAAGGAGCTCTATATACTTTGTAAACTATAAAAGTTCCCAAATAGAAAGTGGAGTTAGTAGATTTTGTGTCTTTGTCTCCCACATCTGGTCATCACCTCTCCCATGCCTTTCTTTGCACTATCTCTTGCATTATTCTTCCTTCTAGCCCACCGTCACTTGTGTCTAGAACCTCATCACCTTAGAACTGAATTATTGCAGTAGTTTCTCTGCTTCTGTTCTCTTTCCACCAATCCATCCTGCCTACTCCTGCCAAATTAATCTTTTTTAAAGCACTATTTTAATTATGTCATTCCTCTGCTCAAAACCATCAAGGAGTCCCCCATCCCCTAGGGGCCAAAGGCCAGTCTTCAGCTAGAATCAAAGCTTTTGGCTCTCTGGCCTCACCTGCTTTTCTAATCTTGTCTTTTCCAGTCCTCCTGCACAAGCCTTCAGGATAATAAATGTGTCTGCTGCTTGGTTACTTCCACCATAGGGCCTGCCTGGTGGATACCATCCATCGTCTCTGCCTAGCCCGTTGCCTTCCATCTGTGAGGCCTTTTTCACTACTTCAACCCGTAGTCAGCACCTCTAGCCAAGAAACTGGAGCACTCTCTCTCTCTCTCTTTTTGTATTAAAATGATTTATTTCACTGTTGCAATATGGCTTAACTTCAGTTTTCATTGCTTAACGGTTTCCATGTCTTTTCTCCCTAATTAATTTGTAAAGCTCTTTAAGGGTAGGGATGCTTGGGTTCTTATTATCCGCCAATCTCCCTACCACGAAGTTTATGAAAATAGTTAGCAATCAGTAGACGCTTGTTTAATGAATGAACACAAAATGCTGCTCTAGGCTTCTTGCAAGATTAGGATGAAAGCTATTCAGTTGTGTTTGTAACTTGTGCCATTCCACAGCAGTACTTTATGCATGCGAGGCAGTTTTTCTGAACCTAATAAATCTGTTTTAATTTTTAGGTTCTTAGTGAAATTCTGGATTATGAAATATAAGCAGAGCACATGAGATTTATAATGTTAAAATCTGACTTTAATGTAAACTTGGGCACCATTAGGATAAACACAAAGTAGTGTATATTCACTGAATTAATAATAATTTTCTGAAAGCTCCTTACAAACAGAAAGCTCAATAATTTCTAAACAAAACTAAAATCATCCTAAGAATAAACTTAGAGGAAAGAAAAGATAAATATGCAGCAGTCCACAGTCTTTACGAATCAGAAATATACTTTAGCTTATATATTCTGCAGAAAGAATAAGGATTTTGGAAATCATCAGGATGGTTCTGCCGTTAACAGGGTGTGCCATCTTGGGTCAGTAACTCAATGCCTTTGAACTTTAAAGTTCTCATAAGGTAAGTGAAAATATTAATATCCAATTTACTTGAAAAACCTGAGATGAATGAACCCCTTTGGAGCTGTTAATTAGGTTAATGACTTAAAGGGCACCCTGCAGCACCTACCTCAGTACCTGGCACATTAATAAATGGTAGCTACTATTAATGTTTTTGTTTTGAGAGTTTTTCTTTTTTACATCTTCCTTCCTATCGTTTATGGAGAAAATGGGTTCCCTAATAGTTAAGAAGCATGAGTATAGGAGTCTAAAACATCTGGGTTTAAATTGTGTACCACCATTGACTAATTTACCAGTCTGTTTATTAATGGATCTGAGCCCAAACTGTGTAAGAGGATCTATGAAGAAAACAAAATCTTGCAGGGACATTCTGAAGACTAAAAAATGATCTATTTTAACATGTCTAGCTTAAAACAGTCACTCTGTTATAACAGTAGGCATTGTAATTTTTATGAATCTTCTCTCAGGTACTATCCCATTCTGTATTAAAGAACCCATGTTCGGGGCACCTGGGTGGTTCAGTTGGTTAAGTGTCCAACTTCAGCACAGGTCATGATCTCACAGTTTGTGGGTTTGAGCCCTGTTTCGCACTCTGTGCTGACAGCTAGCTCAGAGCCTGAAGCCTATTTCAGATTCTGTGTCTCCCTCTCTCTCTGACCCTCCCCTGCTCATGCTGTCTCTCTCTCAGAAATAAATAAAACATTAAAAAAAAAAAAAGAACCTATGTTCAAGAATATTTTTTAAGTAAAGGTAGTAGGAAAATTTCCCTCTATTATATTTCACTGCTTTGCAGAAAAACATAATTAGGTATTATAAAAATTATTCTTATAAATAATATTTGTGTAGTGATTTATAGTTTACAAAATAACTTTATAACTTAGGACTATGTTCCAAAAATATTCCCCAATTTAGCCACTCACTGCTGTATTACTCCAATCGTTATTCTGGCAATCCATTCTAACATCAAGATGTTTAATAATGAACAATAATGATATACTTCAAATATTAAGAAAGCTACTTAAAAAGTAAGTTAAATGTGTTATTGACATAGGTCTATATCTTTAGAAATAGTTGACGGTTGAAACTGGTCAGATGAAATTGGGCAACTGATCACAGATTCTCCATCTCAGCAGTAGAGATGTCCTCTCGGTAGGTTTTAACAAAAGACACTTACAGAAGTAGTTGCAGGCTCTGTGCTATCAGTGCAGAGGCCGACGTGGGGCTCAAACCCACAAACTGAGATCGTGACCTCAGCCAAGATCAAGAGTCGGACACTTAATGGACTGAGCCACTCAGGAGCCCCTGTGTGGTTTTTAAATATATTGGTTAAACCCTGAAGTTTAGCTTCCTTGTTGATAAGTGGGGGGACAATAAGACCTATTTCACAGGGTTATTTTGATGATGAAATGAGATGGTTTATGTAAAAAGTAAAAAACTTAGAATAAGGGAAGTGTGTTCAAAAAAGTTAGTACTTCCAATTCCATCTCTTGGGGAGTCTTCACCTAAAGGTAGTTCCTTCAGGTCTGCAGAGGACCTCTGAAGTTATTCTGTAATTCAGTGGTGGGCCAGGAGAGCAGATTATATTTAATATATCAGTAAGGGGACAGCATTGCATTGAACCAAGGATTTATCCATCATCTACTATATCCCAGCACTAAGTGCTACAGATACACAAATGGAGTAGCAGCAGCCAAGGAATTCTGGCAGCAACAAGAACCAGACTTCATTTCCTAGAAAATAAAGATATTCTAAGAGGGGGTGGTCTGCCAAATTTAACAGGGCTTTTTGAAAATTCTCCCGAATAATTTCAAATAGAATACAATGATTTATAAACTTCTATATATATATATTTTTTACTTTACTTTTGAATGGCAACATTCAGCCAAACCCCAACATATTATTTTTGTAGAGAGTGGTACGGTGTCCAAATCATATTATGACATGGGGTGAGGAAGGGAGTGTGGAAGAGCCGATCTCAAGGGGACCTAGGAATGTAAGTTTTAAAACTGTGTGAGGTGTTTCCACTTTGTTTCCATTACTCGAATCACATAGGTTAAATATCCTATGGCAAAACTACCCATTTGGTATTTTCTCTATCCTTCTGCAGTGCCTGGGAACAGAAATACTTGTTGAGCTGAATTTTAGCCTCTAAGTCAAACCAGACAAATGAACAACAAAAAAAAGGCAATTACGATCCCACCGCATTTGGATTAGCCCATATGAAAAGTATTTACAGTCAACTGAAACATTTCACATTGAGACGATTTTTCCAAGGTCACATCTAGTGAAATCACAGCATAATTTGGTTTAAACTATACGTTTCATTGTTAGCAACAGTAACTAGGGTGTGAGGCAACATGCAGTGTGTGAGACAACATGAAGAGTGAAATAGTCCAGGATTTAAGGTCATACATGTTGGTTCTCATTCTGCCTCTTGTGATTTTAGGAAATGACTTGACCTCTCAGGGCCACGGACTTCCTCTTTTTAGAATCAGAATGATGCGTTCTATCTTATAGCATTGTTGAAAAAATTCACTGAGATGTACTATTCCATGTATACACAGTAATACACAGGTTAACAATTTTTGAGTGTTCAATATGGATTGAACATCATCAAATACTATTCTAAGTACATTTATTTAACTGATTTCAACTTTACCGTAACTCAAGGGCATGGATGCATTATTATTCCCATTTTACAGATAAGGACATTAAGGCACAGAAATCTTGCCATGATTGGGGTGCCTGATGGCTCAGTCATGATAAGTTCAGCTCAGGATCCCATGGTGTGTGAGTTTAAGCCCCACATCGGGCTCTCTGCTGTCAGCATGGAGCTTGCTTCGAATCCTCTCTCTCTCTGTCTCTCCCCCACTTGCTCACTCTCTCTTTCTCTGTCAAAAATAAACATTAAAAACACAGAACCCTTCCCATGGTCAGTTATGAGCTGGCGGAGCAGAAACTCAAATTCAGATTCTGGCAGTCAAACTCCAGAGTCTGTTCTTAACCATCTCGCTTTGTGGCCTTACTTGTCATGGCAGCTCATGACATGCCCACTTCTCACCCCAGGTTCTGGTAGAAAAAATACAACAGATCCCACCTGTCCAGAAATAAGTAGTCACACTGAGGACACAGGGCACGTGCATCAGGAGAGACAAAGTAATACACAGTACAAGCCGTCAAGTGTCAGAGAGGGGGGGCTAACCACAGGTTCTAGGGCAGTTTGGAAGGAAGGACATAATTGGGATGGGAAATGAGCATAATCTCTTAATGTAGGTGAAGGCTGACTTAGGTCTTGAAGGAAAATCAGAACTAAAGCCAGCAAGGGGGATTTGGGAAAGGTGTTTCAGATAGGAAGGAAGGACAAAGGCTTTCTGTGTTTGGGAAATGAGGCTCGGTGTTAGTGAGGAAGGCTTCTCTGCGGGAATTCTGAGACTGGGGAACAGTATAAAGTCATTTTGTGGAGTGTTTGAAAAGCCGGGAGAGGAGAGAGGATCTCCTGTGGGAGAGCCACCAAGGGTTTCTAAGAGGCAGTGTGTCTGTGTGCACGTGCACCGTGTCATTGCAAGTAGTGCTTTCAAAAGGCTGATGAGACGGTAGATGTAGAACACGTGGGGTGGGGTACGGGGCATTCGGTAAGGGATAGCAAGGAAGTCTTTGGTACACATACCTACATTCAGACACTTCTCGATGATCCAGCGATGATTATCTGGTTGGTGGACATTCCATGGCCTCTTCTCACCTACTGCCTGTCCTTGTGGCTTGTTCCCTGCTTGTTAGCACCTGGGGGTGGGGACAGAGACAAGCGATTTCCCAGTCAGTCTTTTATCTTGTTTTAATTGTTGTCGTCGTCGTCGTCATCATCAGCATCATCATCATTATTTATTTATTTATTTATTTTGCTGCTTCTTAGTGGCTGTGGTTAAAACTCTGTTATGGTAAGAAGAAGAGGTATATCTTGGATGATCAGAACATTTCTTTCTTTCTTTTTTAAAAAATGATACTTTTAGTTCCTTTATTAAACAATTTGCTGACGAATAGCAGCAGAGCTCATATTTCAGCTGAACCCTGGAAGACGTAATTGCTAATTCCCTTTGATTAGAGATGGTCTTATAAATTGGGGGCTACCCACATGCATTTTCAGGTAATGTTCTTGCAGCAGAACGTTGCTTCTGATCCGGCTGCAGAACTTTTTAGGTGAGAGGTGAAGTGTACTCTCCTGAAAACTGCTACACATTGTGTATCTGCAGACTGCCTTTTATAGCCAATATGATGATCCATATCAATCACTTTTACCTGTGCAACTACTTGAATACATTAAGCAATTGCTGCTTCTTACTAAGTTGAATAGAGAATACCAGGAGACGTGAGTAATTCTCTAGCTGCAGAGTACACGTTTGGCTCTAAAACCAAAGTGCTGTATTGGAGAGATTTAAAAAAAAAAGAAAGAAAGAGATGAGAAAATGAAATTTGCAATGAAACAGGTTTGCAGTGTCAAACTCTTTTTTTTTCAAAGTAATATTTCATTGTTTTCTCAGGCTATTATAAGAGAGTATATGAATCTAAATAGATTGTAGGAGCCCAGTCCCAATATGTCATTATAGCTAATACAAATTTGCAAATAGTAGACATGAAGATTATTCTTACCCAAAATGGCTAGAATATTCGTCTTTACCTGGGTCCCTTGTATGCAAATGTATTTAGGGTGCAACACACACACACACACACACACACACACACACATTTTCCAAGGAAAAGAAAAGACCTTAAAATTGTATACACTTGGCTAATAGGCAGCTACTGAATCTCTTGTATTCTCTTCTCTGATTAACCCACTTTCAGACATTTTTTTCTAGCTCTTCTGCTTGAATCCTTGTCCTCTCTTCACCTCACCATCCCATTATTGCCCAAACAGTCCTAGAGAAACCAGAGAGTTGGTAGGAGAAGGTACATTCAGTTATTTCAGGACATGGCACGCATCAAGCGTCCACTTAAAGCCAGACAACTGGATTCCATTGCTTCTGAGAAATTCTCACATGCCCCTAGGCCTGCTGACCTCGACATAAGACCAAGCACAACCAAGCCTCAACCACTCTGCTTCTCAATCTGTTTGAGAAAATGGAATTATTTCCAAAGTTCGCAAATAAACAGAAATCACTATAATTATGAATAATTAAAATGCTAAACTCAAGAGGGCACTCAACATTCATTACACTGCAGAACTCATCCCCTAAGGGTGGTGGCTTCATTGAGCTCAGTTTCTGCAACAGAAGAAAAATGTGACAATCAGTAATCGCAGGTATTTAGCACAAGGAACAAAACAAGCTAATTCGCCTTTAAATCAGTCTTTCTCAGACAGCAGAGGCACTGCTCTCTTTTGGATTCTTCATGTCTATACTAATTCCAGAATACAGAAAGCAATAGATCGCAGGCTACCAGAAAAGCATCCCACTCTCAGAGGACTAAATGGATGCACTTCAACTTTATTTGCTATTTGGAGCATGTAGAAGGTACGACATAACAATAAATAGCTTTTAATTTTTTTAATGTTTATTTTTGAGAGAGAGAGAGAGAGAGGCAGAGTGCGAGTTGAGGAGGGGCAGAGAGAGAGGGAGACAGAATCCAAAGCAGGCTTTAGTCTCTGAGCTGTCAGCACAGAGCCCGATGTGGGGCTCGAATTCACTAGTGTGAGATCATGACCTGAGCTGAATTTGGACACTCAACTGACTGAGCCACCCAGGCGCCCTAGTCAATAGTTTTTAAAAGAGAACCTTTTAAAAGATATTTTATAAAATGTATCGATATATTTACACAATCTAAAAATGTTTATTAAGATCTACCAGGTGTCAGGGTTTATGCTAAGTGATAATGACATTGCACTATAAAAACTAGCCATTGTTTTTTTTAAACATATGCAAATTACCATAGACAAATTTCAACATAGCAAGATATTTTTATATTCTTACAAATATAAAGTTTGAAGGATATAGCTACTATATATAAAATGGAACTATTCAAAGCACTATTCTTCATTATTCTTGAAGTTGTAATAACTATCATTTTCATTAAAAAATTAAATCACAAATTATTCAGATTATTCTTCCTCTATTAAAACTATAGTTTTTTTTCTGGGGTGCCTGGGTGGCTCAGCTGGTTAAGCGTCCGACTTCGGCTCAGGTCATGATCTCACAGTTTGTGGGTTTGGGCCCGCATCAGGCTCTGTGCTGACAGGTAGCTCAGAGCCTGGAGCCTGTTTCAGATTTTGTGTCTCCCTCTCTCTGCTCCCTCTCCCCCCTCCTGCTAATGCTCTGTCTCTCAAAAATTAATAATAAATGTTAAAAAAATTTTTAAGTACAATTTTTTTCTTATAAAATATATCTATTTTTTTTTTGCAGTAACAAATGCTGTTACAAATGTTATGGCTTTTCTTATATGTTTATAGAACTAGAATATAAGTCAAGTTGAAAATGGTTTAGCAAATACTAACTACAGTTTTGGATCTAAGAGACTGTAGCAAAGTAATTTTGTTGTTGTTCGGATTCCATTTCAATTTGACAATGACTCAAGAAAGGGTTAACTTTCACTAGCTGCCACTTTGGGGAGATGTATTTTGTCTTTCATTTAAGTAGAGGAAAGAATTCACTAGAAAAGTGGTGCAAGTAGTTTCAGAATGATAAATCTCAAGCTGCCAATTCCACTTTTAATGATTAGTTGACTGAGTCTTGTATTTAATTAAAATGGTTATTTTAAATGCTTATATTTAATTTACACATAATTAGCTAAACCTCAGTGTTACTGCTTTACCCATTTTGAAATTAATTTATAAAATAGCTCAAAAAGTACTGTAAAAATTTAATATTAAGATAAATCAGGATTCGTTTGCATCTTTTGTTGGTTTTGGTTATAACTTCCAGTGAGCCATTTATATTAGGGTGTAGAGGATAGCTACTATGTAGAAGAATCCACTATTGATAAATCACTGTCGTTACCTTTGTACATATGATATATACTTTAACCTCTTAGATAATAATAGCCTATAGTCAAGGATGTGAGTGTCTTAACTTTAAAGGGATCTAAATTTTATAAATTAATTTGGCTTTAATACATTTAGGAGAAACCACTGTTTTTAGCAAATGATTCATAAGTGTGTAATGATCTGTGTAAAAAAACAAACCCAAAACCTTCTTTGAGTCAGTATGATATTGTAACCAGAAAGTGTTTTCAAGGAAATGTTCTGATTTTAACTTCTGTTTAAACACACAACATGATTTATATACCTAGGAACCAAGAGAGAGCAGGTGGTAACGTAGAACAGTTTTTCCTGGCTCACAGAATATGAGGGAATTTTAACCACTCACAGTAACCATCGAGATGGGTTTCCTGGTGCAGTGAAAAACTACATCCATGAATATCCTCCTCAGGGTGTGCTTGGTGGAAAAACTGCTAAGCTGGGCAAACCTATTGATGATACTGCTACTGTTTATCAGTAACTAAACATGTGTGGGCACTGGCTTAGCTCAAATGCCTCATGAGGTAGTATCATCATGGCCATTTTACAGGTGAACAAAGTGAGGCTTGGGGAGTCTAAGGCACTGCCAAGGGCAATGTGGTCAGCAGTGATGGAGGCAGAATGCAAAACTTCACTCTATAGCTCTGCCCCTCACTGTCCCGCCCTTCCTTGCCCTCTCAGAGCTCTAAGGAAGGCATTTTGAGCTGTGAGATGCTTACAACCACCACCACGACTACATCAAAACACCTCTCCCTTGCTATAATAGTGTGACTTAATGAAAAGATGAAGGCAACACATTTGGCTCGATCTATTGATCCCAATATTAGTATTCTCTCCTAACAGCATACACTGGATTTTCTAGTATTTTATTAAAGCCTGGGCCTCCTTCTCTCCAGTGAACCCTTGTAGTGGGGGAATCTGTTCCTACCATTCTCTGATACTAGCTCAAATCTTTTGCATCCCCTCTCACCCTTGAGGAATTGTCATTCTGAGCAGGCTCAGCTTACACGTGAAATGAAGTTGCGCAGAATACGTCTCTTCTCTTCACGCTAGTACTATTATGTGGCATTCCAGGATGCCTTTAAGCTATACCGTATCTCAATTACCTCAACTGCCATCTGTTTCTATTTCTTTCAGCCCTTCTCCCCTTCTCCTTGGTACCCTAAACAATGAACGATATTCCCACTCAAAAGCTAGACTTAGTGTATTCTCTGCCAAGGACTTGCATAACCTATATAGCTAACCCTCCTGTTTAGATAAGATGATATGAGGTTGTGATCAAAGCCAATTATCTATTGATTTTCAGTTTAACATTCTAACTATCAACGATTATCTTTTTTTTTTTTTTAATGTTTTATTTACTTCTAGGAGAGAGAGAGAGACAGCATGAGCAGGGGAGGGTCAGAGAGAGAGGGAGTCACAGACTGAAACAGGCTCCAGGCTCTGAGCTGGCAGTCAGCACAGAGCCCGACGCGGGGCTCGAACCCACGAACCGCGAGATCATGACCTAAGCGAAAGTCGGACGCCTAACCGACTAAGCCACCCAGGCGCCCCGTATCAACGATTATCTTAATTGTGGCAATCCTCAGGAGATCCAAAGCATTGGATCCATCACCAATTAATCATAACAGGAAAGAACTCTTTGAGAAATGAGTAAGGGGTAAACGTACAGCAGCATCTGCTTGGTTAATCTTGCTAAGGCCTTTAAATACCATCTGTTTTCCATTCTTTGCTGGCTACCATCTTTCCCTAGGTTAAAAGATTTTAAAATGACTGCGGAAAAAAAACCTTGAAAAGTAGTGTGAGATTTTAATTCTGTATTTCATCTGCCAAACAGTGAACTACAGTTAGCCTCAGCAAGTGTTCCTAATAGATAAGGGAATTGTTGCTTCACATATAATTACATTGAGTCTAACGGTAGACATAGCCAACCATATCATCTTCATACCACTAGAAGTGCTAGGAAGTCTGAAAAGAATCCATTTTGAGGAGGGTCTAAGCTACTTTTATTTTACTTCAAACCAGGGTTATCGTGGAATAGAACTGATAATTCTTTGGAGGAACAATTTTTGGAATATAAAAAAAAGTATGAAAGGGTAAATGAAACTGACGGCTGTGACTGGCAGTAGGTTCAGGCATTTTGTGTTCTTTTGTGTTTGCTTTGGAATGTTAAACAGGTCGGGTTCTTTTCAAAAGAAAACATTTTATTCAGAACATTCTCCCATGAAAGCCCTCTTTGACAAAGTGTCATTTTTTGATATATTAGTACATGTCTCCCCACATTTTATATTCAAAAAAGGCAAGTAATGTTTTAACAACTTTTGACAAGCGCAGGGAATTAAGCTTGCACAGAACTGACTCTCGGTGTAATACTGTAGCCTTTATATTTTCGATTTTCTCCTTCTTCATGTCAGACCACAACATTTTTAAACATATCAGTTTCTGGTTGAAAAAAATGTGGAGAAATTAAAGATGTGTAATTAGAACAGGAAACATTTAATTCATCAATAAAATGTTTTAAGCACAGAACTCTAAAATGTGTTGAGGAAAAGAGCTACAGAAACAGTATTCGGTGAATTATAAATATGTAACAGGAACTAACTCAAAGAATTTTCTAGAAAACTAGCCAAGGAATCCCAAGAAATTTAGCTACCTCTTAATTGTACTTATAAGTTCCCTACTAAGTCATAAATTTCAAAATCAACCATCCTTCAGTTTTTGGCAATGCAGACTCTGCCTACTGAAAATCTCACTTGGACACCCAAGGGTACCTTGAGGCAATAAACTGCCCTTCATCCGGTATCCCTCTGACAGTGACCCTGCACGACTGCTCTCTAGCTCTCCTGTCTCTACTCTGCCCTGCCCTTGCTTCTTCATTCGTCTAAAGCTTCTTCCAATTCCCTGAACAGGTCAGATTCTTGCTCTTCTGCCTAGATCACTATCCCAGTCAGCTCAGCTCATTTCTCTTCTTTTAAATCTCAGCTGAGATATCACCTGCCTCCAGATTTCTCTGACAGTTTGCTCTCTAGGCATCCTTTCTCTAGATCCTATAGAACCTTGTTCTCTCCAGTCTAAGTCCCTGTGCTACAAGCGGTGTCACTGCCTACTTTCTTGCCGGTATCGTCAACAGATTGTACGTTCCATGAAGGCTAATAAGACCATGTCGGTCTTGTTTACTGTTAAATCTCTACTGCGTAGACACGTGCTTGGAATATTCTAGATGCTCTCAAACTCTTTGTTAAACAGATTAATGATTTGAGTGAAAATTTCCTGTTACCAATACGTTTTTTTTCCTTTTGGTGATAACACACAGGGTTAAATATAATTGCTTTAAAACATACTGGGGCGCCTGGGAGGCTCAGTCGGCAAAGCGGCCAACTGGATCAGGTCATGATCTCACAGTTCGTGAGTTCAAGCCCCGCGCCAGGATCTGTTGGCGCCTGCTTCAGATACTGTGTCTCCTTCTCTCTCTGCCCTTCCTCTGCCCACGCTCTGTCTCTCAAAAATAAATAAACGTTAAAAAACTTTAAGAAAATATTGTTATTTGAGTTGGTATGTGTTACCACTAATGTTCCCATTTTATTATTTCATCTAGCTGGAACAACAAGTTTCACGTTTTGGTTCAAGGGCTTTCTCATACCATTTCTCTCTACACAGAAAGTCCAAGGTGGGTCATAGGAGCCATTGAAGAATGGTAAGCTGTGGAATGCCATGCTTGGATTTGAGTTTAAGATACAGAATTCTAATGGCAACCATAAGGGTAGATTGAAAGGGGAGAGAAGGGATTTACGGAGAATAATGTACAACCTTTGAAAGAACTGAAGGTCTCGCTTTATATCGCTGTGTCATTATGATCTGGTACCTTCTCGGGGGATGCTGTGACTGGAAAAGGAGAATGGTTGAAGCCAGTACCTACTAGTGAGTCAGGGGAATGGAGCTGGAGAAGAGGGCATCTTATGAATACTGTGATTAGATAATCGAGAGCTGTAATAATCAATATTCTCTTGAAAGGACCTTAAATCTAATGAAGCAGCTGTGGATAACTAAATTATGATTATGACAAATTCAGGGAATTGGTTCAGGGTTCTTTGCATCCAAAATTCAAATAAGTAATCAAAGTGAAATTGCATTAGCTGACCTCCTCAAACCACCTCTGAAATACAGGAGGCATTTATTAAGAATACCCCAACCAAATAACAGCACGACGTAGTGCCTCCATATTTCACAAATGCCTTTGGCTCTGGGGGAGGGTGGATGGAGTTGGCGGTGGGAGGGTGGGTATGAGGGGAAGGACACAGAAGGAAGAGAAGGAGTTCTTGTAAAGAGATAAGTGGAACTCTTATTTTTAAAACGGCCATAGCAATACTTTTCTTAAGTCAAGATTAAAAACAGGATGAACTTATGGAATGTTACCTTCCATAGCACAAGTTACATAACACAATTTTTATTCCCACATAAACTGCTTAACACAGGTGCCGCTGTTTCACTGATGAACGTTGGCACCTATGGGCCATCATATATAAAAGAGATTTTTTTCTCTCTACTTTTTAGCATTCAGCTTTCAGTATTTCTTTGTCTCTTTAGTAAATTCTTATTTCTTATTTTGAAACATATTGAGATAGTTCACCAGGAGCACACGTGGAATTATTTCCCCTGGCTCTCTGCTGGGCTTCCTGGGGCCATCATGTGGACGGTAGCAGAAAACAATTTCAAGGACAATAGCAGTGATGAATAAATTAAAGTACAGTGTACATAGTCCCCATCAAAGAAATAAATTTGTTTTACTGAATTGGCATTTTCATCTCAAGGACTGTTCCCCCCACCTTCACCTCTTTCCAAAATGCTTCTTTACAGCAATTCTCATTTCAAAAGGGTGCTTCAAATTGATTCTGAGGAGTTTAAGTTCTCCACACTCTTTTCCGGCAGTATGCTTTTTATCCGATCAGCAAAAACAATGCGAAAACACCTGTCACAGTAATTTCAAATGTCTATCATCTACCAAATTATCCATAAATGATCTATGTTTGCAATGTGGTCCTTGAATGAAGGACTTTTTCCAGAAAGACAGACCAACGCTGTTGAAAATATAAATGGGTACATTGCAAGAAATAAACACTTGTAGCATTTGTGGAAACTTACAGCTTTTATTTTTATCTTTAATCAGAAGCAAGAGAACATTTCTGAAAGGACTAATGTTGCTTCTCCTTCATACAGAGCATTATACACATGCACACCAATCCCAGGTATAGGCATCATTCAGCTAAACTCCATAGGGCTGTGGCTGGAAATGGAGTCAGATTGGCAACAAAACATTTTCTGAGTGCCTACCTGGGGNTGAATATGTACAGACTTTTAAAAAAGCACAGAGAAAGGCTCTGGGTTATAAATCTATATTTACTTTACATACCCATTCTTTACCGACATGCTATCCCCTCTCAAGAACTGGTGTGCTTCAAGATGATTCTACTGTGCAGCCTAGAGGTGAGGATCCTGCTTGCATGCCCTCTGCTCGACAATTTGGTGACAAGCTCCCTTCCCATTTTTCATTCCAGTCATCCGTGCACATCGGCATTTCCCTCACAACCAAGGAGGCCCTACACCAGGGCCTGAAGCTTCTATCTTCCTTTCCCATCCTGCCTTCTGTGCTCAGAACCATAATGCAAACCACACTAGTTTAAATGTGAAGTATTCCACATTTTAACATCCAGACTTAAAGAAACAAGTATGGATCAAAAGGGTGTTTACATTTATTATGTAAAAAAAAAGAGAAGCACTTGAAATAGCTGAGTCTATTGAAATGGGGTTGCCATTTTATGGGAAATAATATGGTATGAAAGGCAATGGAAAAACATATCCTTTTAGATTTTTAGATTCAGTATGTTTCAGACTTAAGCCAATGGGAACATAATGACGGTGTATTATAATCACCCCAATATTCCTGAAGGCCTGAAATTTTTCAGGTGGGGCTCAAATGAATGTAACCATTCCATTGCTGTTTTCTAAAGTGGTAGCATGGCTAAGTGCAGCAGTAAAGAACACTCTTAAATGTGCCTTATTTCTAACTAAGGGGACACATTATAGTACTCTTTGTCAGTACTTTATTGCTTTCACAAGAATAAAAACAAATACTGAGGTCTTTACTCTGATATCCACTTCTAGAATGTATCTTACTAACAAAGGACATAGTCCTGTGAAAGGTGTTCTAGTTATAAAATAATTTCTCTTTGTGAGAGTTTATTTGCTATTTGAAAGGCTATCTTTATCTGGCATAATTGATTTGTAACTTAAAAGCAACAGACTCTAAAATCATGGTCTATGGGATAAACCAGAAGAAGGAGACTTACTGAAATAGCAATACTTTTCTACAGTGGGCATAACTGTACCTGTATGTTTTTACACAGGAAGAAAATAAATCCCAAACTTTGTTTAAACATGAAAAGAATCTTGGACCAAGTCCAATTATTTTCAGCAATGTTTCTGGTGGTTATTTATTTACTACAATTGTGTATTCATTGAAGTTTTGCAAAAACACTTGTACTTTTCCCTTTCTTTTATTTAGGCAGAAGATGATAAGCAGCTGGTCCCAGTACTTTCCTAAGCTGTTTTGATTTTGGCTTGTATATACTTGAACTTGGGTTGCTGCAAAATAATAAAGGAGAATAAGGCACATTTCCAAAGCAACAAAAGAACAATTTGTTTTCCTACACTGTTACTGCAGAGAAGTGTCTTGGAGAATGGGTTTTTATTTATTTACTTACTTTTTATTTATTCATTTTGAGAGAGAAAGAGAGAGAGAGAGAGAGAGAGAGGGAAAATCCCAAACAGGCTCTGGGCTGTCAGTGTGGAATCCAACTCAGGGCCTGAACTTATGAACCGGGAGATCGTGACTTGAGCAAAAATCAAGAATCAGATGCTTAACCAATGGAGGCACCTAGGCACCCTGAGAATGAGTCTTTAGATGTGAAAAATGGTAACCAAATCCATTTTCTGATTAGCTCTGAATATGGATGACAAAAGAGTGAAAAACCCACAAATAAATGGTAAATACCAAATAAAACAAAATCTACTCTGCAAGTATTTATGCAGCAAATTCTACATGTTTTAAGTTGCCTTCCAAATTAAGAGGGAAAGATGAATGGAAAAGGTAGATCACATATATACCCCAACACTAGGAGGTCCCCCAAACTGTCTTATACAGACTTCCACGAACATCAGGAAAGAGAGCTATTAGCATGAAGGGGCCCCTTTCAGAAGGTATCACTGTGAAGCTTTAATTTCCCAAATTGTTTTAAAATCCGTTTTCCTTTTGCCAAGCTAAAATTTTTTCAGAAACGAGATTCAGGAAAGCAAATAAAACATTATGGGACAATGGATAGATCCAAGGATACTTCTTTCTGGTACAAGAACACTCTCTTTATATAAGCCTGTCTTTCTCCAGGGAAGAGAAGGAGAAGAAAAGCTTTTAGAGAATGAGGGTGATGATAGCTCTTTACAAGATGCCATGTCAAACAAGAGTCCTTCATGCATTTTTGACAAAGAAAGGAGCAATATTTATCACACATGTGACAAGCTATTTGGCAGCAGACATTTTCTTTGTCTCTTTTTACATATATCAAGTCATTCCCAGGTGTGAGTTGCCCAGAATAAGACCTTTTGTCCGTGGGACATGGCTGGGGACTCAGGAGCCTGTCAACTTCAGGTTTTTGCCATTAGACTCATTAACTCTCTAGAATGTAAGCTCCATGAAAGTAGATTTTTTTCCCTCATGGCTCTATCTCTGGCACCTATGATCTTGCCTGGAAGATAGTATGTATGTAGTAAATATCTGGAATATGAACAAATAAATACAGACCAGTTTCAACCCCCAAATTCTCAGACTTTGGCTACTATATGTGGTTACCAATTCACAGAGATGTTAGCCTGTGCCAGACACTGTGTAAATGCTAACCATCTAATTCTCACAATGGCTATGTGATAAAGGCATTATTATCCCTGCTGTAGGATTAGCAATGAAGTCCCAGAATGAGAATGAGGTAGTTACATAACTTACTTAAAGTCTTGCAACTTGTGGATAGGAGAGGAAAAAAGGTTAGCCTAGTTAAGTTCAAATCCCAAGCTTTGAGCCCAAAGTTCAAGCTCTTATTTACTATGCCCAATCCTGGTTCGGTGCTTCTTAGTCGAAGACTCTGCCCCAAGCACAGTCTCCGGCTTCTCTTTATTCTGATCCCTGGTCTTCTCTAAACTCTGCTCTGATTCTGGTCTTGGGATCCTGTACTGCACTTGAGGCAGGCTTTGCTTCAACATTCCAATCTCCCTGGTACATTTCTGTGGTGTTGTGTTAGTCAGCTCAGGCTGCCACAACACGGTCTCATCGACTGAGTGGCTTAACAAGTTGTCTCCCAGTTCTAGATGCTGCAAGTCTGAGGTCATAGTGTCGGCCCAGCCAGGTTCTGGGGAGACGCCTCTTCCTGGCTTGCAGATGGGTGCCTTCTTACTGGGTACTTGCCTGGTTTCCGGGGTGTGTGCATGTGGAGAGAGAGATCTTTCTTTCTCTTCTTGTAAGGCTACCAATTCTATTGGATTAGGACCCTAATCCTTATGACCTCATTGAACTTACCTCCTGAAAGTTCTCTCTGCAGATAGGATCAAACTGGGGGTAAATTATGAATTTGTAGGGGATACAATCCAGTCCCTAGCGAGTGCCCTGAGCTAAACTGTCTGGGACGGTGACAAACTGATACATTCCATTTCCTTATTTGTAATCACAGGATTCATTCTTCCACTTACAGAAATAACTTTTCTGTCACCTTTTCTGTTCTTGCTATGTTTGCCTCAGTAATCTAGAGATTAAGTATGCATATCTCAGTCAAATATGTATTGGATTTGAAGAACTGTTGAAATTCAAGTTATTCTGCTGATGCATTCTTCCAACAATAATCCTTCGGGGGATCCTTGAACTTTCCAGAGCCTTGTAGAGCATTACAGAGGAAAACAGAGATGAGGGATCATACACCTGAGTGCTAACCATCCTTCTAGATAACTGATAGAAAGAATATGTTAAAATTCTCAAAAAAAAAAAATATATATATATATTTTAAAATTATTGGTTAAGTCTACCCAATCATAAATACTTCCTGATTCCCAAAGGGAAATTTCATAGATATCATGTGGCCTCATTCCTAATGGTCATCACATTGATGTGCTATTTCCCTACGCATCCCTGAGAATCTTTGTTCTGAGTGGACAGTGATCACAGGGTCAATACAACCCTAAATATTCTTGGAATATCCTGAGTATTTCTTGGAATTTTCCAATCAGATCTTAGAATCAGAAATCATATCCTGACCTAATTATTACAAAGCTTCCTTATTACAGGAAAGAAAAAAATGAAGCCTACAACAGTCTATGGTAACAGCAGTGTTGTTCTCTGAACTGGTAGGAACTCCTAGGGGGAGCGGACAGTGAATCCTGTATGAGGTCAAGTACGTGACATCATGACCCCACCAAGATTTCAAAATGCTGTTGTAGATTTGACTAGTGTGGACATGGCTAAAATGTCAGAGTTCTGGTGCAGCCATGTGAACATTTTAAAAAAGAGCTTTCTTTCTTCTTTTGGTGAAAATGGATCTCCTGACTCTGATCATTCTTTTTTCATAACTCAGGGGTCTGACTTTGTGTGTGTGTGTGTGTGTGTGATGTGTACACGCTGTCTTGAATTATAAGTTTCGTCTGGAGGGAAGATAATTCTTTATGTATGTCATTAGCATAATTACAATTTAAGATACAATAGTATGTTTTCTACATATGATTAGCCACAGTAAATGCAAAGCCATTATTTAAAACCGAATGAGAATGTGTGCAAGTCTTATATATTGCAGTTTTTATACGCATTTCTTGGAAATATTGTAACAAGTTATTGCCATTAGATTTTCACCTCATTACTGATGAATATAAAGTTTAAATTTTGTATTTTCTAAGGAAGAGATTGATCATCCCTATAAGGCTATCAGGTACTAAATTTAGACAATAATGCAAAATTCAAAGAGAAAAAGTAATTATTTTTTGTAATGTTTTCTTTCATTACTGAACAAAGAAAATGAAGTTTTCTGTTATTGGGCAACACTATGATAATTAGTTTAATTAGTTTAATCTAATTTCAGCTTCAGGTGAAGCTATATATTTTTCTATAATTGGAGAGAAGGGTTCTAGATAAGGTACTTGGAGATCTGAATTCTTGCTTTGGTTCTGGCATTAAGTGGTTTTGAGACCTGGGGCAGACTGCTAAACCTTTTGGGCCCGAGTTTTCCCGCTGCAAAAGGAGAGGATAAGGTGGGAAGAAATGAGCTCTGAGGCCCTAACAGGTCCCCAGATTGGTGACTCCAGGTGATTATTCCTGTTACTAGGGCCCTAAAGTTAACCTCCATGGACAGAGAAAATAGGGAAGGTTATTCTGGGAGAACATGATCCTTCACATGGTCACAGTGGCTAACCTCGCCATTATTAAATAGAACACTCCAGGCAGCACCTCCCAGTTAGTTACCCCAGCCCAACAGATGCCACATTTGGTAGTTCCTTACTCTTCTTTGAAGTTCATTACTCATAATGATCTTTCACCAACTACTGAGGTTGGCACATACCTCATTAAGAATGGTCACCTTCTCATTCTTTTAAGGTTCATACAAGATTAAACAAGACATTTCAGTCATAGCATTTAGCACAATTGGGAGTTAGCGTTACATACCTATGTAATTGTATCACATCCCTCTTTAGGGTGTAAACTCCAAGAAAACGAGATGGCTATTTTTTTTGGTTTTTTTTCTTTTTAATTTGCTCTTTATTTTTTCAGGGTAACAATGAATGTATCTTAAAGAGGCCACTTTATGGGGCTTGTTAGGGAAAACGGCTGCTCCTTGCCCACTCCAATGCCATTTTCATCTCCTCTGGAACAACTACTTTCAATTCTTCCAGCTGAATATTTTGGCATTTTTGGACTATTTTTGTAAATATCATGCTCATATTACTTTTACTTGAACTTTTAGTTTTAGACATTGAATACTGAGTTCTCTCTTGGAAGAAAAGCTCCCCGATAGCTACACTAACTACACAGACTCTTAACACACAAAGTCTGTCGGTGAGCCCATTCTCCCAACACAGGTCAACAGTGATTGTTATGAGCATTATCAATGAATCATTATTATGTATTATTAGATATTCTCAGCTGAGTCATGGAGTATCTAATTTTTGTGCCCCTCCCCCCATCTGCACAAATCCTCACTCCGTCTGAGTTAATAATTATTTTGTGACAGATGTTATCCTGGGATTTCAAAAGCTCTCTTTTGGATTACAGCTTACATTTTCTGATTCTCTAAATCTTTTGTATCTTACTTTCTTTGTTTCTCTCTTTTTTTGTGAAGTACATTCTCCATAGGTTTATTGCGAAAGGGTATGTATAAGCCAGAGTTTTCTGAATCTTGTGTATTTAAAAAGTATGATACTATGAGGTATCTATAGGCTAGGTAATATAGGCTGTCTCTATTAACAAATAATCAATAGGGCCACTTGGTATAGATTCTAGATTAGAAATGATTGTCCTTCTCATTTTTGAAGGCACTTACTCCCTTCTAACTATCCAGTATTGTGTTGAGAGAGGTCTAATACTATTCGGGTTCATTATCCAATCTACAAAATTTGTATTTTTGCTACAGAATTTCTTAGGATTTTTCTTTGTCTCCAGTGTTGTAAATGTCCCAATGAGTATGGTTTATTTTTATTCACCGTGCTGGGCATTCCATGACCCTCTCAGTGGGGAAACTCATGTTAATTCTGAGAATATTCTTTTGATGATTTTTCTCCCTTCATTTAATTTTTTTTCTCATACTGAGGAATTCTTGTTATTCAAAAGTATAATCCTTAGACTATTTTTTAAAAGTCTTCTCTTCTATTATCCATCTCTAATCTTTTCGCTGTATTTGCTGGGAAAATGCCTAATGTTATCTTCCAATCTTTTATTTTAGTTTATCATGTCTGCTATTATAATTTTAACTTCCAGGCATAATACTTTTTGTTGTTCTCTGAATGTGCCTGTTTTATAAGCATATTCTCTTCAATACAATGAAACAAAATCTTGTCTTTCTCTTAGTCTCTGCTTCCTGCCAGGTATTACCATCTGGTTTTGGTCTGTATGTTAAAGCAGAAACCTTCCATAAAACATGCATTGATCCACTTTGTCTGCTCACAGGTATGAGTAAAGAGCTTGTGAGCATACAGAAATTGGTCAAATATGCTCATTATTCTAGAGTGACCCAGCTAGGCTGTTCCCTTAAGGAATCCCTGATCCTTAATCTTTTTATCCTCTGGTTTTTCATTTCTGGACAGACCAAATTCCCCAAATACTCTTCAAATATGTTTCCTGGAGAAATCTCATTGCCAGGATTCTCTTAGTCCAGTGAGGAAGAAGGCTGTGGATCTCAGCATTCCATATGTGAACTCTCACTTAAATTTATTATTTTTAGTGTGGTACCACTGTTCTCTCTTCCCCCTGATGGTCCCAAGTCCACTGACTTTCTGTTTTGCCCTAATCATGGAATAAAACTTCAGGGTTGCAAATGTATGGAGAAATGAGGGAATCCTGACAGTGTCCAGGGTTACTCTTTAATCAATCTCCCTATGGCTATGCTCATGTTCGCCTCCCAGTTCCAGAGAGAGATACACACAGAAGCCATTTCCTGAGCCTTTTGGGAGTGCCGTGGTGGCAACTGCATTGCTTCTGGACTTTGCCCACTGCTGGTTTTAGAATCCAGCAATTTTGGGGCTTGCTTAATCAATGTCTACATCTATATCCCCTTTCCAGCTTAATCATTTGTTGCTATTGTCCAATATCCCATGCTTTTGTCCTTATACATGTGTGCCTTTAAGAGAATTCTTTTCCAGTTGTTTCATTAGGGTTTGGAAGGTAGTTAATACACTATAACTACTTTGGTCACCACGGCTTCCTCATCAGAGAGTACAGTGCTTGGCGCTTAGAAAGTCCTTTATAAATATCATTACCAGGTATAATTGTGAAAGAATCATCACCAGGTATAATTCTTTTCATCCTCCTCATATAAATAAGGCTCTACCAATCAATCCAATTTTCTATATTTGTCCTCTGCAGATGTCTCCAACTATTGTGAGATATTAAATATTCTTTGCTATTCTAATGGAAAACCATGCATGGAGCTCTTTGGTCTCCTAGAACATTGATTGTTACGGTGAAGAGATCTGTTTTGGACCTAATGCACCATCTAGACTAGAACTGAATACCAGTCTCCAAAAATGACAAAGAATTCTGGGGCTGATATTGCCATCTGTCCTGGTTTCCACTTAACATGTATATTAGTTGTTTGAATAGATTCTTGGATGGTGAAGGTCACTTTATTGCTGCCCTTTGAGTATGGGGTCATCATGAATGACTTCAAACTGCAGCTGTGGCCAAAGAGAAAATGACTTCAACTGTTGACAAATGCTCTTGGTCCAGACTTAATGGTGGCCTAATAACATTAAATATAGAAAATATGAGACAAAGGAAAACATGGACTTAACAAAAGGATCCCACTGCATACATCCTGATATGTTTTTCCCCCCTGAAAAGAACTTCTTCAAAATGTATATTCATGTATTTGGGTGTTATTTTCGGTTACAAAGTCACCATTATTATAAAATGAAAATATACTTACAATGGATCATTATTGTCATTCAATCCTGCCTTATTGTTTGTTAACACATATACTATACATATGAAAGTGAGTTCTTTGTTTTTGTTAGAGTGGTGCTTAAACAGGCAGCCTCAAGCTGCATTTATTTATGCTGAAATAAATGTCAGATGAAGGGCAGAGAAAGAGATGAGAATCAAGTTCTATGAGGATCAGTTCTGAGGCTGGTAGCTGCCTCGCTGTGAAAAGAAAACAATAGATGTTGGTTAATAGCAGAGGCTTTATTGCCATTTTCACGCCAGCACCAGGTTGTGTGTGGGGAAGCCTCAGGATACAGCCCTGCACCATCAAACACCCACTTGCTCAGTGCCTTGCCACGTCAACGGCAGGGGCTTCACAGTTACTCTGGGATGTGTGTGGAAGGGACTATTTTTCTGAGGAAAAGCTCGGCCCCGTCTTCTGTGGTCCCCTGACCCACCTCCACTCTCGGCTCCAGCGGCCATCTTTGAGGCATGCTTTCTGAATAGACTCCTTAATTTCTGTAGGCAAAATGTCCCTCCATCTTCACTGGGTTATCATAAGAGCAAATGTACCTTGGCAACACAGGCACTTACATTTAAACCTTGGATTCTGTTGGCGAATTTTTTGCCACATCAAAGGGGGGCATATAATTGTGACATTGTAGAGAAACAGTTGCCTGTTCCTCAAGAGGAAAAAATATTTGTCTGGTACTAAATTCAAAACTGTAGTTTGTCATGTAGTCCTTATATTAGAAATGACATAATGAATACTAAATAACATATTTTGGACAAGGAGTTTCAAACTTAGAGAAATGTTTTTCACGGGTATTTTGTTATCACCATCAGTAAGTGTGGGGCACAGTATTGTAGCATATTGTGAAGGAATTTTTGTTGAGATCTAATGTATATACATAGATTTCTCAATGGCTCAATGATGATGACCACAAATATTTCCAAGGTATGTACCACGTGCGGGACACTGTTCTAAGGACTTTACATACACGGACTCGTTAATTCTCTGAATAAGCTTAAGAGATACGTACCTATTATGACCCATCCCACACATGAAGGAACCATCTCACAGAGAGGTGAATGTCTTGCTCAATATCACACTGTTCAGTGGCAAGAACACAGGCTAAAACCTGTCTAACACAAATTCCACTTCTTTTGGCCCACACTTTAAAAATATATATATCACTTCTTTCAGCTAGGATGTTTTTTTGGAAGAAGTTGAATAGTGAAAATTTCAAAATTACACTCCGAGGCCAGAGCCTGCTGTCCTGTAATTCGAAAGTGTCAATTAAAAGCACAATATCCAGGAGCAAGTGTGACATTCTATTTCTGAAAATTTAGGAGACAGCCTGTAGTCTCAGGGGGAAGGCCACAGGCTATTTGGCTAGAAACTTCAGAGTTATATAATTTGGGTGAAATTGGGCATAGGGGTGTAGCTTTTACCCTAGGGTTATAAGGAGAAATAAATCACTATGATGTCAATAAAATATATAAGCTACCACAGTTTCTCATTAAAAAGTTGTATCATGAGGGGCATCAGGGTGGCTCAGTTGGTTAAGTGTCTGACTTTGGTTCAAGTCATGATATCACAGTTCATGAGTTTGAGTCCCGCGTCGGGCTCTGTGCTGACAGCTCAGAGCCTGGAGCCTGCTTCAGATTCTGTGTCTCCCTCTCTCTCTCTGCCCCTCCCCAGCTCATGCTCTGTCTTTCTCTCTCAAAAATAAACATTAAGAAAAATAAAAAGTCATGTCATGAGCTTCTATGTCACAGAATATGATTTGATTATTTTTTATTCAATGGCTAAATCCATAGTTTCCACAGATTATTATACTCAAAATTGTTGTTTCTTCCTTTTTTAAAAAATTTAACCTGATAGAATGGATGTCTGTTTTTTTCTTTTCTTTTCTTCTTTTCAGACTCTATTTGCTAGTTGCACAGCAGTATTAATGGAACCTGGACTAAGTGGCTAATGCGCTGTTTGCCCATTCATGAAATGCATTAAATCAGCAAGCTCCTATTAATCACTAATGTGTGGGACAGTGGAGATCAAAGCTACTCGCTTCCTGATTTAATCAGCTGTGTTGGAAGAGCAGACATGTAAACAAATGATGCTTGTTTAATATGGCACAGGCTAAAAGAGAAATATACATATCTGGGGTGGGGGGAGGGAGAGTACATGTGTGTGTGCATGTGTGTCATAGAAACTCAGATAAGGAAGGAAAACTACTCTCCTTGGAAAAGTCAGGGAAGCTCTCATAGATGGGGTGATATCCAAATCATATTTTAAGGAATAAATAGTAAGTCACAATGGGGTGCCTGGGCGGCTCAGTTAGTTAATTGTCAACTTCAGCTCAGGTCATGATCTCATGGTTCCTGGGTTAGAGCCCCTCATCGGGCTCCTTTGCTGACAGCTGAGAGCCTGGAGCCTGCTTCAGATTCTGTGTCTCCCTCTCTCTCTCTCCTCCTTCTCCTCTACTCGTGCTCTGTCTCTCTGTGTCTCTCAAAAATAAATGAATTTTTAAAAAATGTAAATAGTAAGTCACAAAATGGACATGGTGAGCAAAGGTATTATCGACAAAGGGAAAACCTCAACGAAGCCAAGAGCTCGGTGTTTGGGGGAACTGTCATGGCTGGGGAATAAGCATGTACGTGAGGTCATGTTGCATGGAGGTAAGAAGGCAGACTCTGGCATCATTCTACTGCATGTGAATCCCGGTGCTGACCTTGGGCAAGTTCCTTATTAACTTCTCTATGCCATAATTTCCTTATCTAGATAACAGGAAAAATAACAATACCTAAACAATAGAGTTGGGGGGGGAGGGTTAAATGGAGTAGTATTGTTAACCCCTTAGTATGTGCCTGACATATAATAAGCACTCATTAAATGTTAATTATTATTATTACCAGCCCAAAGAACAACTAATTCTTAAGCAATCAATATCACTGTTAAGGGTAAAATTTCCTCCATATGTGTGTGCACACGAACAATAAGCAGTATTAGATTATGCTTATTGATTCCTCTCTTCTATAAATTAGAAGGCTATTCCTGGAAGGCAGCTTCCCACCTCAGGAATTCTGAGTGGGAATTAATAGCTATGTCATAGCTCACCTAGGCATTCTGATCTCCTTAATTATGACGTCACATGACAAATGAGCACAAAAAAATAAGTGCAAGAAACTCAAACTGTCCCTAAATACCTCATGTATATACTTTAGAAAGAGAAATGTGTTGTTGAGAAATAGAAGGTTTACTTTTGGGGGGAGATAAATCATACTGAGAAGAACAAGTTCTCATTAGAGCCAGATAACTCAGAAATCCATTCTGATTTTCATTGAATTAGATTTAGACATCTTACCCTCACATTGACTAAATCTGGGCATTTGAATGGAAGAAAGACTTGACCAAATTTATTATCTAAAAGTTGGCTCCTTCTATCCAAATAATATTAAATGATTATGATCACTTCAATAGACACCATTGAGAGACACAAGAAAAGTTAGCGGGACACATAACATTTACATTTAGATTTATATCTCATTGCTTTACATGTGAGAGTTTTAAGTCATTATGAGTCTCAAAAGCCACTAGGGAATGGCTGTTTGGATGACCTCAACAAGTTTAAACAGACCTATTCCTCCAGGGCCCAAATTGAGCAGAACAAAGTTCCAAAGTTAGGAGACTGTTTTCTAGTTTCCTAGATCAGGCCAGTGTTTTGTTAGGATCTCCTATGTTTAGCCTGTGAGTTGGGGTTAAGGTGGGGTGAACAAAGAAATAGAAGTATCTTTCCCCCATCTGTCCTTCCACTGAATGGGGCTTTTGTGACAGAATAAGACTTTACATCCTTTAAGTAACTTTTTCTTTAGTGTGTTCTTTCTTTGTATTTACTTTTTACTCTAAAATGGCAAATAGAAAAATGTTCTGCCCAAATTCCAGTGACAAAGCCAAAGAATTAGGGGGTGGTCCTTTTGAAAAACTCACTTCCTGGCCTACAACCGAAATACCAGCATCTTTCCTGGTACCTTTTAGCCAGGCTGAGGCACCACAAAAAAATCCCATATTCCATGGAACTGAGTAACAGTTTACTAACTGGCAGTCACTAAATATGGATTTTAGTACATGTGATGATAATACACTACTATGTATTTTTTGAAGTTGCTTGTTTGTTTAATGGTGGTTTGAAAGATATATCTTCCAATGGGGGTTTGTTATTATTAGAAAGGAGAGAGTAATGTCCTGGCAACTTTGTAAATGAAAAGGAGCATTTAACAAGAGGTAAGAGAGGACTAACTGAGGAAGGGCAATTAGAATTAGTTTTCTTGAAGGGCAAAGAAGTGAAGAAGGTAAAGTTTTTCTTTCTTTCTTTTTTTTTGGTGGCTGTTGCCTTGAAAAGACAAGATAATTTTAGCTGCAGGAGACAGAAGGGAAGCCCCAGGGCTCCAACCAGCTGGCCAAGAACCAGCCATTTGTGGATGAAATGAGTCAGGACTTCTCTATTCTATGGAACAATCAGAGTTAATGGAGAAAGGTAGGAGGTCAGTTTAAGGGGCAATGAGCACCTTCTTTCCCACACACCAGCAGGGCTAATATAGCCCGTGATTGGTCAGGTTGTAAGAAGAAATCTGGGGATAGCCCTGAAAGCGCACAAAATTCAATGCACAATTAAGTAAATTAAAGAAACGCCTGAGTTTACTTGGAAGCACTCTATATTTATTGTGGACTTTGCTTTGCAAATCATGTGGATTTAGAAGGAAGTTTAGTAGAAATTAGAAATTAATGAAAATAGCTGCTAATTAGTACAAGTTCATGTTTTAAAAAATAAATGCATACATGAGATAATTATGGGTTGTATGGCTAACTCTCAGGGTGGCCTGTGCCTGAAGACACCCTAACACCTGTCTATCCACACCTGTGTCTCCATTCTCCAGAAGCAGTCAGTCCTCTAGTGTTCTCAAGCTGTAAACTGGCCTTTAAAGGGTTGTGTTCAGAATAACAAATATTTTATGGACTTAGAACATCACAAGTGATTTTAAATAGATATCTAGGTGCTTCCAAGATAAAAGCCATTTCCCAGAACTAGATTTGAGGAAGTAATGCTAGGGTAAAAAAAAATTAAAATAATAAAATATTAATGCCATTATCACCAGTGATAAAATGGGAATATTGAATGTCCATATTTTAGCCAAACGCATAAATAGGGACATAAAAATAGCATAGCATGCACCGAAATAAGGGAAAAGAGTAACATGCTACGGACCAAAATAAGGAGTGGGAAAAAGCAACACATTAAAAAACTCAAGTGCAAAACGACTTAAGTTTGGCAACTATGGCCATGAAGGATGCAGGCATGGGACAAGATATTAGAACAAAATAAATGCACCCACTCTTTAGGGAATTGGTCACATTATATTAGGTCAGCATGGCATTTTCTAGTGTGTTAATTTGAGGAATATTGATTCTAGGAGATTGGAGATAGGACCGCCATTAAAAAAAAAAAGAAGAAGTTCTGGGGCACCTGGGTAGCTCAGTTGGTTAAACGTTCAACATCGGCTCAGGTCATAATCTCATGGGTTGTAAGTTCGAGTCCCGCATTGGGATTCCTGCTGTCAGTGTGGAGCCCACTTCGGATCCTCTGTCTCCACCACCCCCTCTCAAAAATAAATAATCAATTTAAAACATTTGACCATTTCTACGGTCAAATATATTTGAAAAATAATGCAAAACATATTTCTCCCTTGGAATTTTATAATGCATACAAGCAAATTAAAAGCACTGTGAAGTCCTATAGTAAAGAAATGTTTATCTTCATTTTACACCTAGAGCTTACCATTATAAGGACAAATAAAAATTAAAAATGAGAGGTTTAATTCTCTCTGATGAAAATTAGCAAAGAGACTCTCTCCCATTCTTCTTCTTCTTCTTCTTCTTCTTCTTCTTCTTCTTCTTTAAGAATATTTACTTTAGAAGAGAAACTTAACAGAAGTCCATGGGGGAAGGGAAGGGGAAAAATAGTTTCAAACGGAGAGGAGGTAAACCATAAGAGACTCTTAAATACAGAGAACAAACTAAGGGTTGATGGGTGGGGGCAGGGGAGATGGTAAAATGGGTGATGGGCATTGAGGAGGGCACTTGTTGGGATGAGCACAGGGTGTTGTATGGAAGCAATGAATCATGGGAATCTACCCCAAAACCAAGAGCACACTGTATACATTGTATGTTAGCCAGCTTGACAATAAATTATATTTTTAAAAAAAGAAAATCTGTAATTATAAGCACTTTCTTTTCTCTTTAAACTGTATATATGTCCTCTTGAAAACTAGATGGGCCTTTTATCAGCATTATGACCCAGGAAGCTGGCAGTCATCTTTTTGAAAAGTAAAGTTGAAAAATAAAAAAGCACCCTTATCTCCCAGTTTTTGTGGGAGGGCGGAACATAACTTCAGTGAGCGACTTGCTCCAACTTTGTAAATTTGCCCAGCTACCTTCTGTCGTAAGAGCCAAGGTATGTTTTTCCCAAGGATAAAGTCAATAAACTACCTCAGATGGTCACTCCCAATTGCTAACGTTAAGATAAACTATGTGTGAAAAATGGTGCTGTCAGGTCCTCTGATTTGAGGACCACTTATCATTTATCTTGAAAACGTGAATGTAAGAGGTTGCATCTGCCTGTCTACATAAGGGGTATGATTCCTCTCTGTCTTCGCAATCTCTCAATGGATTACCCATGATGCACGTCAGTTTGGTTTAAGGTTTACTCAGTAAGGAACACGTTTTCTTCTTCCACTCCCCTTGGGGAGAGGATTTCTGGGTTGAAAGAAGATCTTGTTTTAATTAATTTTCTTCAATACCATATATATCTGGATTATCACTCCCCTCACACACTTTTTTATGAACACCAGTTAAAACTGGACATTTTTAGAAACTTTGGTTGATAATATTACATTTAAGTTTTTATAAAATGACTCAAAATATCTCAAGATCCCAATCACTTTAAGAATGAGAATTAAGATAGGGTGCCTGGGTGGCTCAATTGGTTAAACATCTGACTTTGGCTCAAGTCATGATCTCATGGCACAGGAGTTCGCATCTCATGTCGGGCTCTGTACTGACAGCCTGGAGCCTGCTTCCGATTCTGTCTACATCTCTCTCTGCCCATACCCGGCTCACACTCTATCTCTGTCTCTTTCTCATATATAAATAAACATTTTCAAAAAAGAATGAGAATTAAGAAAATTTTCTGAAAAAGAAACAAAGAACTTAAGTTTCTTCAGGTACCCCAAGCAGCCTTTCTCGACTGGGCTTTCTCATCTGAGCCACAGAAACGCAAATGATTTCTCAATTCTTTCAAGGATGCTACTTAGCCAGTACCATTCTAGATATGTAGGAGAGAATTTATTTACATACAAGGGAACTTTGATGCATGAAGGCTTACTTCTCTTGTGAAACTCTAGTTGAGAAAGACTGGCTCCTCTTCACCTTCTCTAAAAGCAGAGCAATTTATATGCTGATGACTCTTCTTCCAAGCTTTATATCCATAAAGGCAATTCCGGACTAGACGTTTCTACCTAGAGTCTAATAAACATCTCAACTCAGTATGTCCAGTACTAAATTGTACCTTTTTTTTTTTTTAAAGTTTACTTATTTATTTTGGGGGGAGGGAAGAGAGAGAAAGAGCGAGCAGGGGAAGGGCAGAGTTGGACACAGGGCTCAAACCTACAAACGGTGAGATCATGACCTGAGCCGAAAACAAGAGTTGGACTTAACTGACTGAGCCACCCAAGTGCCCCCTAAATTGTATCTTTCATCCTAACCCTGCTCCTCAAAAATAGCTCCTCTGTCTCAGTTGATGGCAACTTCATTCTTCCTGTTGTCAGGTCGATAAAACCATGGAGTCTCCTTGAGCCCTCTCTTCCGCTTATGCTAAGGGAATCCTGTTGGTTTTACCTTCTAAATATGTCCAGAACTGGACACTCCTCACTGTCTCCACTGCATCACTTAGGAGTGAGAAACCATCATCTGCTGCCTGGTTATTCTAATAGCCTTTACTAGTCTCTCTTTGACCACTGGCATCTTCGCTGTCCAGTTATTTACAGCATGGCAGACGGACTTATCTTTTTAACAGTTATCTCTCTGAACTCCCCCAGGCACTTTCTTCCTTACTATTCAAACATGCTGAGTACCTCCCACCTGAAAGTCTCTGCAATGACTGTTCCCTTTCCCAGCAAGGTCACATCCCTCACGTTCTTCAAGTCATTATTCAATGAATCTACCTTGACCACCCCAATCCATTCCCCAATTTGTGGTGCTCCTGATCCCCCATATCCTGCTGTTTCTCAGCCCATCCCCGGACCCATAGTACTTATTTTCTCTTAATATACTAGGTAATTTCCTTCTCCTTTATGACTATTGATATTTTCTGACTCTCCTCTCCCAGCTCTCATATAGAAGAAGTACCACAAGGTAGGGGTCTCTGTATCCCAAGTACCTACAAAATTCCTGGCACATTGGAGGCAGTCAGTGAGTATTTGAACAAATTAAAAAAAAAAAATAGAGTCTGAAGCCAGCAGTAGGTGAGATTAAGACTGGATGCACAGAATAAAAGAAATCTCAATAGGCTGGTTGTCAGGTTCATTTATAGGTTAATGAACAAAATCACAAAACCATCTCCTAGGAAATCATATGTCTAGAGTACATTTCTAAACAGTCTAGCATGATGATAGGAAGCTGGCCTGGAGGCAGGGTAATGAGGCTGACTTTGGTGGATTCAGACAGCTCTCCTATTTTATAAATTATTTTAGGGAGGGGAAGGGAAGGAAAAAACTTGAGGGTGATGCTTTTCTTTCAAAGTCAATCTGAGAGTAATCTACTGACTAGGAGGTTATTAACTCTCCCTAAATGAAAACCAGGGTCATAAATCCCTACTGAGAAAGTGATGTTGCAAATAATTTAAATTTTGACATTGCCGTCTAGGTTCACAGGTGGTAACTTCAATTTCTTAACCAAAAACAGGAAGGAAGAGTGGACTTAAGAAGGTGAGGTATGCTCAATTCCCTCATTTTAGAATCAAAACCAATGGTTGGTAGATTAATTGAAATAAATGGCTAAGGTGGGAATTTGACGATTAATACACGCATTATACATTTCATTTTAACTTACAACACATAAATCATCTTTTGAAGGAGAATAAAACCCTTTTGAATGTGGATCTGATGATAAGTGTTCTTTATTTTCTTCCTTGCTAGTCACAACCCAGATTCTGTCTACAAATTCATTTCATTTCTTTAGAGTCAAAGGGTAAAGACACTTGTGAGGAATTTTGAGGGGAGACTTTTAATTTTTTCAATTTAGTTTTTATATTACAATTTGTATTTACACAATTAGTATTTAAAAAGTGATTCTATAAGTATATTCTGAAGTGATTTCTTGGGTAATTTTATACTCTAGGAATGGATACATTTTATTTTTAATCTTTTTAGATTTTAATTTTTTCATCAGTATTTTGGGGTTGTCTTATCCATGTCCACTTTGATAGAATTTTCTGCAGCTTATCTTTATTGAATCTTTCCAAAGAGGTGAACTAAGTTTTCACAGAAGTTCCTTTGAATTTCACATCTGTATTTCTAAGATTACTACTCAATTAAAGTACATATCTACACGGAATACTATTAGCACAAACAGTTTGGGGGCAAACAATACCAGTTAATGATAAGTACACAGCACAAAAGGTGGAAACAAAAATGCCAAGGGATCCTGAGTGTACCACACTGGCCACAGATACTCTGCATGCCTGAGGCACACTGGCATTTTGTACAGGTCGTGGTGAGCAGTGGTGTTTGCTTTTTGCAGACAATAATCAATTCTCCAATTCTCTGACACCAAGTAGGTTTCCTACAATTCAATTCAATTTTGACATTAACTACCCAGAATTAGCACAGACTCCTCCCGTTTCCCCCCTCACCCCCACCCCTCCCTAGCCACAAGTTAAGGGTTCAGTGCCACAAGACTACGTTTACTTCAGATGCTAGTCTTGAGTCCTAGGTCCCCAGGCTGCTCACATTTCTATCTGACTCGGTTACAAATTCAAGGGTTCCCCCCATCTCAGGTTCAATATTCACTACAATGACTCATAGAACTCACAAAGACTTATGATTTCTGGTTTATTATAAAAAGGAAAGTTAGGAACAACCAAATGGAAGAGATGAATAAGGCAAGGTATGGGAGAGTGGGTGGTGAGAGGGTGCAGAGGCCCCATGCCCTCTCTAGTTGTGCTACCGTCTCAGTACATCATGGTATTCACCAACCCAGAAGCTCTCTTAGCTTCATTGTTTCAGAGTTTTTAATTGAAGTTTCATACAAAGGCATAATTAATAAAATCACTGGTAGTGGTAACTGAACTCAGTCTCCAGTCCCTCTTCCTTACCTGGACATTGGGTGGTGGGGCTGAAAGTTCTAACCATCGAATCACATGGTTGGTTTTTCTAGGCCCCTGTTCCTCTACGAGTCACTAGCAGACAATGAGACATTCCTATCGCTTCAGAAAATTCCAACAAGAATGGCGAGGGGGGGGGGGGCAAAAGACTAAATATATTTTTTATTGTATTACACACATGATTTTGGTATTTTGGTGAGCATATGTGGTGAGCTTTCCCTTTGGACTGCATACTCTTTGATGGCAATGTCTTATGTCAGTTTTTCTTTTCTCCCCCCCAATACACAAAGCAGATACTCCAAAATATTTTAATAAAGGAGCAACTGCTTGAATAGAGCAAGCAAACTGCACTTTAGTAGTCCACAATATTGCTTAGTAATAAAAATATGAGAGAACTAGGCATTTCACAAGAAATGAAACTATCACATAAATTGTAATAACTCAAATGATAAAATTCTTATTAGCCAAATATTGGGATGCAGAAACACTGATATGGAGCCCCAGATTGGTCACCTACTCACCGTATGTGACTGGACAAGTCACATAACCACTCTATGTCTGAATGTTCTCAATTATAACACACCAGAAAAACAATACCCTCTCTAAACACACAGCAATATTGTGAGGGTTAAATAAGCTTATGTTCAAAAGTGCTTATAACTTTATTTTATTTTTTTAAATTTTTATTTATTTTTGAGAGAGAGGCAGAGAGAGAGAGAGAGAGAGAGAGAGAGAGAGATGGAGCAGGGGAGGAACAGAGAGAGACGGAGTCACAGAATCCCAACCAGGCTCCAGGCTCTGAGTTGTCAGCACAGAGCCCAATGCGGAACTCAAACTCATGAACCATGAGATCGTGACCTGAGCAAAGTAGAAGGCTTACCTGACAGAGCCACCCAGGTGCCCCAAAAGTGCTTGTAACTTTAAAGCATTAGTCAAATAAAAGAAATTAAAATGTTACTAAACGTACGACATTAATACATATAGAAGACTGACTTTGAATAGCACAAGAATATTAATGAAAAGACAGAAAAAACATTGGTTATGAAATTTACTTAATCCTGAAAGAGGCTGAGAATTCTGGAGTTGCACACAGAGTTCAACTAACCTCCCGACTCACAAAGTTTGAGGAGGCTGTGGCATAGGAGCAGAAAGGACATTGTGAAGTATATTAAAAATTATCTCATTTTCAATGCACTTTGGGTCTGAGCTCTAATCAATGGGAGATTTTCCTGCATAAAGGCTGGAGGATACAGTATATCACATTCAACTCTTTCCAATGAGGTTATTTATTGCTATTCAATTCACATTTCCCTCAGGTTTTGGCAAGATTATAGAATTTATTCTCCTACATGGTAGCCAGCCAAGTAAATCACATTGTGTACTTCCATTGTCACACATTTTTCTTACCCAGCACTGGTGGCTTGTATATTTTTCTTTTCTTTTCTTTCTTTTTCTTTTTTTTTTTGGTCCTCAGAGTATCTTAAAATTTAGCCATACAAGCTTCCCTTTTATAATTCTGCAATTTAGTCTTATTTCTTCCTTCCTAATATTTTCTTAATAAAAAGTGTTTAAAAAAAACTACTCAGGTAGTTTCCAACAACAAAACCAGAGACAAGGTGATAAATATTACAGATGAAACGTTTTCCCTTGTAGACAAAAGGTACCAGCTGATATTAAAACAAAAATCCTATTATCTCTGCTACAGGGTCTCAGAACACTTCATTAGAAACACCCGAGCACAAAGAGCTATATTAGAGCAGCCTGGCGGGCTCCCTTAAGGACAGTAATAGTGAAGATAACTCACAGCACCTGCTTGATGCCAACCACTCAGAGTAAGAAGTCCAAGCTCCTGAGATCTACGCAGCTTATGCTGCACCATGACTTAGGGACTCCCAATTTTTTTTTTTAAACAACTTTGATAGGCAGCCTTTTTGGTAGGAAAAAAGACCCTATCACTCATTTAGGTCACCTGTTTCCACTTTACAATGGAAAAGACACTCTTGGTGATAGCAATACTATACCATACCATATTATATGGTACTATTATACTATACTGTACTATTCTACATTGGTATAATTATACTATATAGTAAATTATATTATCAGTATAGTATACAGTTTACCATTCTATACTGTCTATGCTCTGCTGTACTATACCACACTATGTAACTTCTGAAGAGGAGTTTGTCCAAATATCTACTTTGGCAATAGGTTTCAGGAATAACCCATCTTTGAACTGCAGCATATAGCATGTCCTAAGGTATAGTTACTGTAAATAGTAGGCCAAAAATACTATTCATAAAAGTAGGGATTATCAAATGCTTCAGAGTTAACTAAGTACCTCATAATGGACAAAAGAGATAATGATGACTTGAAGCTACCAGGAGCACTTAATAAGGAAGAGCCACAATTGAAAACCTCACCAACTCTAAACTACATTGTCGAAGTACTGTAAACATAACATGTTCTTTCTGAAAAGTGAGGAAACTCCAACGTTGTATATGCATTTGCAGGAAGTTCTGAGTGTGGGCCAGTGGTCAGATTCTTGGTCAATCGATAAATTCTGATAATCATCAAAGTCAGGTTAGGAGGGACAAGTTTAAAACAAATATTAATAACTCAATATTGGTAACTAACTCCCAAGATGCTTTTCAGCAGGGGCATGCCCTGTTTAGGGTTGAAGATCTTCTCATTGTGGGTGTTGGTTTCTTTCCTAGACAATTATTATCCCTTGCTTCTCAAGACTAAATGCCAATGGCATCATTCGATCTTTGTGATTATCAAAAAGACCAAGGCCAGATGGTTCTCAGTGGAGGGAGGATGGCACTGAGAATCATACTGCTTATAAGAACTTAAGAAAGTTATCAGTGCAAGGGCCCAGCCTGTGTCCCACTAAGAGAATCCATCTACTCATTGCCTAGGTGACTACAAATCTGACCAGTCCACATTCTTTCATGTTTGTTTATTTGAGAGAGAGAGGGCATGAGCAAGGGAGGGGCAGAGAGAGAGGGAGAGAGAGAGAATCCCCAGCAGGCCCTGCATTGTCAGAGTAGAACCTTACGCTGGATTTGAACTCACAAACTATGAGATCATGACCTGAGCTAAGATCAAGAGTTGGATGCTCAGCCAACTGAGCCAGCCAGGTGCCCCTTACCAGTCCACACTCTAAGACAATATATAGTTGTATTTCTTTTTGTTTAATGTTTTTAAATGTTTATTTTTAAATGCTTATTTATCTATTTTGAGATGGGGGTGGGGAGAGGGGCAGAGAGAAAGAGAGGGAGAGTGAGAGTCCCAAGCAGGCTCCAATCTCAGCGTGGAGCTCAAACACAAGGCTCAATTTCATGAACCATGAGATAATGACCTAAGCTGAAATCAAGAGTCTGACGTGAAACCAACTGAGCTATCCAGGCGCCCCACTATAGATATGTTTCTTAGGTTTGCATCATAGGAAATAAACAGTGTGGCCCCCTTTACTTAATCAGTGACCCCAGGTAAGTTTTTTTTGAACTTCTCTGAGATTTAGCCCTTTCAATTTTGAGAAGAGGATAATAATGCTTGTTTCAGCTACTTTATAAGATTTTATTCAAAGTGCTCTATAAATTGTAAATCATGATGCAAGAAGATATCATTAATTTTATCAGTTTGTCTTGGATTATAATACATTCAGTTCTCATATATGGTGGTTACAGAACTACGCTAAGCTCGATAAATATTCCTGAGCAAGGAATACATTAGATTTAGCTAAAGGAAAACAGGGACAATAGGGTTAAAACCCACAAAAGAGCACAGCAATTAGCCCAGTTTCGGTAAATTGGAATTGTAGGTGGAGGATCAGCCGGCTGTACAGATTTTCAGGAGTACTTCATTATTGCCAAATTGAAATGTGTATAATGCTCTTTCTTCCATTCTGTATTTTCGGTGAAACATACATTCTCTGCAATTGGTTCAATTTAGTTAAGCGGCATTTTATTAAACATATGCTAAATTTGGGCACTGTTTTGCTTTGAGAATTGTTAATTATATACTTTAAATCTTTAAAAAGATATTCATTCCTCGTTCCCTTTTTTATTATGGAAGGGAAAAAAACCCTCATCTCACTTCTCTTTCATAACTTTCTTTTATAAACATGTTCCCTGTGTATAATTCTCAAGCGTTTAATTCCTCTGACCCAATTTTCTCCTTTTTTATGTTTCCTCTTCCTGCAATTTTTCTTCCTGTATATGATCAGTTTTTCTACTGAGCATTGTCTTTCTTTTTACCAACTCTCTAAATGGTCCCAGAATAAACAATTTGGTATTCAAATTCTGGGTACTCATTGTAATAAAAAGCTGCTTAAGCAGAAGATGAAAAGTACTTGTTCCAGTTTTTATTTTGAAATCCTTTATGCTGGGAATTGGTGTGCAAGTTTAAATTTAAGTTGGTTAGAACTATCATGTGAAGGATATAACTTCAAATACTGATTGATTGAGCATTAGGAGGGAAAAAGTAAAAGAAAGGGAAGAAGTGGGAGAAAGAAGGGATGAAGAGAGAATAGGAACAAAGATGAATGTGTGTTTTGGCAAGTAGTGGCATAAAGTTCAAGGTTTTTCCTCCTTTCAAGGTAATTCTCAAGTAATAGCATAAAGAGTATTTTCAACTTATCTTTAAAATCCATGGAACCTATCATTCGAACAGAATTTTGACATCGTGCCCAGGTTGTTCATGGTCTCTGATTTTTCTGTCAAAGACCAAGGTGGCAAAATTGACACATTATCCACGGCAAAAATGTAAAGATGGTATACTGTGAGGAGACCAGATGGAATAAAATGGAAAGGTTGCTAAAGCGCTTAGACAAAATACTCATTACTAGTAGTAATTACAAACTGGAATTAGAAAATAAAAGTTCCATGTGAACAGAAGTGATTTTGTAGCCCCATTCATCTGTGTGTCCCTCTAGGTATATTTCACATTTTCATTGCATAATTTGAAAGCAAAAGCCTATTGTAGTCTTGGACCTTCAATTAAATGAACAACAACAACAAAATGCATTAAAAAAAAATCTGTGATCACAATTCATGTCATAAGGGATTTTAGCTTATTTTAGCCCCTTGGCAGCTGCTCTTACTACTGAGAAAATGATGGACGAGAAAACTATTAGCACTTCTCCAGCTTAAGCAATAGCAATATGAGCACCAACTATGACGACTAGAAGTGACTTAGGGGCTGTGTTCAACTGCTTATTGTAGAAAAACTGATGTTTCATTACATTTCCAGAAGGCAAATGGACCCTCTGGTATAGTCCTAAGAAGATGAACCATGCTCCGTTATGGCTTGGGCCACTTCTCAGAACTAGGTGGAAGAGGTACAAAAAACTGTGGCCCCTCAGAGAGACCAGGAGCCAAGATCACACAGGCCAAGTACATTTAGGTAGAGTTCGCTTAGCACTGGTTGTGAGTCAACGGGCTCTTGCCAGATAAGGGACAACTTATTGCCTGTGGGCACCTCAGCCGTAATTACTATAAAATTTTTGCCCATAAATTGAGCCACGATTTACATACTCATGTGATCTACTCTTTTCCCCTTGTTCTGTCATGGGCTTCTCCTCCGTGTTCCCCATGGCAACCTGCCAATATTGAAGATGGTTTTCAGTCCTCTACTATATCTCACCATATCTTATTTCCTCCCAGCTAAAACATTGTCATCCCTTCAGGGTCCTCCTTATTGGTCTTTTACAGTCATAGATGCCCTACTCTGAACACATGTTGTCTCTGGTCCGGTTAGACTACACCGGTCAAAGCATCATGCGATCTTCCAGCGTGGCTGTGGGTATGCTCAACCTAGAGTAGGAGAAACCATCATCCTCTCTGCTCTGGAAATGTTCTCACTACAAATCGAATCTAAGGTCCTATGAGATCCTTGGGGCAGTGACATCATCTCACTAACTCATACTGTTAATAATAAAAAGAATGCTAGAATCTTTCATGTGTATTTCTTTCAGGTTTTTCCCAATGCACTTTTTTTTTCTTTTGACTGAAGGATGGAACTTTTCACTTTTTCTCATTTCATTTTATTTCCCCAGATTTGGCTTAGTGTTGTAACCAACGCTGATCTGAGTGTTGATGCTAGCTTCCATTCTATGTGGTGTTCCTCAGATTTTCATACCATCTGCAGATTTGATTTCCAGGATGCCTCTGGTTTCTAAGACCTATTCTAGAAGCAACTTTCACTATAATAAAATTAAAGATAACATTCTATAAACATTTTATATGATGCCCATGTAAGTAGCTTCTTTCTATTAACTTCAGGAATTTTTTATGAGTCCATAAAAATTAATATTAATATTATGCCACATTCCATGAAAGTAAAAACTTCATTTTCCAAGACAAGCGTTTAACTTTATATATGTCAGGAGGAAATGTGTTGAAAACTAGCTTCACTTCTAGATTACCCAGAAGGACCAAAAAACGATTTCCTTTATGGCACTGTAGAGACACAGAAAATACTTGGCATAAGAGACTAAGGTAGAAGAATCCAATAGAATCCAAAACTGACTTGGAGTCCTCAGAGGCTTTGGGATTGTTGAAAGATCATGTAAGGGGATTGTTGATGTCTAAAACATAATGAATGGGAGAAAAAAGCACCCTCACGTGACATGTGCACAGGCTACATTCCCTCCGTCACGGTTTTGCAACCTTAAGGGAAATACGTTAGAAAGACATACTGCCACCCTCAGGAATGATTCGATGTGAGAACAGGTCACAGGAATTTGGTATTTCAGGCATGGCTGAAATACAGACCATACAGGTATGGTCTGTAACTACCTCTCACTGTGCCCAGATCACACAGGTTTGCAGGGATGGAGGTTCTGCTTGCTAACAGGTAAGCCGTTTGCTTACCTGGGACTTCGTAGGTGCTAGACAGAGAGTTAGTAGGACTCTTCCCTCCAGAAACCAGAGAGCTGCTTCCAGTGAGAGCAGGCCTGGCCTTCTGCAAAGTTGTAGTCACGGTCAGGGTGGATATGCCAAATTCCTGCTGGGTCTTCCCTGTGGGGAGCTCCTGGCATTGGGTTAGTATATGTGGGTGTACATGGTGATGTTGATGGTTTAGTGCTCTTTTCCCATTTATTGTACTGGAGCAATGAGCACGCCTCTAATCTACCACTCCTCCTCTTGAACCCTAACGTCACAACACCAATATGTAAATGTTGTAAGTCCTGGTGGGAGAAACAAAAGTTGTGGTGGCACTTTGGGGTTTCCTATTAACAAGTACATTAACTGGATCTAAAATGCTTCTACATATAGTTTCCAATATTATTCAACATTTCAGTAGACTTCTAATTAACTTAGACATGTTTACTTTTGCAAGTCCATCAAAGAACTCTCACTCGATTTTATCCCTATCCAAGAATTTAAGCAACAGTTGTTAACTCTAAGTATATGGCCTTGTGTTCTTAACTCCCTTCAGTTGCCCACCGCAGTGGGTCATCCAGCCTTCACGTTAGTTGTTATGCCCCTTTAGCTCTTCTCTCAGGTGTTTGGCCTCTGGCCTGTAGGTTCAAGTTCTCTTGGCAGCTTCCTCCCTTTCCTTTGCAAAATTCCAGCCTAAAATATTTCCTCTATGCACTTGTCCTCAGATATCTCAATATAAGACATGGTTCCACTCATAAAGTACTTACAGTCTCCTGGGTCACAAGCTAACACAAGCTAACACACGCCCAGGGCTACCTTATGGCATAGGAGAGGCAGGTCAATGCCAAAATCTTTCCCAATTTTGCCTTGATGACCTCCCAATCCATCTCTGTCCCCCACTCAAAGCCTCAGTTCACATGTGGTGAACTCAAGCAAGTCAAGGTGCTTGCTAATCTTCTTCCATGTTCCAGGTACCTTCTTGCCTCTCTCTTTGCCTCTATGTCCCAAGCCTTCCTTGTGGGTTATAATGCTCTTCATTTTACTTATATTGTTTTTTTTTTCCCCCAGAAGAGCCCTCTCTTTTCCTGTTTTCATGCCTTGACCCACCCTGTTTTCTCTCCCTAGAAATGTCCTTATCCTATCCTTGGATGCCCAGGTGCCCCTTCATGAACTTTTATCTTATGTATTCATTTGCACCTTTCCTATAGAATGTATCAATTTTTAAACTTTTAATTTGAAATGAATCTAAGCTTATAGAAAAGTTGCATCGAGTTCCCATTATATCCTTTCATCAGATTCCCCTAACGTTAATATCTCACGTAACCATATTGGCAAAATGAAGGAATTAACATGGCTACGATACTTAAACTCTAGAGTTTATTTAGATGTCACCAGTTTTTCCAGTAGTGTCCTTATTTCTAGTCCAGAATCCAATTTGGGATCCCACACTGCACTGAGGGTCATACTTCCTTAGCTTCTTCCAAACTGTGACTGTTCCTCAGCTTGTCTTTATCCTTCATAACCTTGACAGCTTTTTACCATATAATATCATTACACTTGCACACGGGCATTTCCTCACTCTGACATTAGTTTTGTCAGTGGAACATGTTTTTATTCCCAGTAGCACATGATAAGAACTCAATAATTACTACTTAACTGTATGTCAGAAACAATTAGAAAGAATAGTAACAATGTCTACATAACTAAATAGTGAACCAGGTGCTATGACAACTTTAAGTTATTACAAAAGGCAGAGGGCAAGACTGCAAAATTAGAAGAAGATACACACTGTATCTGAGCCCATTTTCTCCACTGCCCGAAGAGCAGAAATCATTGGTGCTAATCATGGGACATGGATACTTGGTGGCCGGCAGGACGGGCAGACACAGCCTCAGTCTCAGCATCCAGCATGACTGTTGTTGGATCTCACTAAAAACAGACTTCATCTGTTCTACGCCGTGTGCACAGATCACTGAGCTAAAGTAATTACTCCATACCTCTCTTAACACCGGGGTTTCTGTCCCGTAGCTTTCTGTTAAGAAACTCAGGACACAGAAATCCAATCTTCTTGCCTGGAACCCTGAATCCCAGCTGGTGCCTTTTCTGGTTCTCCCTACAAGTGACTGATGGTATGTATGCCCTGATGCCTCATAGCATGATACCAGAACTCACCTGCTCTTTGGTATCTCCAGTTGCCTGGATTTCCCCCATGCTATACCCTGTCTGGCTCCATTGAAACCACTTCTCCATGAAACCAAGATAATGCTCAGCTGATAGACCCATATCTTTTTTTTTTTTTTTTTGCTGTCATACCCTCTGGTTGTCCTACTTGGACCTAGCAGTAGGAGCTTCTTCTCTTTCCCACCAGCTCCTACTGCAAAAATCCTAGCATATTTTAGAGTTGTGTCCATTTCCCTTATGACTCAGATGTGCTTCATTATTTCACTTTGTTACTAATATCAAATAATCATGGTATCTGCCTAAATCGGTAATTTCTCATTACTATTGTAGAGACGGAATCTGTACTTCCCCCTCCTGCTGAACTTGTTAGCTTTGGCCTGCTAAAGAGTCCGCTCATTTCCTGGGGCCACAGAAGCTTTGCTTTGACTTGAAGGGACTCTAATGACTGGCATCTCAGATAGGACATTCTTTAATTTCAGTTCTGCCCTGCATTAGCTTCAGATCTTTCCCAAAGATTCAGAAATAGCATCTGACAGGTTCAAGAGAAATTGTACTGATAGCTGTTGGGTTTTAACTGGAGCACTGCTGCATAATTTTTCATTTTCTTTGGAAGGTCTCTTCCACAAAGGGAAAACATGCCTGGTAGGGTCCCACAGAGGTGTTTTGACATTAGGCTTAATAAAGCATGAAGAACTCATTAATAAATAATGTTCTGCTAGGTTAACAAATAGAGCTGAATGCATTGGCTGGACCCTGGAGTAAATGAAATCATGCATGCAGCCATGCAAGCGACTTGTTAACTTACAGTGGTCTCTTCACCACGTCTGGCAAAGCCCGATGCAGTGATGCACAAATAAAACCAGCATATTATAAACGCGTGCCCTTTCAGTTAGGATGCAGACTGTCAATTTTGTTTCACACTCTGTGGGTCCAAGATAGTAAACAAATCTTCAATGATGCAGATTGGGAGACATTCCACGGATACACTTAATCTTTGCTAAAAGGAAGATTCCCCTCATCAGCGTGTCTACACAACACTAGACACAGGTATATCCCATCATCTCATATCCTTTGTCTCATTATCTACAAATAGATAGGGAACTAGAGAGCGAGCTAATGTGTGCAGGCAAGCCAGTCTGTTCAGCCACAATGGTTAGTGATGAACATTTAGTCTGACCCAGAAAATCTTCAGGAGTGCCCAGACACAGAAAAGAATCATTCTCCCTTTAAAAAAAGAAAGAGAAAGTGCAGTGCCCCTAAAGAACTCTTTCCTGGATTCAGAGAAGATCATGTTTCTAGCTGAGAGAGATTCCAAAGTCACTGGAAGGTCTGGGAGCGGGTGTGAGGGAAGCTTTGCTACTTCAGGCAGTTGCACTTTCTCTCTGGGTTCTCTGGTGCTGAAGGCAGCTGCTGCGTCTCGAAGCTTTCCTCGTGATTAAAAGCTGACGGACAGCTGTCAAATGTCAGTTAAGCATGACTCCCTCCAGCTGCTCCCCAATCTGGAGGGACAGAGTGTCCTGCCCTACTCTCTTCTGACTGCGCACACTCCCCATTCACTGACGGGTTTAGCTGGAAAGCCAACCACCACGCCACAAAATGCAGACATTTCCAGGCCCTGTTTTGATGAAACAACTTGTTGGGTGGGTTCGATTTCAACTCAGAGGGCTTGCCAACCATGCCCATATGCACAGATTTACACATCTTGCCAGACCTTTTATGTGGTTATGATGACAAAGCCATTAAGGTGCCATTTAAATTCTGTTCCAATAGCTGCAGATTTAAAGCAACCACTAGCCTGAGAACAACTATATTCTATTACACAATCTTACTTGAATCTTTTCACAAATCCTCTATGGTTATATATATATCTATCTATGTAATATATATACAGTTGTATAATTTCATAAAGTTATATATTTACAGTTTCTTCATTTCCAAGTTAATGGAAACAATGGAAGTGAAAGAACAGTCAGGGTTCAAAGCGTTGCATGACAAGACTTCATTTTTGAGAAGACGAGAGAAGCCGTGAGGAATAGTAGAAATGTGAGTGGTTTCTATCTATTGAGCCCACAAAGTACTTGACATGACTCATCTCCTTTAATCTCAAGAGTCCTCTGATGTTGGCAATATTACCATCTGCATTTTACGTATGAGGAAATTGAGACTTAGCAAGTTGAAGGTGTCCAAGGTCACCTAGATAGTAAGTAGCAGAACTGGGGATTTGAATTTAGGCAATCTGATTCCAGAGGTCACATTCTTAATTGCTGTTTTCCAACACCTTGTAGAGTATCAGGAAATCGATTCATGGATGGCTCTACCACTAACCAGGACAAAATGCGACTCCCCCCCACACTTCCCATTAAAATGAGATGGTTTTCTATGCCAAGGCTAAACAAAATAAAAAAGCATATTTTCATTTTGTTACCTGAATAACTAAACAGTTCTAGTTTCAGTGACACATTTCCTTGACATTTATTCAACTATATATTGGTTTCAATAATTTTCTTTAGAAAATAAATAATACTCAAAACCTCAGTGTTGAAAATTTTGATTCTGTTGGAAAGGAGGAAAACTCGGTTGAAAGATATGGAGCCTTTCAGTAGGTATGAAGTTTTGAAAGAATAATGCCATTTCCTGATGAGCTGGGAGTGAGTTGGAATTCACACAGACCATGCTGAAGAAACAGGAAATGGGACGCCTTCATCAGGCCTAGTGTGAGATGGTATTATTTGATTCCTGTTAAGAATCAACTACCGAACTTTCTTTAAAAAGTTTTTTTTTAATGTTTATTTATTTTTGAGAGAGAGAGAGAGAGCGTGAATGGGGAGGGTCAGAGAGAGAGACACACACACAGAATCTGAAGCAGGATCCAGGCTCTGGGCTGTCTGTACAGAGCCCGACGTAGGGCTCAAATCCACAAGCCGTGAGATCATGACCTGAGCTGAAGCTGGATGCCTCACCAACTGGGCCACCCAGACGCCCCATGACTTTCTTATGTTGAGTCCAAATTATTAGGAAATGCACATGAATACCACTTTTGGATTAAGCTTTTCTATGTATTCACTTTATTTACATATAAAATACAGAAAGAGAATTTATAATGGCCATGTCAATCCATATAGAATTCCTAATTGTTATTAACTCTGTGTAACCTGACTTCCTTCTTGTGCCTCTGTGCTTTACTTCCCCAAATAGATTGAAAGCGCTTTGCGGGAAGAAACGGGATTTGGTATTTCTTTGTTACCCTTTTGAAAACAATTCTACTTTCTACAGTAAGTAATTTATTACGCAAGTCTGAGCTCTAGACAAAAATGTGTAAATGCAAATGCTCATTCACAATAAATGTGGTGCCTCAAGGCACTATTTCCAGCTTATAAGTATTTGGATATTATATTACATGATATTGTCTGTCAAACCATACTTTCAATCACATTACTTTATTCTTACCAATTTACATAATGTGTGAAAAGACAATGAAAGGCAAAGGTATATTCAATTTTATTCAGCTCAAGTGGCAAACTAAGACTCTGATCACCTAGGTTTACATGAAAGGAAGTCTGCCCCACTACTTCCCTTGGTTATCAGAGAGCAATTCACCTATGAAGTGATTAAAAATGGGGAAAAAATGTCCCTTTGGGAAAAGAATATGCGAAAAATGTGGTGCCTTCTAAATCACATAAATATTCATGGAAGGGGGAGAGGAAAAAAGGAATAGAAATTTCGAAGGACACCACTAAGGGCTTCAGACAAAATGAATTCAGTCAATCAAACATAAGCATAAATCAGTTATTTTCAGTTTTCCTCCTCATTGGTAATCTGAAATATATCAGCCTTGTATTTTCTTAAACATCTTTTTTGTTATTGTTGAAAATAATAAACAATGAGCCTGAAATGCCTAATGTTAGAATGCTAATAATTAACCATCACATTAATAAGAACCAGATGTAGTTTTAAATCATAATTTTCAATCGACTTTACTTATTACAGAAGACTTTAATTGAACTGTGTTTTGAATACTGGAACAGACAGAAGGTCCAGCTTTTAGTTCCTTACTCTTCTAGGATTTACAGGTGCACAATAACAAGTAAAAATTGGGCAGACCGTACAGTGAACCTCACTATCAGACAAGACCATCAAAACCTTGGTAAGTTCACAAGTACTCATTAAGTCGACTGGACCCCAGGTATTTACAGCTGTTTTCCATAATCGTCATCATCAATCATTTAAAGCTACGTACCTAATGTTACACATACTTTTTTTTAACTCACTTAAGATTTAAATTATATTGGCTTAATAAATAATATAATAATATGCTTGGAAATACATAAGAAAATTCTATTCTGTTCAAGGAGAAGGCCCAATTTTGTTATCATAAAGCCATAGCTATATTTTTCATTGCAAGCAAATTTAGAATCCATTTATAAGAACTGAATGTACAACATTTTAAGATGTATTGTAATGCTGAAACTAGAAGCTGTCTTAGAAAATTAATTGATACTGCTTTAATTATTTAATTTTTTTTGCATATAAAACTCTCTGGGCTTAGCAGTTTTTTACACTTTTCTTTTTGTCTTTTGAATATACTGCTTCTCTGCTCTATTAAATCTACTAAAATTATTTTCCATTGAGTTACATAATTTTTCCTTCTGAGGATTCAGAGAGCTCTCACAGGAGTCAGTATCATTTCCTAAGGACGCCGAGGGACCCAGGGCCCAGATGTTACTTAAGCTGTTTTCTAAACTCAGCATTTTACTATTTATAACATTCTCCTTCCACAATTCCTTGAAAAATAATACAGTTGTATTTCCTCTGCACTCTATATATTGATTAACAGGTAAGTAATTTCATAAATAATCTCGTTTATTTTTCAAAGAAAGAAATCTCAAAAGATCATTCTAATTTTTTTTTTAAAGGTACTGCTGGTAGTGCTGAAGAGGTTATCTAATAAGCTAGGCCATTCTGGAAGCTCAGACACACTATTAGGGTTACTTTGTGGAATTTAAAAGTATCATCAAAATTCCTATTTTAAAAGAAACATTATTTTAATAGAAAGCAGTGGAAAGTCTCAGAGTGATATACTTGGAAACATAGTCCACCGGGATTTTAAAGAACGCATTCCTGTCCCAGTTTTACCACTAACTGGCCTCCTAGAACTGCACGTACCGTCTAACCTGCACAAATTAAGTACCCTCTTTGGACTCAGTTTTCACACCTGCAAAATAAAAGCAGTTGGAATCCAATTTCTGGGATCACTTCCAGCTCCAACAGGCTGTGGTGCTAGAGCTTTGGTGGTACGTAATGATCAACATGAAAAGAATTCTTCTTTATTAATGCTTATTTATTTTTGAGAGACAGAAAGACAGAGTGCCAGTTGGGGAGGGGCAGAGACAGAGGGAGACAAAGAATTTGAAGCAGACACCAGACTCTGAGCGGTCAGCACAGAGCCTGACACGGGGCTCAAACCCACAGACCATGAGATCATGAACTGAGCCTAAGTCGGACACTTAACTGACTGAGCCACCCAGGTGCCCTGTGAAAATAATTCTTTAAGTGGCATCACTTAAGATGAATAAATTAAAAATGACTATAGGTTATTTTTTTAATGCGTACTCAAATGTAGAGTTCAGTCCTCATTTTTCTGATAATCAAGTTAAGAATCTAATCTCAAGGGTCCTAACTAGATACTTTCAAATTCCAGATTAATTCCAAAAGTTAATATATTCTTATGGGATGCTTAGACCTTTTGGAACTAATTTGGCATTGCTTAACATCACTGACAAGGATTATGGTTATAGTCATACCATAATTTAAAAGGACTCCATAAATTATAAAGTCTCAGGACAAAAGAAAAAATTTAAATTTAAGATCATTTTTATTCTTCACTGTTTGACTCCTGTGGAAATTCCACAGCATTACTTGGAGACCACGTGTTAATTAGATCACCTATAATAAAACCAAGCAAAGAACTCTAAAGCTAAAACTTAGAAAACACATGAGGTTGATTGCTTTAATTTGGGTAAACTCTAAGGTAATTATCTCAAGCATGAATATCAATGTATGGGAGCTTGTCATTAAAATAAGAACATTTGGAAAAGTCATGTAATAATGATTCCACGCTCCAAGTCCAATCCACATATTCTGATTTTAAGACAGCCAGACTGCACCTGGGTGGCTCAGTGGGTTAAGCATCTGACTTTGGCTCAGGTCATGATCTCACCGTTTGTGAGTTCAAGCCTGGCATGGGGTGAGCTCGAGCCCTGCTTTGGTAGAATGTGAGCCCCACTTTGGGTAAGCCCTGCTTCTCTCTCCTTCTCTTCCTCTCTACTCCTCACTCACTTGTGCCCCCTCCCCCCCATGTCAAAATAAAAAACAAGACAGCCAGACTGAACAGAGAAAAACATCTGGCGGAGGAGCAGGTCCTGGTACAACAGTATCCGATCTGCTCCCAGTGCCCTGCATACTGTCATATCATTCCCTCCCTGCCTGTCTTAATTTGTCTTCTTTCTTTCATGCCTTCTTGTTGTCTATAGTATTACATAATTCATTTACTGGTATGATTAATTTTTATTGCCTGGCATGTCCCCCTAAAATGGCCATGTTTTGTTCACGGAGATACCTCAAGGCCTAGAACAGCCTGGCACGTAGTAGCTATTACCCATTTACTTGTTGAATGAATGAAGAAATGAAGTTTGCTTTGGGTTATCACGTACCCAGGTATAGGTCTTGATCCTCAGCTGGAAATACAGTACTATGCATAAAAACCAAATACATTTCAAGCCAGTATAGTTTATAAATTTCATATTGGGCTCGGATGGACATTTACTTCCCTTGTTATACAAATCGATCCTTAAATCTGGCAGTGTTGACCAGGCATAACGAAAATGTAGCTGTCATGGCCTGGAATATATACCTTACTCATGAAAGAAAAGCAATGAATGGAAGAGAAAATGGAATTACCTGAGCATGCACATGAAGATAGAGCAATTGGAAAATTTTGGCTCAGACAGCCATCTCACCTACTTTATTTTACCTGACTTGTTGAAACTGCCATCTAGAATCCTCTTATTCAAAGGATAATACCAAAATCTTAGTAACGTATGGTAATGTGTAGTTTCTGTAGTCTACCTTGCATTTATTACAGACTTGGTTAGTCTACTATCAGCGGACCAAAGATGAGATTTGAACCATCTTTAACTTCCTGAAACAAAAGTAAGGAAATTCTGGCCCATGTGGTTGAGGCCTAGCAGGAGGGAAAGAAATTAACCTGGAGGAAATTTATGTAAATTAGAAAAACTGTGCTATCTAGGAATAAAATGCTCTTCTGAAATATAATAGCTTCATTTAAATTTTTTTTGCTGAAGTAATATATCATAAAGGCCAATGTATTAAATTTTTATTTCTGAATATTTTTCTCTTTTTATTTTAATAGGAGTGTCACCCACTAGCATACATGACATTTCTCCACAATGTTAGGTCAGAAAAAAATAAGTTTTTTTCCCTCATAATTTTTCACGCTCTACAAAGTTTGCCATCATAAACCACTTTGCATTTATTATAAATAGGCATTGCATTAGAAAAGCAATTCAACTGTATTCCATTTCACTTGTGAGGCTAAGCGGCTTTGCATGATAACTAAGTTGAGTTGACGGGACTATGCTGGAAGGGTGTGTTAACCTGGAACTCAGGTTACCTAGTTGTTCCTTACTGAACATAGGAGTCTGCAAAATGAGAGCAGGAGCCTGGGGCACAGAGGCTGGGGAACCTAGTACAATCTATATTCCTAAACTGAATGAAAATTTTTGCTCAGCAGAAACCTCTTGACTGCAAAACTCTGAAATTATATCCTGCTGCTAAGAATACCTGTTGGGGTGGGGGGGCACCTGAGTGACTCAAGTCAGTTAAGCGTCCAACTTCAGTTCTGGTCATGAACTCAGGGTTTGTGGTGAGTTCAAGCCCTGCATTGGGTTCTGTGCTGACAGTTTGGAGCCTGGAGTCTGCTTGGGATTCTGTGTCTCCTTCTGTCTCTGCCCTTTCCCCACTTTCTCTGTCCCTCTCTCAAAAATAAACGTAAAAATATAAAAAGAGGGGCGCCTGGTGGCTCAGCAAGTTAAGCATCCAATTCTTGACTTTGGCTCAGGTCATGATCTCACGGTTTGTGAGTTTGAGCCCCGCATCAGGCTTTGCACTGACAGTGTGGAACCTGCTTAGGATTCTCTTCTCTCTCTCTGTCTGCTCTTGCACTTCTCCTGCTCTTTCTTTCTCTCTCTCTCCCCCCTTCCCCGCTGACACTGTCTCTCTCTCAAAATAAAAATAATACACGTAATAGATAAATAAATAAATAAACTTCAAAAAAAAAAAAGAATACCTGTCGAGGTGGGAGGGATCTGAACGATCCATTTTCCTTCAAATCAGATACGTTTAATGTATACATTTAGTGGAATCTATGGTTTGTGTTTTCTTCCTATGAGAAGCAACTAGTAACTCTTTTTTGCTGATAATGAAAAAACTTGTCCTTAGTCAAGTACTTAATTTTTGGTTAATAGGCAGTTGTGTTTTCATACAGAAATATTTTCTCTTGAAAATAAATGTCAATATAAGGGTTTTGCTTTATCACAGAGAATATTACTTTTTGGACTAAAAGACAGACTATTGCTATTTCTTGGGATGTTTTTAGAAGTTAGGTTTATTTGCTAAACTCCTATGGTAGCCCTTAAAGCTATTATTTATTTATGATTGTATACCTTCATTATATGAGCATTCATTCACTATAAAGTCCCTCTTTTGTCTTAATGCTTTTGGCCCTAAATTTCACCTTTAAAAAAAATTTTTTTAAAGATTTTTAAGGAATTTCTACACCCAACATGGGGCTCAAACCCACAACCCTGAGATCAAGAGCTGCATGCTCCACCGACTGAGCTAGCCAGGTGCCCCTAGATTTTACCTTTTCTGATATTAAAATTCTAACTCCTAAAATATTTGGGCTGCATTTGCCTACCCTTTCATTTTTAAATTTTTGAATCATGTTGTTTTGGTCCCATCCTTGTATACAAGCTTATAATTTGATTCTGCACTGTGATCTAATTGAAAGGAATTACTTTCGGGGTCCCTGGCTGGCTCAGCTGGTTGAGCATCTGACATTGGTTCAGGTCATGATCTCACACTTTGCGAGCTCAAGCCCCGCACAGGGCGCTCTGCTGTTCGCACGGAGCCTACTTTGGATCTTCTGTTCCCCTCTCTCTCTGTCCCTCCCCAGCTCCCATTCATGCTCTCTTTCTCAAAAATAAATAAAACATTAAAAAATGTTTCAAAAGGACTTCTTTTCAACAAATAAGTCCATTTCTTTATATTTATTAATATGAAAGATCTGACAGAGATATTTTTCCATAATATGTTGTTTTTTGTTAGAGGTTTTGAAAATCTGTTATTATATGGTGTTTGCCTTCTTTAATATTTATATATAGCTTCTTAAGCCTATTTAATAGGGTGCACAGATTCTTCTAATTTATGACTTTGTAAGTTCATACATGTATATGTGAAGTTTGTAACTTCATATAATAACTTTGATCTTCTATATCTTTAGACTATTGACCATTTCCCTATTGTGAGTACATAAAAAGCATGTTCCCCCTCTTTCTTCCCCCATTCTTTGTGACCTAATGTTGAATAACAGCATGACTTTCTTAGTGTCTTTTTCCCCCTACTCTTTAATACTTCTACAACTTGATTTGTCAGGTATAAATGATATCCACCAATCCCTAGAGATTAAGAATAAAGCAATCGGCCAATGCACCAACTTACTCCTGTCACGTCCTCCTAATCCTTGTTGGTGGCTTTAGTTCTACAGGGTGTTACATTGGTAGGATCTGTCTGTCGCCCTCATCTACATCCATATTTCAGATTTAGTTTTAGGGTTAAACAGGTCAATGCTCACAATTGGTTCTTTTGCAGTTGTTGCCATGGTCACTTCTAGGTTTGATGGAGTTTGTCCTCCAACAGTGGCCTCCAGGAGGGCTCACTGATAACAGCATTTCCTCAGTTCCTCCATGCTCACAATATTTGCTTTTAGCTCTTACACCATGAAAGGCAGTTGGCTGGTCATTTAACCTTTGGGACCCACTTTGTTTCCTATGATGACAGGGAATTCGTGATCTCCCAAGGCATCTCATCCCATTGTTAGATGTCTCAACTGTTACTAGATGAGTTTTATTTCCTCTTTTAACTTTTGCCAAAATTGGTCTCCTTGAATACTTCCAACGGAGCAGCCTATAGTCTCTTCCACATAACCCCCTAGTATAGGCTAAAGGTTCCAAGTCATTCACTGAAGGTGAATTCTTAAGGCCAAAATGTCTCCGAAGTACCTTTTAGTAGACTTAATGATTTGTTATTCAGTTGGCTCAACTCATTGCGTATTCCTTGCTCTCCTGTGCCTTCCCCATAGTGCTTTTTTCTTAAAGCAAGTTAGAGTTATCATTTCAGAGCTGGAAGGGACTACAGGATCATCAACTATAAAGGTTTTATTTTAGGATGAAGAAGCTGAAGCCCAAGGAGAGGTAATGAGAGTTCTCTAAGGTCATGCCACTATCAGGAAGCTGAGTCCGATCTTGAACCCCAAAGATCCCCAGGCAAAGGTTCTTTTCATTTCACTGAGTCCTTCAAAAACACACTGATCATTTTTTTGTGTGTGGTGAGAACACTTAAGGTCTGCTCTCTTAACTACATGAGCTGATGGACATATAAACTAATCTTATTGTGGTAATAATCATTTTGCAAAATATGTGTATCAAATCATCATACTGTACACCTTAAATTTATATAATGTTATATGTCAATTATATCTCAATAAAGCTGAAAGAAATACAATGATCAAAAGCATTTCATTGCACTTAAAGGACTCAACATGTGCCCCATGACAGAAGAGAATCTACCTAATGTCTGCCTGAAAATTATCATTTCATTTCTTATTCCAACTATGTACAGACGATTCATGGAGGATAGCTGTATTAGAGAATTTTCAGTGAGTTTGTTGTTCATTTACATAAATTGTCACTTTCACTTTCTGTTTCTTGTAACTGAGAAACTTCAGATAAATGTAGATTTCGTTTTCCTACCCGAAACTCTCTAAAGCATCATTTTGAAATCAAATTACACAGCTTATGCTTAAAACATAAGGGCCAGATTCTATCTTCAAATATACCACCCACTCTCTAACAGCAGAATTTGGCCCTAAAAACCCATTAACAAATATTGTCATTAAACTAAAGAGCTAATTACTTTGGATTCAGACAGAATGAACAAAAATCATAGGCCAGCCACAGCTGGTAGTAATAATGGTGAGACTAACCGTATGTTACGCTGGAGATTTAAAGAACAAAGACATATTAACACTAATGTAACCAAACATATAAAATTATCCTCCAAATGGAGCAAACTATCATAGTTAGAAAATTCCTGAAAGCACATTGGAATTCTCTGATACCGAAATAAAAGATATTTCTAAGGAATTAACAGTCATAATCTGAAGTTATTAGTGTTTAATGAAGAGGGCACCTTGAAAATTTTAGTCTATTGCAATATCCACAAACAGTTATATCTAAAAGTCATTTTGCTCTAATTGGAAGTAATATTGTCATATTTAAATCAGTTTAATACCAGAAGATCGAGAACCTTGCTTTAAGACTATTTTAAACAAATGTTATCAGGACTACCTTACAGATCTATAAAAGTAATTTTCACAGCCCTTGAAAAATATTTTTAAATTACATTAATAACCCATACTTAGAAAAGTTTTACATACCCTGAGAATCAATAAAAATCAACCATAATTTATTAGCTGAGCAAAAACCATTAATAATATTTTGATATATATCATTTCAATTTTCTTCCTATGCATCTGTTCTTGTTTTTTTTTTTTTGTAAAAATGGAAACACATCATAATGTGGTTTGTAACTTGTTCTTTTCATTTAGAGTACATTATGAGCATTTAGCCCACATCAATAATTATACTGTTAATACATAAATTTTAATGACTTTCCAACTTCTTAAATTCAGAATAATAAATACATTTTAATCTTTTTGGATATCTCACAAATATCATTATTATACTATCTCATACTAACGCTAACATTCTCCAGAGATTCTTACATAGCTAAATCTCCTTTCTCTATACTGAGTGGTCCCAGATGGCTCTACTATTCTAAGTTGTATCTTACTTTGAGCTCTTTTTCTCCTTTAATATCAGATTTCCACATAAGGCTGACCAAACCCAAGGTAGACCTAAATTGGCTGTTTTCATTTTTAGATGAATGACACGAAAGATTATCTATGGACAACTAAAAGAATTAATGATTTTAAGTTCAATGACATAATATCACTTCTTCAACCTTCATCTTGGATGAAAATTTCCTTCTACCCTTCCTTACCCCAGAAATCATTATTGAAAAACACTTGCTTAGTTCGTATTAACCTTCTATACAGCAAGTTTGGAATTCCGAGAAAAAATGCTATTATATGAGGGGACCAGACCAGAAGATCTTAATGGTCTATTTATGCTCTAAAACTTTACGTTTGTATGCTTTAATAAAGTTTCTATAATTTATTCTTTTGTTGTATATTTTACTTCCCGAGTATGGAAGGCTGTCCCACTCAGGTTCCCTGAAACTACACTGTAAGTTTTCTTTAGGGAGCCGCAACTTAAGACAGATATGCCAATGATAATGAATGTGACTCACTCGAGGACACAATTTCATTCTCTCTCCACCTGCTCCTCTGAGAAGGAAAAAAGAAAAACAAAACAAAACAAAAAGAGCAGAAGAGTAGTTTCTATGTTTCTCTGAAATAAAAATATTACAGAAGATTGGCACTAAAAGCTTTATTAAATCTTAGTTGAGAACTTCATTGAACTTGTGTAGTACATATTTGAGGATTTCACAATTTGGGTACTATAAATTTTAGGATTTTATCATCAGAGATGGCAATGGGAGCATTGCTTATTGAGAATAGTATTGACAAAAAAAGCATGTAAAAATTCATGATTACAGTTATCTAATTTCTGTTGATAAAAGTGCTACCTTGTTTAATCATGTCTAGATTCACTTTCTTTGTGTAATACTAATAGCTAATATGTGTAGCTAATTGCCAATACAGGGATATACTTTTTTTGAATTAAGGGTTTATTTTTGCCACTTAATATTTTATTGACAAGAAAGTCTATACAAAATGAACATGTGCACACAAAGACTGATGGAATGAAAAAAAGTGTCTATAAACCTAAAATTCAATCAAAGTATCTTAATTAAAAACTTCACTCTTCACTGTGAAAATAATATCATGTTGTACCTCTAAGGAATCATCACCCTTTCTGTTCTGAATAAGTCTCTACTAATCACTTTTATCACCGAAGTAAGAAAAGCAAACTTTTCATAAACTTAAAATTGCACACAGTAGAGATAAAGTTGCTAAATGAGATCAAGAAATATAATAAAGTGATATTCAATAAATGTGCATATAACCTGTTATAAAGGTATCACATGACTTAGAAGGTTTTATCTGCAAAGGAAAATGAGAAGTTAATGATGTGTTAAGCAAATCTGTTCTTTTGAAAAATCTAAGGCTGAGTTTCCCAAATTAAGAGGAAAAGAAAATAACCTTCAAAAATAAAGAAATGCTTAGCCAATTCTGGTAATAATTCATTATTCCTACCTTCTTGGATGGTTCTTAGAACTGATCGTCTAAGCATAAACGTGAATAAACTAAAATATTATAGAGAAGAAAGAACCAGTTAAAGACAGCAATGACAGCACACTTACTCTGAAAGTGAGATAGAGAGCCCTGGGACCTAGCCCATTATGCTGAACTTGAAAAAGGAGTATTAAAAGAGAACTAACAATTTAATTGGGGGGGAGGAGGCAAAAAAGGAACACTAATTTAGCACCTCTGTGCTAAATATGCCTTCCTTATTTATTCTTGTAGCCGAAGGAAACATAAAACCCCATTTAATATAAAGTTGGAAAATTAGAAGGATATTGGGTTTTTTTTATGTTCATTTTTGAGAGAGAGACAGAGCACGAGTGGAGGAGGAGCAGAGAGAGAGAGAGACAGAGAGACAGAGAGAGAGAGAGACAGAGAGAAACAGAGAGAGAGACAGAGACAGAGAACCGGAAGCAGGTTCCAGGCTCTGAGCTGTCAGCACAGAGCCTGATGCGAGGCTCAAACCCGCAGATTGCGAGAACATGACCTGAACCGAAGTTGGATGCTTAATGGGCTGAGCCACCCAGGTGCCCCAGAAGAATATTGTTTTGAATGCCAACTTCAGCATTTCACAAAGGCCTGAGACCCACATTCATCAGGATCATTTTGGGGGTGAGTAAGTAAAAATTCAGATTGCTGGGTCACATCTGAGACCCAGTGAATCTCTCTGTGAAATATACTCAGGAATCAAAATTTTACAGACCCTCTCCCCACTCCAAGTGACTCTCAAGCACATTACAATTTGAGAACCACTGTGGTTATCATGATGTTTTTGTGTGAAACTGATTATCAGTTGTCAAGATTACCACTGCACCTTGCTTGTATTTACAGTTACATGACATAGAACAGCTTTTAAACTTTGCATCTGATTTTCCTTTTTTGCTGTGGAGTTGCACATAGATGGCCTCTTCCCTCATATTCAATAACTGCTTTTACTTTTAGATATTTTGTTAAATATGTTAAAATTTCATTTTGCTGTAATTAAGCATTACACAACAATGTGAATGACTTCCAAAATTCACTTACCTTCAAATCCTTCTGCTTCTTCAGAAAATTCTGAGCACGTACAGTGAAATTTTTAAGAATATATGCAGTAGACTCTAATTTCCAAGTGTTTCAAGGCTGGCCAGGGAGACTCCAGAAGTGGACACCAGAAATGCCATTGAGAAGAGAAGACACCAACGCTGGAGCCTCTGAGTCCTTGATTATCTCTGAACAGAAGAGAAGAACAAGTAGTCGGTCACCTGAAATTTATAGAGAATCTGCTATGGAGAAGGCTATTTGCAGTAAACTGGCAGTGTTACTAAATTTAAACTTGGCCTGGGTTTGCGGCTCCCTGATTTAGCACAGTTGTCATTTAAAATTTCATGTCATTGTGAAGTCACGGTTGCATGATGCTGCTGCCTGCAGAGGACTCGGTGGCATTCATACTGCTTTCATTGACTGCTTCTTCTCAACATTGCATCAAGTGGGATTACTAATTTTATCTTTGATATGCAGATGCTAGATTTTCATGCTGGATTTCTTTCTAAGTTGAGGTTGATGAGTTCTGTTGGAAATGTATCCTTACATGAGACTCTATCACACCCCATAAAAGATAAAATTTGATACTTTTACAAAATCCCAATGGAATCATCTGGTCCTTCTGCTATATTTTCTTTCACGTGGGTAACGCTTGCCAGGATAACTAGACATAAACAAAAATAACATCCTTTCTAGTCAATCTGTGTTGCCTACTCAGGGAAACCAAAATCCTAGTATCTTTGCTGAGTATGTTAAGCAGACAATGGTAGTGGATAATGGAAAAAGAGAATAAAACATCTATTCTTAAAACTGGTAATAGATCATGAAAATACTGCCCTCAAGGGTAGAGAAAGCAAGTCAAATACAAAGTCAAATACAAAATGACAAGAGTGTAATACACATGTAAGCACAGAGTATACTGTAAAACAACAGTTTTTCATGGAAGATTCTAATACTTGGCCATCCAAAAACTATGCCCAACTTTCTTCTTCCTTTCTATGTCTCATACATAGAGAACAGAAAATCAAATGTTCACTTTCCCAGTCTCCCTACTGCTAAGAATGGTCATGTGATTCCATTCTGGCCCATTAGCTACAAGAAGTATGCTGGGCAGGAAATGCAGGCAAATTTTTGCTTTTTTGATGAATAGAAAGATTCCTGTTCTCTTCTCTACTCCACACAACTGCCTGCCTTGAATGAGGATATGCTACTTGGAGGTAAAGCAGTCATCTTGTCACCATGATGTAAAAGAATGAAAATGTAGAAAAACACAAAGATATAGGTCCTGCTATTGACGAGCAGCTGAACCAACACTACCAACTGCTTCCTCTGGAATTCTACTCGTTTAACTCATTGGGTTTTCTGGAGCTTGCTAACAGAATCACTGCAGGTTGACAAAGTGTTCAAAAAACATTTGTTCAAAACTAAATGCCACTGCTGTAATTGTAGTGATAGATCTTTTTACATTATAATCTGCAAGTTCTTGTTCTGTGTTGTCAAAGACAGTCCTCATTCTGACGGACGGTAGAACTTGTCTTCTTTTTCACTTCTAGAAAAGCTGTGCATGTGGGGAATGATGGGTCACAGGATGATGGTAACTAATTAAAACAAAATGAAATGGAAAGCCTATTTTAGAGCTGGGTTTAGAAGAAGAGGGTGCAGTATCATGGCTAAAAAAAGGATCTCATCTTTGCCACAAGCCAAAGCTATCACATTAGTTAAAGTCTTGGTGGAAGAGTTTGAAATTCCATAGCAAAATTCATTCTTATTATCTTGTGAACTGCGGATTCTTTGAAATATTGTTCCATCTATCATTTCATTACTGTCTTCTTTATCAACATTTCTCTTTTATAAATGTTTATCTATTTTTGAGAGTGAGTGAGAGAAAGAGAGAGAGAGAGAAACTGGAGAGCACATACCTGCCAGGAGGGGTAGAGAAAAAGACAGAGAGAGAGAGAGAGAGAGAGAGAGAGAGAGAAGGATAGAAGATCTGAAGCATGCTCTGTGCTAACAAGCAAAGAGTCTTATGTGGGGCTCAAACTCACCAACTGTGAGATCATGACTGCAGCTGAAGTTGGATGCTTAACCATCTGAGCCACCCAGGTGCCCTTTTACCAACTTTTCTTACTCAATCACATTCTGGGCTCTCACAATCTCTTTTCTAGACTATTACTGTAGACTCTAACAGATTCTTGTTTTCTTTTTTTCTCAAACTTTTCGGTATGCCCTATAGTTGCTTTAAGACCTAACTTCTTCAAACATTTTATTAGATCCCTCTTCTGTTCAGAATATAAGAGCTCCCTTTTGTCTACTGGATTAAGTCCAAGGTTCTTAACTTGGCATTTCAATCTCCCTATATACATTCTTCTAGCCTATCATCTTTCCCTAATACTCTACATGGTTTGGTGGGAGGGTTTGTCTCCACTCCACAGGTGCACCTTAAGTAACTTAAGATCATCTATGTATCTCAATCTTTGCCTACACTATTAGGGATAAGCACATGCCCCTATGAGGTTAACCATCACCATTCTGGGGTTTTCCTTGACCTATTATGTGAAAGAACAACTTGTTTTTCTTGCTAGGATGAGCATGTGAACATGTAACATTTGGAACTACTGGAAACCATCCTGAGATCATGAGAGAACTTGCCAGAGCTCAAGTCAACACCAAGGAAATAGCTGAGAAATAGAAAAAAAAAGAGCTGGGTCCTGAACATGCTATTTCACCCCTAGACAGAGTTTTGCTGGTAGGTGGAATACTCTGGACTTTTCAGTTATGTGTGAATTTACAGACCTTCTTTTTCTTAAATTAAGTCAGTCTGGGTGGTATCCTCTGTTATCTGCAACCAAAATGGACTTTGCAATTTATTTATGTTTTTGTGTGTTTGCCATTTCATTCATTTCTACTTCTCTCCTCTTACTTATAGTCTTTTTTTCAAAGAAATTTTTTAATATTTATCCTTGAGGACAGAGCATGAGCTAGGGAGGGACAGAGAGAGGAGACACACCATCTGAAGCAGGCTCCAGGCTCTGAGCTGTTAGCACAGAGCCCGATGTGGGGCTCAAACCCACAAACAATGAGACCATGGCCTGAGCTGAAGTCAGACACTTAGCCCCTGTACTCTTTTTTTTTTTTTTAAAGATCAAGTCCCCTTCCCCCACGATACATTTTCAGACTCTTCTAACTTATAGTGAAAGAACCTTAATTTAAACACTTTCTTTTTCATTGTACATACTAATAAAAGAGCTCACCAAGGTATATCATGCTATCATTTCATTATGACTCTCAAATCTTTAGTTTAACATTTTCTTCTCTCCAGACATTCATTTCTAACTGAATCATTGGTATCTCAACTTGGATGTCTTGAAGACTCTGCAACCTGAGTTTGTTCATAACCAAACTCATAAAGACCTTCCTCCCAAACACAGCTTTCCTCTAACGTTCCTGATTTTTTTTTTTTTTAAACAGCACCATCAATATCAGTTGGAGAAGCCAGAAACAAAGATTCTCAACATTTTTAAAAGGAATCAGAGTAGATTTGATCCTTCTTTTCTCCTTCAGCTCCAGTATCTAATCATCAAATTGTTTAGATTTTATTTCTAAATAATTTTCAAATCTATCTGCTTTGTCCATTTTCTCTCCATATTCTCCTTTTCCTTCTGCTCCACTGCCCTCACTGCCACCACTAAGACCTTGTCTGTTACTTGGCATGCTGCTTACATTTTTTTCTGTCTCCCATTTCACATTTTATTTCCCTCCAATATGTTCCTCATGGCATTTAAAATGATCTTTTAAAAATACACAATGGGGGGCGCCTGGGTGGCTTAGTCGGTTAGGCGTCCGACTTTCTCTTAGGTCATGATCTCGCGGTTCGTGGGTTCGAGCCCCGTCAGGCTCTGTGCTGACTGCCAGCTCAGAGCCTGGAGCCTGTTTCAAAGTCTGTGACTCCCTCTCTCTCTGACCCTCCCCTGCTCATGCTGTCTCTCTCTCTCTCCTAGAAATAAATTAAAAAAAACATTAAAAAAAAAAATACACAATGGATCATGTCAATCTCTTGTTTAAAAACCTTCAATGCCTTCCCACTGTCCTAAGGGTAAAGAACAAGGCCTCACCCCACCCAATCCCTGCCTAACTCTCCAGCCTCATCTCTCTGGAGGACAAAGATCATTTCTGTTCTTAAATACACTCATGTTTTAAAAACTCAGCATGCAGAAGAGTGCTTAGCACATAGTAGGCACTCAATAAATATCTGTTGAATGAATAATTGCCTTGCAATAACTCTTGAACCATGAGGCACATTGCATTATTATTTTTTTGTATATTTTATTTTCTGAGTTACTTATAAGTACACTGAAGATAAAGAAATGTCATATTTCTCAGTAATCTATAGCAGAATGCTATGTGAGTAGGAGGGGTTCAGAAGGTATTCATTTATATTACTATTGATAGTTCTACTCTGATCTCTTTTTAAAAGGTTGAAGTTCATTCTCTCTCCACAGTGGATAGTTATCACTTGTCTAAAGGTTAAAATGAATAAAGGGAAATTTATTATGTGAAAATAATGGAAGTAAAAAAAATGAAAATTTGTTTCTGATCACAATTCTAGGGAATTTGCAGGTTAATTATACAGGAGCTGTTCATCTGCATGACATGGACAGACTTCAGATAAGCCCTGAATTATGTGGACAAACATGGAAACATCATGTTGGTGATTTTCACTGTCATTTTTGTCAAACATATTAAAGTTTTCTTTAGAAATCTTTACCTTCAAAACATATAAGTAAGAATTTGATGCTTTAAATAATTAACAGCTACAGTCTTTTTGAGTAGAGACTGATTATTTTGGAAAATAGTTACCCCATGTACGAATTAACTCTTAGTTGTTGGATATTCACCTGAAAAGCGTAAAAAGAATTTCCGATATTCCAAGGTAGGTATGAGATTTTAGCCTATGCTATAAACTGATATCACCCAAAATGAGAGAAGTATTTCTTTTTTTTTATGTTTTTATTTATTTCTGAGAGAGAGAGAGAGAGAGAGAGAGACAGCACGAGCAGGGGAGGGTCAGAGAAAGAGACACACACAGAATCTGAAATAGGCTCCAGGCTCTGAGCTAGCTGTCAGCACAGAGCCCGACGTGGGGCTCGAACCCATGAACCATGAGATCATGACCTGAGTCGAAGCCGGATGCTTAACCAACTGAGCCACCCAAGTGCCCCAAAAGAAATATTTCTTAGGGTAGCCTAAAATGAGAACACACATGAGCAGCCCAAAAGCAATGAAACAGTGGGGCTAGGGGCATATTCTCTAAACAAGAGGACAAAGGAAGCATGCTTCTCAAGGGCTTCTGACTGTTAGCTGTGGCCAGGTAATGTTTTCCAAGTCAGGGAATGGGAAACAAAATTAGGACTGAGGGAATCTAGAAGGAGGAGAGGCCAAGAAATACAAGAGTAGACAATGCAAATTTTCTGCCTGAACAAAATTCTTGAGCAGGCTTAACCTTCTGTTTCTTATATATTAGCTGAAGTTTGCCTAAGGGATATTTATACAAGAGATAATTGCCTTTGGGTTTCTATAGGCCTGTTGTTCAGTTATAAATATCTTCTATTTTTTTCATGGTATTGGATCTATTAGGGAGTTTGTAAAAAATTAACAAAGAGGAAAGAAATAAAAAGAAAGAAACCTTTCTTCATGAAATGCATTCTGAGAATCACTACAAATAGTTGTCCTAAAAATCAGAGAGCAGGCTATTTTACAATTTTCTCCCAGGGTATTAAAAGATATTTTAGGAAACCAATGATTCATGATTTAATATTCAACTGCTTTTCAAGCAAAATAAGAAATTCTACCAGGGTATAGTCATGATTTCCTTTTTTTCCCTTTAACTTCAATTCCATGGGGTAGGCTGAAGTGGCCCTGTTTATTTTGCTCCTCTTCATATAAATAAAAGATGAGCTTAACTACATGAAGGAAGGACAGATTCTTATGTTCCTCCTCTTTGCATATGCTTCTTTCCTGTTTGAGGGAAAAGTACTTCTGCCTTATTTGTTAATTGCTTGATCTATTGATAAGATTCAGTTTGTCCTTTTGCATGAATATTCAATTCATACATGTTTTATAATTATAGGACAACCTTTTTGTATTTCTTTAAAAATTGATTCTTTTGTTAAGAGTATGAGGTTGCCAATGGATGTCATTGCCATTCTATAATGCTGTAGTACAGTTTTTAAAACCGTGTGGAATAAAGATGTTTACAAGAGTGCTTAAAAAAAAGGAAATTGCCTGTTTATGTATGCCTTATGTAGATTTTCCTCTCAATCATGCATAAAAATGCAAAAGGTTTTATATACCTAGATCTAGCTCAAAGATTAGAACACCCTATAACAGCAGTGAAAATTAAACAAGTAAAAGCCAACTAGCATAACAAATGTAGGAGTATCCCAAGATGATCAACCTTCTGCGATGTTCTCAATAAAAGAATGTCTGAAGAGTTTGGGAACTCCCAATTCTCCATTAAGGAGATCTGGAAATAATGGCATTACTAAGACACAGGACTAGAATGTGATTAGGGGAGCTAAAATTGTATTATAATCTGGAGGGGATGGCGAGATGACAGCAGTGGTTACAATGTTGTTTTCTTTTTGAGAAGATCCATCTCCCAAAAGACAATTTGATAAAGCTCCCTAAAGTTCTGTGGGGTTTAGGCACCTCTAGCTTTGAGAGGAAGGACAGAAAATTCAGGAATCAGAAGTTGCCAGTGTTGATCAAGATCTCACCTCCTGATCTCCTTGTAACTGTAGAAGTTGATTTAGAAGACTCTTCAGACTTCCCTTTGGTCTGGATTGCACATCCCTCATGCCACCCATGCTTAGTGGTCAGCATCCCCAGTGACTGCCAGGTCAGAAAGAGGCACTCTAGGTGAAGATCACAAAGGACACTGATGCTTTGGACACAGTGGTGGAGTGGTCCTCATTCATTGACCACGTAATTCAGTCCTTTCTAAGTCTGATCAGAATGATGTCATCTCCTTGAGTCTAACTCTCAGGCTGATAATGCAGAAATTCACATTCTCAGTAGTAGTCAATTCCACCAGTGCCTTATGGGGCTCATGACAGGCTGCCTTCTATCCTGTTCCTTCCAACGCACTTATCTTCTCTACTAGATGGTTCTGCCGTGGGCAGTTTCTCAGGTCTTTTTAAAAAGTGGTCATTAAAATACCTGCTATTCATGAATTCCTCTACTCTTTGCACTACAGTGATAATTAGTACAAATCATACACAATTCAGATAAGACACTTACAGACATAAATGTTCAGTCCAACAATCTAGGTAAATACTGGACACTTATAATAGGTTGAAAATTGTGTGAATATACAGAGCTCTACTCATAATTCATAGGATATCTTTGTAGTTACAGGTTTTTTTCTTAGTTAAATATTTATTCTTTACTTCTTCCCACTTTGAAGTATATTTGTTTATTTATTTGCTTTTGATTAATAAGAGTCGAGGGTACAGACTATGCCATCAACATTCCTCTGCCCATATAGTAGACTGTCTTGCTTACAGCAGATTCTTAATGCCTGATGATGATCACTGCACACAAGATTTTTCATGAGTGGAAAGGAGAAAAATGTTTCTTGCCTTTATCTACTATCATTTTCATTTATTTCTGAAACTGGCAAGACAGAAGATTTGCATTACTTTGGAGCACAGGCATGATGTATTTAGATATGCTTTTCCACCTCTCCACAAGATAAAATATATGCTCTATAACAACTGGTACTCATTTTTATGCTGAATTGAAATATTTTAGACTTTGATGGGCTCAACAGATATATACATACAGAAAGACAGATGTCAAAGAACAGGAAAATGTTTAACTCTCTCTATCTTAACACCGCTAACTATGAGCCAGGTTATCAGTGCTGTTTTCTTAGAATGTTTCTTAGGAAGTGAGTTACACATACTTCATACGATAAATTGAAAAATGGGTCTACCTATGCTAAAATGATTTGAGATATCTTCTGGACTTGTACAAAATGAAGGTTATAAATGTGTTTCAAAACTCTTCACAATAATCAAAGACTAACTTCTTTTTGAAAAAAAAAATGTTTTCAATATTTATTCAGTTTTGACAGAGTGAGACAGAGTGTGAGTGGGGGAGGGGCAGAGAGAGAGGAAGACACAGGATCCGAAATAGGCTCCAGGCTCTGAGCTGTCAGCACAGGGCCCGATGTGAGGCTCGAACCCATAAACTGCAAGACCATGACCTGAGCCAAAGTCAAGCGCTTAACCAACTGAGCCACCCAGGCACCCCAAAACTAATTTATTTTTGGTAGAAGTCAAGGTCAACGACACTGAGATATGTAGGAAACTCTTGTGTTAATTTATACTATTGCACAGCACGGTGGGCTTTTGTCTCCAGTCGATTTGANGATTCCTTTTGTAAATGTTCTCAAGGGAAAGTTCAAACAAGTCCAAACTAACAAAAGATATTAGTGCTGGATTGTTACAGAAATCACTCTAAAACTCAGCTAGGGAATGTGGCTTCTAATTCAGACTCCAATGGCCTGAGATACATAGTTCCCATGTTTTTATTTTGTCTACCCGTATGAAAAGAGATCTGCCCAAACCAGAAATGTTTAAACACTGGATGCATAGTAGAATAGACATGGATTAAAAAAAATACTCCTGTCCAGGCCCCATCCTCAAAGATGCTGGTTCAATTGGTCTAAAGTGGGAAAACGGAATCTTGTGAGTTCCCCAGGTGACTGTAATATCCAACCTGAGTTGAGAATCACTGAATATATGTCTTCTAAGCATTTCCAGTGCCCCAAAGTCTATCATTCTGGAATTTCTGGAAAAGTCTTTTTTATATACACACAGGCATACACACACACTTGGAAATTTGTTCATTAATCTGGACTCCCATTTGTAGTCTGATGGTAGTTTTATATCAGTAAGTTCCAGATTTTCAACTAACACCCTGCATCCAAATCAGATCAAGTATTAATTAACAGGGAGGGTAGTTAGAGGAAAGAGAAACAGAAAAACAAAACATAAGTGCTGTCAGAATACAAATGTTCTAAAATTGTACCTGCTTATCATAGAATAAATATGCATATAGAATTACATATAGACTTTTAGAATTCTAAGCATTTTTCAATTCTTCTACATTCAATATATCTTAGCAACTACAAAAAGATAATTCTGATAGAGGAAACAAAGTTCACTACTACAGATACATTGAGGAGTGGTTTAATTACAAAAGACAAATCTATTTTAAGGAAGAGATGTTTGATGACTGTCTACTGAATGAGTAAAACTCTCCTGGTCCTAAATGTAGTCCTTATATTTATCCAATGATTGGAAAAGATCTTTCCTTGGAAAATGTTAATGCTTTGCTTTGCTAAAGGAAGATCCAGAATGTCTCTGAAACTAATCTTAAAACTGGCATGGAGTTTTCTTAGGGAGGGAGAGATATATAGAATAATTAATAAGGATAGCTGGATTAGACCTCCATTTCCTCTCTTTTGTACTTCTCTGTTTGGGCCACAGTTAAGAAGCTGGAGTTATGGTTTGAAACCAAACGAGAACCGTGGTCCTATTTTGTCACCTACATTTAGCTCTGGCCTCTATTTCTGCATTTGATGAGACTCCTTCTGCTCTTTGAGAAATGGCACCAGGGACAGGGTACTAATGGTTGTATCTGAAAGACCGCCCAGTTCTTAGATACTCCTCTCTGTGCATAGGGGCTCAATATCTAGAAAAAAGTAAAACCATAGTCAATAAAATTTATGTAAGTAGGTAACATTCATTCATTTGTTCATGCAATAAATAGTTATAGTGTGACTTCTTTGTTTTAAGCCATGGGGATATAAAGATTCTTAGATAATTTGCAAGCATACAACTTATTAATTGACTTTATTAAACCGTTTCAAGTTAATTCTGAAGCTTTTATATTCACATGCGCGCGCGCACACACACACACACACACACACACACACACACACACACCTCCCTTGCTCCCCATTCCACCAGAAACTCTTTTCATTCTTTACTATAGTGATTTTAGGAGCTGTTGAGGAAAACCTTTTCCATTCTCTGTGACTGAATTAATGATAATGTCTCTGATGCCAACCTTCCTAATCTTTCACTCTAATACAAACTCCTGTATGCTTCCTGACCCTAGGAGGAGAGGCTTTCCACCTCATGATGTCCTTCCTATTGCAGCTGACTTTTTAATTCATTCATAAACCACCAATTCATAAATCACTAATTTGCCATCAAAGTTTACTAAGATTGACTCTTTTCAATTTATTTTAAGTTCCCATCTGAAAATATCTCCATGAAAGGAAATGACTCAAAAGATTTCAATGTTAAAAGCAAGAATGTCAGATGTGGGTTGGGGGGTGGGTGGAGGGAGAGGTTATATATGGTGGACATTCATTGGTGGTAAAAAATGTTTCTTCGAATTTTTGAGATGATCCTTTGTCACCTTAACATAAGACAATGTTGTTCTAAGTTAAATGCTTCATGAAAAACTGGAGTATATGCACAAATATGTTTTTGTAACTTAAAGCAGAAAAAAAGCCCACCATGTAATCTGGACTGCTTTTTCTATGTAGTTATCATCATTTTCTAAAGTGTCCAGTATGAAAACACAGACCATACTGTACTTTTCAGTACTATCTTGTGAGCTTAAAATCCAGTGTGCTGTTCTCTCCACTGCATCATCTCAAACTACCGAAGATGTTTGCTGTTTAGATGCAGTAAGTGATGAAAGTCAAAAGTGCCCTGAGTTCCTCAACAGGGTTATTCCAAGTACCATCACTAGGACCTGCCATGTTGCTAGAGGAACAAAGGAGCATGAGGGCATTTGCCCAAAGTGGTTTCGCTATCAGTGGGTTACACAATCAAGGCAATGAATCACCACTTCGAAGAGATGCAATACGCAGAACTGGATTAAAAAAGAGAATAGAAACCTGAGGTGATTAGTAGCATTTAAAAGAGACCTCTTTCAGCTCTTTAAGCTATGCCTAAATATTTAAAGAAACATCAGAGTTTTTTTAGACTACAAAGAAAATAGCTTATTTCCCTATTCTTGCCAGACCTTTTATCTGTAACTTCGAAAGACAATAATTGCTTTCTTAAAATTACCTTTTTTGATAAACCTTGCTTGGGCAGTTTAGTGTGGAAAAGTCAAAATGGTCTTATAGGCATTTATAAGTTTAATCAGGTCAAGAACAGATAAACATTGTCAATATTTCCTTTTTTTTCTTCCCATATTCTCCATTCTTTGTCTCTTATGTCTTGTACTGCTTCTGAAGCAATATTTTCTTTTTGAATCTACTTTTATTCTACATACTCTCTACAACCACCCAGTTATTTTATTATTTTTTTTTAAGAGCAGATAGCCACTGAGAAAGATAACTTTTCCATTCAACTTTTCTAACATGAAGGATTCTCTGCTCTTATCAGGGCAAGTCATAATGTGGAAATTTATCCACCCAGTAATAAGATCTCAGGTAATATCCCTTTACTATATTGATTTTGCAAAAAGCCATATCTTATTTTGTGCCAGACTTTGAAGCGCAGTGAGAGCTCTCCGTAAGAGATTTTGAAAAGGCATGTTGACACGTCTCCAACTAACGTAGGCTAGGGAGATTGTACAGGGATGAGGAGTAAAGAACTATTAGAATAGGGAAAGAACTGCCACACAGTGGCATGACCAGATCTCAGGGGAATAAATATAGTAATTTTCCCCAAAAAGTCAAACATGAACTCCTCAGAAAGATATAAAGTGACCAGATCATTTAAATTAATTCTTTCTAGATTGTAAGATCCATGGGGCAGGTGTCTTGTAGTTTCAGCACCAAGTTGAATACTCTGTAACTTTACTAGTCACGTGTGGCTTTGTAGCACTTGAAATGTGACTAGTCCAAACTGAGCTGTGCCATAAGGGAAAAATACACACTGGATTTTGAAGACTTAATGCAAAAAGAAAAGAATATAAAATATCTTAATAACTTCAATATTGATTACACATCAGAATATTCTTTTAGATATATTTGATTAAAATATATTATTAAAAATAATTTTGCCTGTTTATTCTTAACTCCTTTTTAAAATTTTTTTAAATGTTTATTTATTTTTGAGAGAGAGAGAGAGAAAGAGAGAGACAGAATGCGAGCAGGGGAGGATCAGAGACAGAGGGAGACACAGAATCTGAAGCAGGTTCCAGGCTCTGAGCTGTGAACACAGAGCTCGACATGGGGCTCAAACACATGAACCGTGAAATCATGACCTGAGCCGAAGTCAGCCGCTTAACTGACTGAGCCACCCAGGTACCCCTATTCTTACCTTCTTTAAATGTGGCTACTAGAAAATTGACTCGCAATACATTTCTATTAAACAGCACTTGTCTAAAGAACTCAATATTGTGTGTTAAATGAACGATGAGTGAATGCAGACATGAGTGAATGAAAGATAGCTTCATCTGGTGCTAATGCTACCGGAATGAACAATATCTAACTGTTGATAGGAGGATATAACTGTAGGTAGACCTCAACAATGTCACCAATTCTTTACTTCTTCCAGCATCCACGGCCATTGCTACGTGTCTCTGTAATCTCTCCTGATAAGGAAGTAGGGTGTCGTTCCCTACCCTTTTTCTTTGGGTTTGGTCATGTGACTTGTTTCGGTCAATGAAACATTAGAGAGCATGATGTGACCTAAGGCTTGAACAATGCTTGCACTACTGAGTTTGCTCCCTAGTGCTTCTGATATTGTTGCAAAAACTTGCCCAGGCAGGAAGAGGATGGGAGACACACAGAACAGAAATCACCTGCCCAACAGAGCTCAGGCTAACCCCCAGATGATTCCCAGCCACCGGAGCAAACAGCTGAGATCATCACAGCTACCCAGCCCAGCCAACTCCAAGGGACACAGAGACCCATGAACTAGGTACATGCTTAATTCTGTACACTGCCAAGATTTTCTGGCTATTACCCAGCCTCTTCTGAAATACCTAACTGATACAGAAGTATAATTTTCACAACTGAGTTTCCATTTTTTAATGTGACAATTCACACTGGAAACCTTAAGGTCGTACTTTAAAATCTCGCTCTCCCTAACCTCTCAGATAAAATACTTGGGGCCATGATGACAAATATGAAGACTCTAGAAGATATTTTTAGCAGAAGCCAGACAAATTCATCCCAGAGGTATAACTTATTGGTTATCATGGAGGGTTTTAAGGCAAGCATCAGCAATAATGCTAAAACTTTAATGGAATGGAATAAGTAGCACAATATCATTCTTATTTTTCCAAGCAAGTGGTGGACTATTAAAAAGCTCCTTTCTATGATCGTTCTTAAGTTTGTTTGTTGTTGGAGAAAAGCTGTTAATATGAGTACTTCTAGGGTGCCTGAGTGGCTCAATGGGTTATGTACCTGACTCCTGATTTGGGCTCTGGTCATGATCCTATGGAGCCTGCTTAAGAGTCTCCCTTCTCCCTCTCCCTCTCTGCCCTTCTCCCCTGCTCGTACATATACTCTCTCTCTAAAATTAAAACAAATAATAATAAAATATGAGTACTCCCAGCTTTGTTTTATCTCACTGCTTGCTGAAGTCACTCCATACCCTCCCCTCAACATGCTCCTGGGAAGGTCCTACTAGTGCCTATAGGTTCTTTGGGCTTCTATGATGCTCAATAAGAATGTTGAGAATGAGACAGAACTGGAATTATGGGCAGAAAAGTAGAAGGGTAAGATGAGGAGAATAATGTCTTTTTTTTTCTAAAGACAAAAAGCTATAGAAGATCAGAGAGCAGAGAGTTTTGTGAAGAAGTTTTAAGTGAGAGGACTCAGAGCAAGTGAGGCTGTAGGGGACCACGGTTACAAAAAGAAAGGAGGTTTTAACAAATGTTCCTACAGGTGTTGTTGCTTAAATTCTCTTTACATGATTTGAAAATATAGGAAGAAAACTTGAGTTGCTTAATTAATTAATTAATTACTTTTTAACAATAATACCGCTTCTCTGAGACTGGCTTCTGAGGATCACAGCTTCTGCCAGTGATGATCTCGTACAAAAAGTTTAACATGGAATGGAGTAATGATATGGGGAGGGGAGAGCAGAAGATCACATAAGACCTATAGCAGTATTCACTTCCAATATCACTTACTAGCTGTCTAACTGGATCGGTACTAAGCCATTCCAAAACTCATTTATTTGATTCATACCATAGAGAAAATAATATATTCCAAAGGTTGCCTTCAAGATTAAAGAAGACAGTGAATATTAAAATGTCTATCATGTTGCTTAGACATAAATGTTAGCTGAAATGTTGGAGCACAGTATTTTCTTTGTGAAAATTCCAAGTTTGGCCTGTAGGCACTGTAAAAGTTGACCTGTGTCTCCAAGCTTTGCTTCTAAGTCAGTAGCAACAGCTGACACCTTAACAGTTGCTAACTGACAAAGACACCTCTGTTTTCTTTACAGGTATTTTTATGGAAGGTCAAAGACACTATGCTTCTTACCCTCCATAACTGATGAGGGTGAGGGGCTTCCCAAAGTAGAGCAGACTCAAATGCTAGGAAGCTCAACAAATAATGTGAGCACTCATGGGGAGGTTTTAAATTAAATTTTTAAAGATCACCTGGAATGCTATGCCATGACTACCCTAAGTAACTTTGTGGAGAAGACAACAGAGGCGTGCTCTGTTTTCAGTGGTGAAATGTGAAAACCCTGGTGTTACCGAATGGCCACCGACTCTGGGTTGACAGAATTCTAGTTGTCGTTAGCAATACAACTGGGGAATGACCAGGTGGCATCTAGGTTTTAGATACTGTTCAGCGTGGAGCTCCATAGGGCTGTATAGAAAAAGCACTGGCAATCTGTGGTTTCAAGTTATGATACAAAATTGATAGCTGATGCTGGGTAGGCAGGCGTCTTGCCTAAGGTTGCAAGGAATAAATATAAGAATACAATTAGATTAAGAAGATAAATATGCTTTTCTGGAATTGGAAAACACTAAGCATCATGCTTCTGAGTTTACAAAATGAGGGTTTGGAGAGAACAGAAGTAACAGAAGTAGCTGAACCCACAGCTGTGAGACAGGGATGGATTACAAAACTCCACCTGGTTCTTCTCACGGACTTGTGAATAATGCTGAACAGTCAACGGCAAATCGGGATCATCATCAACAATAATGTGTTGGTATGCGGCCAGCCTCCTAGCATAGACTGCCACGCCAGAGCCCCGCAGGTGAGAAGGACAGATGACAACAGGATTACTGAGCAGATGTGGTTTGGCGAGCTGCTGTGGGGACAGCCACAAGCTGTGAGGACAGATACAGTCTTGCAAGGACACTGAAGCACAATTTCAAGGTACACCGTGGAGAGCAGTGGACTGCTGGGAAGCAAGAGTGCCTGTTAGATGACTCTGGCACATAGCAATGAGGGCGAGTGGCCCCGTTTCCATGGCAAAATACCAAGCCAACCTGGAATGGAGGAAGACTCTCGGAACCCTAGGCTCTGCCCATGCCAGCGGAAGCCACAAACAAGAAATTGTTCACACATACTGTTGGAAAAGGAAAGCTGCATACATGTGATGTCCAAAGCTGGCTAGTTATGCTAGAGCTAAGACTCCTGGAACATACTCTGTGCTTTGTAGTGATACAAAGGTCAAAGCTTTGGGGAAAGGGCCCAGGAAAGATATATCCGGCAAGTCTCCTACCCCCTCCCCCCACCCCCCCCCGAAGCTGTGGCNCAGAATAAGGATTTTTCCAAACTGGCCTAGTCTGGGAATTCTCAGGCGCCATAACCAGCATGCAGCGGGCTACATGCATCATGCTCGATACAGGTGCTTTATTATTTTCTCTGTTAATACAATGTCTTAATATAAATTTGTAGGAATAGGGTTTGTTCAGCATTCAATTATTTCCATGATTACTGGCAAAGGGAAACATGTCACACAGCAATATTCCATGAACTAAATTACCAGGGGGAGTGGATTACTAAAACCCCGCAGGCACGGCCGAGCTGTGTGAATTTTGTAGTTTGTCTGACACCATCTCTGCTCAGGTCATGGTGTTTTGTGTGTGTGGATCGAAAGTGGTAATAGATACAGACATGATGTGTAATCCATCGAGCACTATACACACATATTGCAGGCCTTAAAGTGTAATCAAGAGGGCTTCAACAATAGTGTTCAAAGCAGACCTACTAAAATTTGCTCTTCTACTCATTTCAGGATTAACAGACAATAATATAGTTTGTCTGCCAGTCACTTCAGCTAAGAATAACATGTGGCTTTAATGATAGCTGCAGCAGCATTTACACATCACGGCTCCTATTAAGAGAGAAAACAAACAAACTCTCCTCCCTCCTTGTGTTGCCTTAATAATTCTAGGAAAGCCATCTTCCCACTCAAAATCAAGTTTGCTTTTTAAAATTTGTTTTAATGTTTATTTATTTTTGAGAGAGAGACAGCGTGCAACTGGGGGAGGGGCAGAGAGAGAGGGAGACACAGAATCTGAAGCAGGCTCCAGGCTCCGAACTGTCAACACAGAGCCCGATGCGGGGTTTGAACGCTCAAATCGTGAGATCATGACCTGAGCTGAGGTCAGATGTTTAACCGACTTAATCACCCAGGTGTCCCTCAAAATCAAATTTTATATTGGGGTGTTTTTTTAGACTTTACCCACACACTGAATGTAAGGCTCATGTTGTTGACCAATTTGTGGTCACTGAAAAGCACATAGGTTTTTAATGTTTTTGTATCCTTTGGATTAATTCCTAGTAGTGCAATTGCTGGGGTGTAGGGTAGTTCTATTTTTAATTTTTTTTTAATGTTTTTATTTATTTCTAGGAGAGAGAGTGAGAGACAGCGTGAGCAGGGGAGGGTCAGAGAGAGAGGGAGACACAGACTCTGAAACAGGCTCCAGGCTCTGAGCTGGCAGTCAGCATAGAGCCCGACGTGGGGCTCGAACCCACGAACCGCAAGATCATGACCCAAGCGAAAGTCGGACGCTTAACCGACTAAGCCACCCAGGCACCCCACTATTTTTAATTTTTTGAGGAACCTCCATACTATTTTACAGAGTGGCTGTACCAGTTTGCCTGATTCGAAGGGGCACATGCACCCTAATATTTATAGCAGTGCTATCAACAATAGCCAAACTATGGAAAGAGCCCAAATGTCCATCGACTAATGAATGGATAAAGACGATGTGGTATATATAGACAATGGAATATTACTTTGGGATCAAAATGAATGAAATCTTGCCATTTACAACAACGTGGTTGAAACTAGAGGGGACTATGCAAAGCGAAATAAGTCAGTCAGAGAAAGACAGGTACCATATGATGTGACTCATATGTGGAATTTGAGAAACTCAACAGATGAACATAGGGGAAGAGAAGCAAAAATAAGGTAAAAACAGAGAGGGAGGCAAACTATTAGAGACTCTTAAATACAGAGAACAAACTGAGGGTTGCTAGAGGTGAGGTCAGTGGGCAGATGGGTTAAATGGGTGATTGGCACTTTTTTGGGGGGATGAGCACTGGGTGTTTGTAAGAGATGAATCACTGGGTTCTACTCCTGAAGCCAAGACTACACTGTATGTTAATTAACTTGAATTTGAATTTTTAAAAAACCACATTACGCTAAATGAAAAAAGCCAGTCACAAAAGGCCATGGTTTTATTTTTATGGAATGTGTAGACTAGGAAAATCTATAGAGAATAAAAGTGGATTCATGGAGGAAAACAAAATGAGTGCTAAAGGGTTCAGGGTTTCTTTTGAAACCCTGAAAATACTGTTAAATTGATTACAGTGATAGCACAACTCAGTTGATATACTAAAAACCATTTGTGCTCTTCACTTTAAATAAATGGCTTAGTTACATGGTAAAAAAAAAAAAAAGAAAGAAAGAAAAGCACATAGGTTGTATTCTGTTCTAGTCATGTAACAGGAGCACTGTCAAAGAGAAAAGATTTCCTTTTTAGCCTGACTCTTTATTCACATAGACAAAAAACCCCAAAGAAAACAAAACCAAAACATCACCACCAATACTGCATTAAAAAATAAACTCTAATCTTCTACTACAACTTGCTTTCATTTATTGTGGTAATGGGAATACGAATATTTTAGGACAGATTCAACAACAATCTCTTTTCTAATTTTCTTTTTAACCAGAGTTCTTAACTAAAATCAAGTCATTTTCATATGTGTTCTTTTGTTTTGCTTCTTTTGCCTCCATTGTACAAGTGATAATTCACACACACACACAAAAAAAAGAATTGATAATTCACGCGACTGTGGATTGCTGCTCCTCATCTTTCCAAATGCCATCCTCTGGTTAACCCTCTACTATTGCCAGTCTTGTTGCTGACACAGTAGCTCCTCAGCGTTCATGGACTTAACACATGGGACCGTGGGGAGAGTGCTCTGTCATTTTATAATGGTGTCAATTTGAATTGAGAGTACCAGCCCCTCTGCCAATGAGAGTTACCTCAGTGGACACAAACAGATGAGGCTGTTTCCTAGTTGTCCCCTAGTGACTAAAACAAGAAAACTGAGTATCTTCATGAGTAAAGAGAGATAAACCAAGAATGAGGGATAAATTTAAGAAAAGTAGAAAATGAACTTGAGGGCTGTTTGAGAAACAGCGGTGACTGACAGAAGTACAGTTTTGAAGAAAGTACTAAAGCTTCTACCATTTATAATACACAAATTTGGTGATTCCAAAATATCAGAACATATTTTGTAAAGAAATCACTGTCCCAGGTTTAAAGGTTTGATAGTTAGGGGAGTCTGGGTGGCTCATTTGGTGAAGCATTTGACTTTTGGTTTTGGCTCAGGTCATGATCTCATAGTTTGTGAGTCTGAGCTCCATTTTGGGTGTAGAGTTTACTTAACAAAACTCAAAACAACCAAAAACAAAACTAAAAGCCTAAACTTGTTTCATTAAGAAGAAATAATATATGAAATAGTCATTATGGCTTTCACCAATTATATATTTATATAGATGATCTTTTTTTGGGGAACCAGATCTATGGTGAATAGTTGAAAATGAAAGAGCAACTAATCTTTGATTAGAATACAACAGTATGAAAGATTGTTATAAAAACTCCACCTCTAAATAAGAAAGCAAGCACTAACAGTTTACTATAGAAAGTTCTGTTAGTTTTTCAAGATTCACCCAACAAATAATTCAGATATTTACCAGACAGTTTGAGAAAAGACTGTATGGTCACTAGATTGCTAAGCACCATTCCTTTGGTTGATGGTTTATGCATTCATTAAATAATTATTGAATGCCTGCTATGGGGCCAGAAACTGTGTTAGGTTGTAGGGATAAAATATTAAGGAAAACTAAACAGTCTCTTCTTTCATGAAGCTAACGTCTAAGGATTCAGACAATTCAAAATATTTTGGGGCACCTGGCTGGCTTAGTCGGAAGAGAATGCAACTCTTGATCTTAGGGTTGTGGGTTCAAACCCCACATTGGATGTAGAGATGACCTAACTAAATACATAAACTTAAAAAAAGTTTTAAAAAGAGGCGTATCTGCAGGATAATTGTAATAATTGAAGTGAAAGTAATGACAGTCCTCACTTTCCATGATCCCAGTAGGCACAAATATGAGTGAATATGGACTGTGCAAAGCAAAGATTGCCTGTAGCATATTATCAGCTGTTTCAGTCCAAAAGCAAAATTTTTAAGCTGAAGATATTGTTTATTCAATCTTCTATCTACTCTGATTAGTTTTTTGTTTTTTGTGTATATGCTATGTGAGCACATCTGTGATACTTTTGGTGGTCTCTGCTGATATGAAGAGTGTTGCCCCGCTTGGCATCTGGTCAAGACTAAAAGCCTAAACTTGTTTCATTAACAAGCAATAATGTATGAAATATCATTATGGGTTTCACCAATTATATAGATGGTGATCTTTTTTGGAGTGTCTGGTCAAGATTAACCCATTTAATCAGTGAAATGCATGATATATTTTCCTTGCAATTTACTCTTTCTTCCTGCTTAAGAAATACCCAAAATGTCAGCTTCTAGAAATTCACTGCCTTGTATCTATGCTTTTTTGTTAATATTCTTTTAGCCCATACATGCTAATCAATAATTAACCTTTTAGACTCAAGCGAACCTCCCACAAGTTTTTCTTTTTCTATCTACCGTCTATTACTTACAATTTCATTGTATCAACAAATGTCTTTTACTTGATCCAACCAGGTATTCAAAGTCACAATTTGAGTGGCAAATGAGGTATAAAACAGAAACAGAAGTCCTCCTTAAATACATTCTTATCGTTCTCTCCCTTAAACCTCCTTTCTGGTGGTGAGAGTGGGGGCACTGTAAAGTAAGTGAATGCCCCCTTCAGAACAAAGGTATCCATTCCCCCAACTTCTAAGAGTGTTGACTGCAGGCAGCTCACAGCTGCAACTCCTCTCCTGGCTTTGCCCTTGGCTGAAGATGCAAATACCCTACCCAAGGTGGGCCTCCTCCCAGGGAGTTAGTGTATATCCAGTGGCTGGTCAGCATGGGATGCCAGGATCCTTGCCTCAATTTAGGGCAATCTGAAATTGGGACCCATCTAGCTTAAGAGCTCTCATGATAACCTGGGTTCTGTGTTGTAACTTTCTGTCTAATCCTGCTTCCCTCAATTCCATGTTGCTGTTGTTTCCTTACACTTCCCCAAACTCCATGTATACAAACTGCCTATGGAGTGTGTTTCCAGGAAATTCGAAGGAGGATATTGCACCGCATTAAAAACAAAGATAACTCATATAAAAACATATTGATATGAATCTGAAATATTTGTATATCCTTACCTATTTTCATGACTCATTCCATTTCTATGGGAGGAAATAATATTTATATAAAAGCACCTTCCACAAACACTTATGATATGAGTATTGCTCATTGTGTAAGACCAAAATTTAGGAAATATTTTGAATTCCCTAAATGCTCCTCAGAAAATATATTTTAGGAATAATTTTTTTTATAATTCAAATACATCATTATGATGAAACGGGATGAAGTAAAGTGAATACAAATAAGTACAATGTTAAGATGTGAAGCCTTTTTTTTAAATATTTTTTTTTTAATGTTTATTTTTGAGAGAGAGACAGAGTGTGAGTGGGGGAGGGGCAGAGAGAGAGGGAGACAGAATCTGAAGCAGGCTCCAGGCTCTGAGCTCTCAGCACAGAGCCTGACACTGGGCTCGAACCCACAAACCATGAAATCGTGACCTGAGCTGAAGTCAGATGCTTAACCGACAGAGCCACCCAGGCACTACGATGTGAAGCCTTTCAAAGCTAATGATGAATGTGATATATTTTCAAATTTTACATTTCACAGACTAGACTATGAAGGAGATAGCGATTTAGCAGAGAAAGGGAAGAATTTGCCAAGTACATGACTATAATAAATTTATTGTCAACTTTGGCATGAAGTTAAGGAGCATCTGTTTTCTCGTGGATTAGTTTGGCTTGTTGTTACTTTAAGTGTTAATTTTCAAACTATAAGGTATAATAACTTCAATCTATGTAAAGAAGTGGATTATTGGAAGGACAGCCATATGATACTTGCTTTAGTGTCTACATTAGTGGAACTCATTGGCAGGTTTTCTCATCTGTTAAGAATTTCACTTGCTTACTCATGACCTTAGAGTTGAGTGTTTAGAAGTGTTAGAGAGGTAGAAATCTTTCTCAAGTGTTTTGAGTGAGTAAATGGAACAGGGAATGGAAAGAATGTCTATGAAATGACTACTATCAGCAAAAATCAGAAGCATGAGATGAGAGGTTGTGAAATGGAATTTTCAGCATTAAGACCTAAGTTCCAAGAAATGCATTCATGACATTCTGATTCCATTCCATTAGCATTGGAAAAGGAATATGGCATAGGGCTAGGTTCTTGGATCAGAAAATGTAATGTAGAAAAAGTATAAAACGTAGATAACTTTGTCACTGCTGTAGTACTGATGTGGGAGAGTGGTTTTAAAACTGCATTTCACTGGGGCACCTGAGTGACTCAGTTGAGTGTCTGACTTCAGCTCGGGTCATGATCTCAACAGTTCGTGGGTTCAACGGCTGCACGGGGCTCTGTACTGACAGCTCAGAGCCTGAAGCCTGCTTCAGATTCTGTGTGTGTGTGTGTGTCTCTCTCTCTGTCCCTCCCCTGCTCGTGCTCTGTCTCTTGAAAATAAATAATAGTTTAAAAAAATTAAAACTGCATTTCATAAGTAAAGCACTTTCTTCTAATCAAATCTTCTGTGTGAGCCCAATATATATAACAAGCAACAAGAGGACTGTAGCTCTGACTGAAGTCAGAGGGAAGGGGCTGGGGATGACAGTCAGAGGGAAGGGGCTGGGGATGAGAGAGGGAAGGGGCTGGGATAACAGTCAGAGGGAAGGGGCTGGGGATGATAGTCAGAGGGAAGGCACTAGGGATGATTGTAATGCAGACTGCTTCACACCCTGAGATCCAACTAAAGAACTCCTAGGACTCCAGCAAGCAGAGTATACAAATCAACTGGGGTACTGGAAAGCTCTCAACTGTGAGCCCTTGAGGGAACAGATTATTTAAATATTTTGTTGCTTCCCTGCATCATTTTCCCATCTCCCCTTCCTAACAGTACCTCGAAATTCTCAGCATGTATTTTGGATGGATTTGACTCTGCTCTTGACTCGCGAGGTGGCTCCTATTTGGCCTAAGTCAGGTAGCATATCCCATCTCCAGGTCACACTAATTGGTTCAGGGTTGAGTACACGGTCCAATTTGGGTAATCAGGGATGTGAGAATCAATTCCAAGTGGCTGGTCTTTAATTTTTGGTTGTTTTGTTTGTTAATCCTAAAAGCAAAGTGGACAAATATCATATGTTTGCACGTATAGGAGGATTAGGAGGAACTTAACTGAGGAACAAGGGGGAGATGGAGGGGGGAAATGGTGGGGGAAAGGGAGAGAGGCAAACCATGAGAGACTCTTGAATGCTGACAAAAACTGAGGACTGATGGATGTGGGGGGAGGGGGGGATGGGCATGGAGGAGGACACTTGTGGGGATGAGCACTGGGTGTTATGTGGAAACCAATTTGACAATAAACTATTTGTAAAAAAAATAAAAGCAAAGTGGACTCTCTTTTGTGCTAGATTTGTATCTGAAAGCACCAACCCCAGAAAGTGCCAAATTATTATATTGTGACAATAATGGAAAAGATGCCCCAAATGGAGAAAACAATGAAGTGGCACTAAGAACTAGAGACAGTCATCCTAGTGCATTCATCTGAGCTACTGGTCAAGAGCCTGACTTCTCAATTACAGGACAATAAACTTCCTTTATTCTTTTTTTTTTTTTTTTTAAGATTTTACTTTTAAGTAATCCCTATACCCAATGTGGGGCTTGAACCAACAATCCCGAGATCAAGAGTCGCACGCTCTACTGACTGAGGCAGTGGGTGCCTTTCCATTATTCTTTAAACCAACTTTTGATTGAGTTTTCTGTTATAATAGGAAAATGCTGTAACCGATCTCTGTTGTATCCCAGCACCTACAGGAGTACCTAGCAAGTAGTGAGCAGCTTGGCAAATATTTGTTGATTGAATGAGTTACGAGCCATGGGTTCTAATTCCAGTTTTGCCCCTAACTTATAATTCATTTGACTCCTCTGGATCTTACATCCTTTATTTGTAAAACAAAAGGGTTGCTCAGATTGTTCTTGAAAATCCATTCTTTCTCCAACACTATGAACCTCTCTGTGCCTTTGTGCAGATTATTTCTTATAGGTTTGCTTCTCCACCAACTTGCAGAGTTTTGAGAGTTAATGCATTGATTCAATTTTGTGCAAGTTTAGCCCTGAGGATTTTTCATTAGCTGTGGGTTAGGGTGGCCCTGTTCCTCCCTCAGCTGACCGCCTGAGTGTGAAATTATGGTGACCCACAGAAGGGAAGCTGTACATCTGAGACCAGGAATGTAGAATTCAAGGGAGTCAAAGCTGGGTTATTACTATTTGCTTCAGAGTTTTTTGGACATCTGTGGAAGGGGGTGAGTATACATTCTAGATTATTGTAAGAGAAAACTGTATTATTTGAGGATAATTGCAGGGATAAGTAGAATCCTTGATCAAAATTTTAGAATGCTGTAAGTCTGTGAGTAGAATGTATTTAGAAATGGAAAGGGTGTTTCCTTTTAGAAAAAAAAGTAATACACCTATAAAGTCATTCTGACTTAAGGCTGACCCTGTCTGAAGCTATGCCTAAAAACACCATCACCTTTGGATTTTCAGTGGGTAAGACGGGAGCAGAATCTCTATCTTTTCTTCATATGCGTCCATATTTTAAGTTGTTCTCCAAAATGTCACAAACCAGAGCAATTCAATAGAAATATAATGCAAATGAGCCACATATGCAAATTTAAATTTTCCAATAGCCACATTAAAAACAAGTAAAAAGATGGGACACCTGGGTGGCCCCATCAGCTGAGCATCCAACTCTTGGCTCATATTTTGTATTTTTTGGTATTATATCTTGAGTATGAAATTAGACTACATTTCAATTCACACTACAGCATATTTCAAGTGCTTAATAGCCACATATGGTTGTATCAATCAACAAAGATCTAGAGAATAGTTGCTTCTTCCTGAGTTTTGTTTGGGGTGGTGGACTTTTTAAGTATTAACACAAACACTGTAGTTTAAACCTATGGTGCCCACATATCTCCTGTCACAAGCAATAGAAGTTTAATATGGGCTGATGGTGAAGAGGGAGGGAGTGATGGGAAATGAAAGTGGAGAAGGCAGTGGGCTTGTGCTAACGTGTCCAAACTGGAAAGCCAGGTCTGTAAGTTGAGACGAAACACTCCAAACAATTAGAACCGGACATGTTCACACAGGGTAATGGCATGATTGAATTGGTGTGTTAGGTTTTGCAGCCAGTGCACTTGGCTTCTGTATATTCAGTGTGTGGGGAGAGAATATTTCAGATCTTCATCCATTTTCTCTCCCTGTAGTTCTTTTCCCCTGTCTCCATTTAGGCAGACAGCAGACCTTCTGGTCATTGGCTCAAGGAAGGAATATGCAAGGTGAAAAATAGAAATGTTCTCTTTGTCTTTTCTGACCAAAAATTCCCTTGGGGTAATTAAGAGAGTGTGTCATGGGGGCGCCTCGGTGGCTCACTTGGTTAAGCATCCGACCTTGGCTCAGGTCGTGAACTCACGGTTTGTGAGTTTGAACCCCGCCTTGGGCTCTATGCTGATAGCTCAGAGCCTGGAGCCTCCTTTGGATGCTCTGTCTCCCTCTCTCTGTTCCTCCCCTGCTCTCTCTCTCTCTCTCTCTCTCTCTCACTCTCTCTCGCTGTCTCTCAAAAATAAATAAAGATTAAAAAGTTTAAAAAAAAAAGGGTGTATGATATAGGTCACAGGAAGAGAATGCAGAGGCACAGGGAAAATGTTTTGGATAAAAATGTGAGGAAGGGCCATCCTGTGGGCAAGAAAGAGAGAAGCAAGAGAGTAGAAGGTGAACAGAAGACTGGCTTTGAGCTCCGCTTCATGGAAAACAGGTCCTCTTCACAAGGCTACCTAGGGAAGGGGCAGCAGCCCAGGAAGAGAATGTCTGCTTCAAGGAGATGGATGGGCAAGACAAGCAGGCTGGTAAAGATCTCTGCTCAGGTGGGGCAAGGATGAAGCAGAGCCTACTGGACAATGTGCGCCACCGTGGTGGATGCCTCATAGATGCCAGGATGGACCAAGGACACAATCCCTATTTGTCCCTGCCCCGCCAGATGGTATGACACTGTGCAAGGCTCTGAGCCTCCCAAATGAGTGTTTCTATTTCTTACCACCCTGGCAGGTTCAATATGGCTTCAGAATAGTAATTAGATTAGGGTGGAAGATTGTGTAATCGTTACTGCACGCCTGAGTTTGTGGCTGAGGGAATAGAGCCCAGTGAGAAAGCCACTGCAAGACAAGAGATGTTGAATGGGGGAGTGGCTCTTCCAGAAAGAGAAGTAGACAGTGTCAGGTTCTGCTGAGGAGGTAATTGGCAGCGTTTGTTGAACAAAGGCAGTGGGCTGCGGAAAGACAGGAGTCAGGGCATATAACAGGTTTTTGACCCAGGAAAAGAGAGAAGTTTTGGGGGGAAACACTTTCACCAAATGCTAGGTACTTTTCTAAGCTCTTGGCAAATAACTCATTTACTCAATATAATATCCCTATAACATAGGTAGTATTAATGTTGTCTCTAGTTACATATGATGACCCAGAGTCTGAAAGAGGTTAAGTAACTTACCCAGAATCATAACTTGTAAAGGGCAGAGGCAGGATCTGAACTCAGGCAGGCTGGGTTTATAGTCTGGCTCATACACCTCTTCTGTCAGGTAACAGGCTACACAAAACTCAGGAATTGATTAAAACTAACAGGAAATTTATAGGAATACCCTGGTTGAGGCAACCTAAGTCCTGGATATTAAGTAACTTGTGTCCACACTGTGGGCTGGTCTTTAATCCCTTTATTCGTACATGTCTTATATATGAATCTCTTTCTAATTAGTTTATTAAGGACTTCAAATCCAAACACAACGTTCTTGGGTCTGTCTCCCAATAAATTTAACAAATGAGCCATTAAATGCAGAGGCTCTCAACTGCCTTTCCTTAGTCGCACATAAAAGATGGTGTACCCTTCCCTTTAGAGAGTTGACTTGACCCTAGGGGGGAGTACATGAAGATTCCTCTCCTGATTCAGATCTTGAAGACTCAAGATTCCCTGGTGAAATCCTGGGTCCCAACCAGTTTTCACAAAAATTTGACTTTAGATTAAAAAAAAAAAAAGGTACTATTTAAAGTACCAATCCCCACTATCATTAGCAGCATGGGACAAATACTAGCAGGGCAGCCCAGTGCTATACAAAGATTTGGAGGGGTGGCGGAGGTCAAAGGCAAGAAAAGAAAATGAGCAAGGTCCTGGAGCTGTGGTCATGGACATGGGAGTGAGCTACAGTGTTTTGTCCTCAAGCTTTGGCATCGTGGAGACATCTGGGGACAGGGAACCCTTTGGCGGGGTCCCCATGACTATAATTGAAGCCCCTTTAGCCCAGTCTCCTTGCCCTGGCTCCCAATCCTTGCTGGCAGGCAATTTCTCCCAATTTGAAAACTGCTGGCTGTCCTGACCTTTTCCTATAGTCCTCTAACTGCCTGGAGTCCCCAGTTTTGATCTTCCTAGCTCTGATCTATTCTATCCATGTTGATTTCTATTCGATAAGGCTCCAACTGAACTGCCAGGTCCTTATTATTTGAAATCATAGGGACAATAAAACTAATAAAGACTTAAGGTCTGGGGGCACCTGGGTGGCTCAGTCAGTTAAATGTCCTACTTCAGCTCAGGTCATAATCTCACAGTTCATGGGTTCAAGGCCTGTCTTGGACTCTGTGCTGACAGCTCAGAGCCTAGAGCCCGCTTCAGATTCTATGTCTCCTTCTCTCTCTCCCCTTCCCTTGTTTGTGCTCTGTCTCTCAAAAATAAATAAATGTTAAAAAGTTAAAAGAAAAATAAAGACATAAGGTTTGAAGGAGAGATGATATGGGAAACAAATATTTATAGTGAGGCTTTGGGCAAGAAACTTTATTATTTAATGGGTTAGATTCTCATCTGGAGATAATAAAAGTATGTTCTCTTTGTATAATCCATGCATGGGCCACACCACAGTGTCTGGCCAGTAGTTAGGTTAATGTTAACTATTCATATTATTGTTGCTATTGTTATTATTGCTTTGAACGTTCAAATTAGCCTCTGTATTCCCAGATTCTCCTCCATATCCTTCACAAATTAGCCACTACATGCTACTGACCAATTAGCAATCAGTTGTAGGTAACATGGGAACCATTTCCTACAGCCAGGAGAAACATGTGCAGTTAATCATTTCATGTAGCATTTTTGGGAAGATCTTTTTGTATCTGTAATTGACAACACGGTTGCTTTCCCATCAATCTCTACTTCTATACAGTAAATTTAATAACTGTTTATGTAATTTTTTTTAATACTCAACGTGGCATCACTGTGATGCTGACTTTTTATGAATATGCATGTCTACCCGCACAGGCTGTAACTACACGAGGCAGAAGTGTATACCTTGGTGTTTTGTGCCCCTACAGATCATCCTGTTTTACACATGGTAGGAATTCAATTAAAATCTGTTGACTGACTGGTCCTTTCAAATGAGGGAGAAGACAAAGCTTCTCTCTCACCTTCCCAGTGTCCTTAACCTTGTCCAAACCCTTCAAGAAAGTGTTTCTACCTCTGCATGTATTCATTGGACCTGTAGCTAGAGAGAACGTCAATGTTGGCGGGATGTTAAAATGAAAAGACACTTTCTGTCCTCATAGAGCTCAGTATTACTGTATATTCTCTCCTCAGTAGTGCCTCTCCTCATACAATTTCTCTACTATAAATTTCTCTCTCTAGATAATGAATATTGCATTCAGTAATATTCCATTAAGTGAATATCATGCATTACTGATTCCTGTAAGAAAACAAAGCCTTAAAAATCACTGTTTGCACCATTGTATTTTGCATATTATTTCTAAGAATATTAGGCCACTGATCACCTACATAATCTTTCCATGAGATGTAAACTATCAATCAAACTACAGAACTCTTCTCTAAGACTCAATAACTCTGTCTCTTGTGTTTGGAGTAGTTTACTATTATGTCCTCTAAAAATATTTCATAACACATACTTTTTAAAAAAAATTTATCTATCTTGAGAGGGGGGTGGAGGGGCAGAGGGAGATGGGGGGAGAGAATCCCAAGCAGTCTCTGCGCTGACAGTGTAGAGCCTGATATGGGACTCAATCTCACAAACCGTGAGATCATGGGGCCTGAGCCTAAGTGAAAAATCAGACCTTTAACCTACTGAGTCGCCCAGACGCCCCCCATAAAACATACTTTTGATTAAGTTGTACCAACATATTTCCTCTGACTTTTAAAATGAAATGGGATGGTATTTTAGTGTTGCAAATATGTTTAATCTTTTCATAACGTTACAGATATATTCATCTTAAGGATGACTGAAATAGAAAAATAGCAGTTAACAATGAAGAAGAAAGGAATTCATGAAGATGAAAGGAATATAAAAACTCCATTACTTGGAATGCATAGGAGACTGTGAAGTATTACATCTTCAGGTTTATTAATAGTGATTTAGGAATCTCTTTTTGTTGAATAAGTTTTCATTGGAGAAATGCTATCAAAAATACCTTTCTGCCTTGGAGATATACTAAATATAAATGAATCTTTCTTTGATAATTACAGATTTAGCTATGCTTATGAATATAGCCATAATATTTTTTAGTAGCATGCTTGAAAATGTAGACAGTGTAGGAGATCAAATAAACATATACTGGTATCAGGTTATTGTTTTTTCCAGTAAATGCCTTATGTAAGTTTTCTTTCTTTTAATTATCACCAGTGGAGGTCTGGAAATAATGGGTGAAAGAATGGATATCTTTGTTGGGTTCTAGGTGACTGAGGTTTTAAAAAAATATTCAAACATTTTTTTTTCCTAGTAGATAAGCATTTAGCAATTATCTAAATTAGAATCCCCTTTTCACGGCTCTGGGTCTATTAGACATACTTTTTAGTAAAATACTTCAAGATCTTTATTAACCACTTTAATTCATACAATTACAATCTCCATCTTAATATTCCAAAACAGATAAAAAGACTCAGAAGGAAAAAGATTTTTAGTTTGCTTTGAACTGTTATATACTCTCTTTTGTCATTAAATCTAGTTTCAAAAAAAACTCTTAGCTAGTTAACCAGTGAATTATCCAATTCTCCAGATAAGAAAAAAGCTATTTGAACTTCTAACATATCTCCTAATCTTCAATGCTTTGGATTTTGTTATTTTCAGGTAGCTTTCTGCCAACCTTGTTTCAGATGAAATCTCATTTCTTTTAAAGTTTCTATCTACCACTGATTTCTAACAGAAAAAGAAAAGCTAAAACAACTTGCTGATAACCAAAGCCTCAGAATGAAGTCATGTGTAATAGTGTTTTGTTTTGTTGTGTTTTTTCCCTAAAGTGTTTATGGGCCACAAGACTGATAGCAGCGTGGCCATGTCAGGGAAGGACTAAAGGAGTGTGGGGCACAGCGACACGAGTCTTGCGAAGCTGGTCGTTGGAGAACATGAATAACGAAGACATATTCTCCCCTCCCACCCCAGAGTCGTCAAGTGTCAACAGTAATTAACTAAATGAAATAAGCCAGATGAGAAAGACAAAGACTTCACAGTGACACTTACATTTGGAATCTAAAAAATTAAAAAAAAAATCAAACCCATAGAGACAGAGAGAAGAAACGTGGTTGCCAGGGTCTGCAGGGTGGAGAAAATATGGAGAGGCTGGTAGAAGGATGCAAACTTTCCTCAATAAGATAAATAGGGCCTGGGGATCTAATATAAAATGTGGCAACTACAGCTAATAACACTGTATTGCATAATTGAAATTTGCTAAGAGAGTAGAATTAAATGTCCCCACCTGTATATATATGTAGTGATGGATGCATTAATTAAATAGATGGGGGAATTCTTTCATAATATATACACACAACAAATCACAATGATATACATTTTAAATATCTTATAATTTTGTATGTTAGTGATATCTCAATAAGGCTGAAATTTAAAAAACCAGTAATTAAGAACTGAAGGAGAACACCCATATTAATTTGCAGGAGACAGACTTTTATAATTAAGGAGGTAAAAGCTAATAACATGGTTATAGTTAGTAATTTCTAGAGGATAGAAAAAAATCTGAAATACATAAAGAAGAATACAGAGAGTTCTCTTAATAACACAACACAAATAGACTGTCAACCTTTGTTGGGCCTCTTTCCAGACTCTTCTAGGAATGTCTAAACAAATACTTTCTTTCAAAGAATCATCATATGAATATTATTTTGAAAACTGCTTTTTTACTTAATATAGTATTGCTCTTGTTCTAAAAATAAAAATAGACCCACATTATTATATGCATGATAACCTCATATATAGATAATACATAATTTATTTAACTCATTCTTTATTGATTGGCATTTAGATTGCTTCCAGACCTCTGCTCTTATAAACTCTATGATGAAGAACACAGTCTGTACATCATGCTTTTGTGGAATTATTTCAGGATGCATTTCTGGAAGTGGTTACATATTAAAAAACATGTATAATCTGCATTTGGATACATATTTATAAACTGTACTTCTAAATGTACCATATTATTCCCCACCAATCACATAAGAAAATGTCCATTTCATCAACATAACTTATTATAATAACTATTCTAACTCACTCTCATTTGCCCAATGAAGATTAGGGTGTTTTTTTTTAATGTTTATTTATTTATTTTTGAGACAGAGACAGAGCATGAGTGGGAAAAGGGCAGAGAGAGACACACACACAGAATTGGAAGCAGGCTCCAGGCTCTGAGCTGTTAGCACAGAGCCCGACACGGGGCTCGAACCCATGAACCGTGAGATCATGACCTGAGTCGAAGTCACCCAGGCACCCCGAAGAGTAGTTTTAACTTGATTTTTATTACTTGAGAAGTTGATGAACATGTTTTCATGTGTTTCTTGGACATTTTAACTTTTTTTTCTGTCTCTCAATTTCCTAATGTGGTAATTCTTTTTCTTCCTTCTTTTTACTATAGATCTGTAAGAGTTTTTCATTCCATTGAGTAGGTGTGTGTGTGTTATCAGATGTTTAGTGACAAGAATGGGCTGGTGATGTAAATCTGAGAGTTGCAGCCTATGGGAGGCATTTAAAGTTCAGTAGCAAATGTGAGCTAATATGGTAGAAAGAATGTCAAAAGAATGTGTTGTCACAGTAAGAGAAGATAATGTATCAAAATGGAGAAAATGGTTGATGATGTATAATTCTGTTGAGAGACCAAAAAAAGTGTCTGTAGGGTCTGGCTTTCTGAAGGTCACTGGTGACCTCAATTGAAGTAGTTCTTTCTAATGGAAAGTTCTTTCTAATGAGTGAACTGGATTCCAAACGGCAGATGTAGCACCTATGAACATATTTTTCAGGTAAGACTGTGGGAGTGGAACAGGGGAACCGGGCAGTTGATGAAGGGAGAGTCTGGGTCAAGTTTGGAGACATCACCTCACTTTAATGGAGACGATCCAGTAAAGGAGAAGCTGAATTGCAGGAGGATAATGAGAGAGCCTAAGGAGGTAATTTTAAGCAAAAGGATTGATTCTTCTGAATATCACTGTTCAAGGTTCTCCAATGCCCTTCAGACCAAGTCTCATCGTACTGGACACAGTTAACACACTTTACCATTTATTCTCTCTGCTCCTCAACTTTCATGACACCTGTTTCTCCTGGTTCTTATCTATCCATTCTGAGTGTATCTTCTAACTTCTTCCCTGCCACCTGTTTTTTGTGCATTTTAGGATTATACCTCTGGTTCACATTTCTCCTAATTTTACATGCTCTCGCTAGGTGATCTCTTTTATTCTCATGGGCAAACTATTATTTACAACTCAGTGGCACCTGCATTGCAGCCTAATTCTAAGCTTGGCAAAGAGATTTTATATCCAGTCACTTGATGGATACCTTCACCTACATATCCCATGGGTACTTAAGATTCAAGGATCCCAATCTGAACTCAATCTACTTTACTTTAAGATTTGCTTTCTATCTTCTGTTCTTTCAGTTAATGACATTGTCAACTGCCAGCTGCCATATCCACATATCTTTGTCATACTCACTCTTTCCTCTCCCTCCCTACTCACATATAAGGCTTAACCATATTTAATTGTTGATTTGAAGGAATTATTACTGAGGAAAGAGTTGAAGATATTTTCTTTTTGAAGGGAGAAGGAAGGTTGTCCACAAAGATAGTGATGAAAAACACGTTTGGGATGTGATGGCTAGAGGTAAGTCAAGGAGACTGAAAAGAGCTGTGTAGGAAAATATAATAGAACTGACAATGTTGATATCATCTTGGGACCAATGAGTAAAGAGACTACTTATTGATATTATTGTGATATTAGTAACAAAATAAAAAAATGAATATTCTCATCTTGTAGTTTTGAAGTTCATTGGAAACTTTCTGAGGATGGATTACAGATGAAACCAATTATAGTTTTTGGACCCTGCTTTATTGTGTAGGTTGTCAATCTCAAACGCAGAAGGCGAGCTCAGAGGTAGCATCAGTGCTTTCTACTGGAATGGCAAGTAGTTTAATTTCTCAGGTATCAGTGAGTTTACCTTCCTGAAATATCTCTTCTCTCATGTTTGTCAATGCCCTAAATTTGCTGGAAAGGAAAAATGTCTGAATTCAGAGATAAGGTTTACAAATTAGAAAGCATTAGCAAGAATTTGAACTTACAAAAGTGTAAAGGTTGATTTTTGAAAATAAATTGAGTCAAATGTTTCCTAACTTTTAACTTGTTAAGCTAAATGGAGAAGCACTAGCAGAATGTATAAACATCAAGTCTGTTCATGAGGGAAGCAGGAAAAATGATTACTGATTGTCATTTTCACTTTATAAGCAATGTGTGGGTTTCCTTTCCCAAAATTCTCAGAAGTGCATCAAGTTATGAGGAATAGAAAACAACATTAATACTTACCCTGAAGGTTTGAGAACAATAAAGAATATTGGGAACAATAAAGAATGTTGAGAACAATACTCATGTCAGTACTTTCTGTATCCCAGACATCATGTCACCAAGAACCTTTTGATAGATGACAAGTACCAGCTTTTTTTCAAAGAAAATGTTTGCTCCAATCTTTTTGATCAAAAGGTATCAGAAGAATATACAAAGCATCTATATTTGAAATTATTAAAGTATTTGGTCAAGCTAAGTCTTTTGTCCGTACTCAGTACTCAAATATTAGTTAAAAGTTCAAATATAATGGAGAAGATTTAGTTTCAATTGCAAAAAATCATGTCTGTTGCCTACTAGCTGTCCTTTTTGCTACCTGTTGTTCTCATGCCTATAGAAAATAGTGCTTCCCATATTTTATTGCATCTTCATTGTCTTGCCTCTACATAAAAATGCCAGCCTGGGTCCAAAGCATAATCAGGTGTATCTTGACACAAAATCTCAAAACTGGCAAATGTGATGCAGGATGAAAAAAATTAAGTGACTGAAGATTTTTTTGGTGGATAATTTAATAATTATAAGAATGGAAGTAATAAAAATGAGTCGGTATGATGAAGTTATTCTTGCAATAATGATCCAGCCATCTACCTCAGTAAGAAAGGTATTGGCACTAATATTTATTTATTTATTTATTTATTTATTTATTTATATTTATTGTGCTATTTTTAGAGGGAACAAATTTGCACTTAAGCTGGAAGCTTTGTTAGGAAGTTTAAAAACTTCAGACGGGGTTGTCTGTACTTTTCCATGACAATAAGCACCAAAGAACAAGGGCTGATGTAGAAATAAGATGTATTTACCACCCACACTTTCCCACCGTTATGCAGCATATTGAGAATAGAGTGTCTGAAGTACAATGGGTTCAGGGAGGAGCTCTAGGCCTTGAGGTGAGGGAGGGTGAAGCAGATACCAGATCTCAAAGGACAGAGAGAGATTCAGCTCTACAGAAGACAAGGGACAGGCCTTCTTCCTCGAAACAGGGCAGTGGATGTAATTCTAGCTTCTGGAGCTGGGGTATTTACCGATTTATTTATTTTTTATAAGGCAGGCATTTGACCAAAGCAACAAATGGCTGAATCCAGGGGACAAACGGGACCAACCAAACAGCCAGTTAAGCTGAGCCACCATTAGACCCAAGAATTCCCAAGGACCTGGGAGACAGGGCGGTCAGAAACAGAAACAGGTAAAACAAGCAATTTCTTTTCTGGTCAGTGTCCATGCCACTGTATTCCTTCACGAGTTCCAGGTCACTAGTTTCAGAAAATGTGGTTTCTTAAACACCTTTCCTGAAAATATGTGTATTCCCACCCTCCCCTTCTCTAACTTTCATGATCCAAGTCTCTACCAACACATTTATTTAATGAACAGGGAAAAAAATATATATTACTAAAAACTTCACGATCTCTCCTGTGTAGAGCACTGAGTTTGTATACCACATGTGGGTCCTGAGCTTCCTACCAGACAACCAGTCATGAATGTCCACTTTCCTCAATCACAGTCACTGTTTTTGGAGGAGCAAACTCCCCTCTTCTGGTTCTTTGACCTTGTGTGCTGTCTGTGGCGCAGATACTCATCCTACCTCTAAGTTCTCAGGTAGCCTTGTGTTACTGTGCACAGCTTTCCACTCCTTCACAATCCAGATGTGTGGGCTCACTCTACTCTCTAGGCAAGTTTGACATAGAATGTATTCTTATTCTTGGAATGAGACATCCTCATAGAGAAAAAGATAAGAGGGAAGCCTACTCAGATCTGCTCAGATCTGCCCCAGCTTCTTTCTGCCCTTGCTGCTCTTCCTCAATGCTCAGGAGAATAGGAAATAAACAGGAAAGATGGAAGTAGTATACATTCCCTAACATTTTTTAAAAACATTAAAAAAATTTTTTCATTCTAACCCAACAACAAGAAGAAATAGGTCTGAAACAAAATGAACTTTGCTCTGACCAATTATTTTCTTTTTCACAAAGTATAAACTAAGAGATGCCCACAGGTAGTTGTTTGTCAAGTGACAATTCAGAAATGAGGGATTGGGTCATTTCATGCAATTATGGTTTACCCTTGAACAATATGGATTTCAACTGCACAGATCTATTTACATGTGACTTTTTCAATGCAGTACAGTACTGTAAATGTATTTCTCTTCCTTCTAATTTTCTCGATATTTTCTTTTCTCTAGCTTCCTTTATTGTAAGAACACAGTATATAATACATATAATATACAGAATATACAGTGAATCAACTGTAAAGGTTTTAGGTAAGGCTTCTGGTCATCAGCAGGCTACTAGTAGTTACATGTCTAGAAAGTTAAGAGTTATGAGTGGATTTTTGACTGCACAGGAGTGAAAGCCCTAAACCCCTGCATTGTTCAATGGTCAACTGTAGTCATTTCTTTGGGTAACAAATACTGAAGGTAGTGGTTAAAAAGTTATTAGTGTGGTAAGGATTGTTTTATTCTCCACTATTAACACTTTAGCTGATATAAGTTAAGGAGGGAGTAAGACATTGAGGGTGGAAACACAGGCCAATTGGGTTTTGATGAGTAAGAGTGATGAGGTTGGTGCTCAAGGCAGTTCTTGGTCTGGATGAAGCCTACACTGGACAGTAACTGACCACAGAAGGTCACTGAATATGTCAAAGAGGAGGTGTAGGGCTCTGAAGATGCCCCCACCCCCAGGCCTCATTCTAGTTCACCAGTATCTTGAGTTGCAGAATTTACGGTCTAAGTGTTAAGAATTTTATGGGTTATTAGATTGGTACCTTCCAACACTTAACATTATATGATTCTAGAACTTCACTAGGTGCCTTCTAAAACTTTTACTTAAATTATATAAACTGTATATAGAANTCTGAGCCCCACTTCGGGCTCTGTGCTGACAGCTCAGAGCCTGGAGCCTGTCTTTGGATTCTGTGTCTCCCTCTTTCTCTGACCCTCCCCTGCTCACGCTGTCTTTCTCTCTCTCTCAAAAATAAATAAAACATTTAAAAATTTTTTAAAAAAGGAGAAAGGAAATAGGAAATAGGTTTGTTGAATGCTTATGTATCAAGCATGGTGTTAGGCAATGTTATTACTATCTTATATAACTCAAATCCTGTAAAGGAATTATCTTCCTATTTTATAGGTGAAATAGACTCACTGTAATTAACCATCCTACCTAAGATCTCACAGCTCTATATAACAAAGCATGGAGGTCTAATTCCCAAGCTCATGCTCTTCCTATCACATCATGATACTGCTCTAAAAAGCCCATTATTTATATATTACCCACCAAAACAGGGACATATCAAAGGAAACAGAGATGGCTCTAGAGAGGTCCATGAGCTCTCTACAATTAGAGCAAAAGCTGAATGGTTATATGATTTCTTGGAATGGACAGTTTAGAATTTTCAGCAAATTCCCAAAGGTTAAGCCATAAAATCAGAAAAACCATTGCACTCCATGTATTGAGAAAGTAACAGCCATATTCCCCTTCAGTCCCACCATATGGCATCCTGAGCTTATTCCCAACATACTCAATTTTCTCCAGTGATTGGAGCAAGGCTGGAAACCTTAGAAAGAAGATTAAATAATAATGAAATACATGAGAATCCATTTAGCTATGTGTGCTGTTTGGCGGCTCTCCATATAATTTCTGGTTATCAGTACACCCCGGGGGCTACTGTAGGTTCATTAATATAATTTGAGACTTGGAGATCCTTGGAGATCATAGAGTCCGAGTCCCGCAGTTTACAGATGACAAAACCAACACCCAGAGGGCTAGAGTGACTCATACATTGTCACATAACCTTTCATTGGCTTGATAATGAACTTAATATTTATTTACCTGGCCATCAGTCACTTTGGGCCATCATCTGTACCTCCATGGTCAGTCAAGGGAAGGAGAAAACGTTGGGCTCATGCTCAAATTGCCCCTTACAGTTCTAATATTTATCTAGCATAACTAAATACTATTTAGTTTTTTAGTTCTAATCAGATTTGCTGTGGTGGCACCACAGCTGTCTGGCACCAGTGTGGTCTGCAAACGATGTCAGGAAAAAGTTGACAGGAGGCTGAAGATTCTTGTATTCTGAATTAGTAAACAAAAAAAAAAAAGAAAAAGAAGAAGAAGATGCACTTTTCAGATGCAACTTAATGAGGCAGACTGTGCCAATTTTGCTAATATAAGCCAAGTTGTAACGATAAAAATCAGTAATTTAATTAGTCTGTTGCAAATGAAAACATTTTATCTATACCATTATTTGAAAGCATTATGATTCTATTGATTACTTTCTCAGGAAAATGTAAGAAGAAACTTTTTTTAAGTCTATGTAAAAATCTTTAGACTTTGTGTTAAAAACTGCTGAAATAAATTGCATTTCTAGACTGCATTACACAATTTCATTGTGGTTCAACTTGATGCATGTTCTTGGTCATTTAACATGATACATTACTGAAATAAATCAGATATTTGAAATAAACACATGCAGAAAATTCACTTAAGTTTAAAAAAAATTAGGCAAGAGACCACATGTACAGCAGACATAGGGTCCAAGAAAGTTCTACACAATATGAGCTTGGGCAAATCACTTAGCTTCCCTGTGTCTTAGTTTTTCTTCCTGCAAAATACTGAGGTCTGTGTGATTTTTAAGGCTAGTCCTTGCTCTCAGATTTTGTCTCTGATTCTGTCATAACATTTTTACCCTTAAATATTAAGTTCAGGAGCTTATGCTCATTATAGGGGAGAAAAAAAGAGTTAATCATGTAAATGACTTTTAAACTAGATAAACAGGAATGAGTTGTTAAGAATTAACAATGATCACAAAGAAAGTGAAGATTAGAAAAGTTAAATATATTTTAGTTGAGATCTTGCATCAAAGCACTCACGGTGCCTGAGTGGCTCAGTAGGTTAAGCGTCCAACTCTTGATTTAGGCTCAGGTCATGATCTCATGGTTGCATGAGTTCAAGCCCCACACTGGGCTCTGCACGGACTTGTGGAGCCTGCTTGGGATTCTCTCTCTCCCTCTCTCTCTGCCCTTCCCCCACTCACTCTCTCTTTCTATCTCAAAATAAATAAATAAACATTGAACAATTTTTTTAAAAAATAAAGAAAAAAGTTCCAGGTAGCCTTCTTAAAACATTTTATCACAGAATCTTAGAATCAGAAGGGAATATCAAAGGTTATCACAATTCACAGTGGAAATTTCCTCTGTGCCTGTCATTTCCTAGTCCCCCTCTCCTATGATTTTTGGAGCTCTTGAAACAAAACAGGTGAGATGTATATAGAGAATAAATCAGTAGTTAAATTAGTAAAGAGCTCTAGAGTAGAAGCCAAACAGCTCGTAATATAATTTACATGGATGAACAGATAATCTAAATTATAAATATAACTAATTGAGGTCTTGGGGAGGCTTAACTTTAACATGCATCTAAAAAACCAATTATAACTTCAAATTAAAGCAAAACTCTAATTAACATATTGCTGATTCATTATCTCTTTTCCTACAGTTGTCTTTTAATTTTCTTTTCCAGTTTCACTAAATTTTGAACCCTCAGTGTCTGCAAATAATATCGTCCCCTATAAAAGGAGGCAATGTACACATTCAATACAAGGTCTCTATTAGTCTTCTTTCTGCCTTAAACTGAACACTTAACTTAAGATAAATCTTTCTTCATTTTTCTCCTTTTCTCCTACTTCAGAGAAAGAATTCTCTCCTCAGCCTTCCAAAGCGAATCTTACACTTTCCACTCACCATCTGATTCCCACCTGCCCACAGGAACTTAACCTTGCTCTGTTAAGTCCTCTCTCTTTTTTCAAATCTCCCACCTTTCCTCACAGCCTGCAAATGTGCCCTCAACCTGTTAAGCAGGAAAATGTCAGTGTGTTAGAAAGATCATGGATGATACTGGTGAGCCACTGAACTAATTATATTTGAAATGAATACTAATGCTACATTTCTCTGAATATATTTTTAATTTTTTTGAACATATTTATCATAGGTTCTTTACAGTCTTTGTTCGCTACAGTCTACATCTAGGTCACCTAGGAGTTAGTTTCTATTGGCTCTCTTTTTCTCTGCCACAGGCCACATTTTCCTGTTTCTTTACACACGTAATAATTTTGGTTGAATACTAAATGTGGTATGTGATATGTGACAGAGGTTCTGAAGTCTGTTTTCTCCCTCCGAGGAGTGTTGATCTTGTTCTAGCAGGCAGTTCAGTTACTGGCTGGTCGCCTTGACAATGTGTGGGCTTGGTTTATGCTTTTAGAGCAGTGTAGAATGCGCAAGGTATTTCTCTATGTCCTCCAACCAGGCAAGACTTAACTCTGAAGTATCTTCCTTTTGAATCTCATCACATCTGCTTTTAAGCTTTGAAGAACAGGGTATGATCTTAACTCCAAAGGCATGGCCTTTCTAGTCTTGCTTCAGAAGTTGAGGATGATAACAGGATGTGATGAAGGTGTTAACATGGCTAGAATGGAAAATCAAAGTCTCCACACTGCTGTCACGGTCTCAACCCCACAGTGGTCACTCACGGCTAAGCCTCAAGGGGGTCTCACCCTGAGCCCAGCTCTCAGTCAAGGATCCATGTTGGACTTTCATAGGGACCTCTGGGACTCCTTCTGGGAGCATGCATAGGGTAGTGTAATTACTGAAATGACATCTGATCAATGAGATGAAAAAAGTGAAGGAGCAAGCCATGTAGATATCTATGGGAAGAACATTCTAGGTACAGGAAACAGGAAGTGCAAAAGCCTTAAAGTGTGCATTTTAGGACTCGTGATGTGATATGTACTAAGAGTTGGAGAAGATACAGAGACTTACCACGAGTTGGGGAGGCGTGAGAGCAGCCTTGCAGGGCTCAGCAAGGATGTGATGTTTACTCTGAGCAAAATGGCCAGCTACTGGAGGATTTCGAGTGGAGGAGTGACATGGCCAAACGTAAGTTTTAAAGGGCTGCTGTACTGAGATTAACTATAGTGAAATAAGGGCAAAGGAACGGAAACAGTAGGAAAGATATCGAAATAGTATAGGTGAGAGAATATTGTGGCAAGTAAAAGGGTAATAATGGCAGAGAAGGTGGGAAGTAGTTAAATGTACCTTGAAGATGGAGTCAACAGGTAATCCTGATGGATTACGTGTTGAATGTGAGAGAAGGAAACTTCTGTCCAGAGTAGTTGGAAGGATGATAACAACCGTCTACTAAAAAGGAAAAAATGCTGAACGAGAATTAAAAAGAAAATCAGGATTGGTTTTGGATCTTTAAATTTGGAATGCTTATTCAAGTCATTAGAGTCTAAGTGATATAATCTTTTTATTTGTGACCCTAGCTCCAGGGCTGGGTCCGGGTGGGAATTACCTGCCTATTAATGGTATATAAAGCCATAAGACTGCAATAAATCAACAAGGAAGTGAGTAAAGACTCGAAGTCTGATGTCTAAGCACTTCAAATGAAGTGGCTGAAGACACAAAGGGGAATAAGCAAGAGTGAGAAAGAGTGGAAACCCAGGAAGGTATGGTCTCCAGAAAGTCAAGCACAAACAAAAAGTGTTTCAGAGAAAAATGGAATAATTAACTGTGTCAAATGCCAAAAGGTCAAATTGGATGAAGAATGAAAATTGTCCCTGCACGTGCAACATGGAGTTACTGGTGACCCTGAAAGAGCAGTTTTAGGGGAGCGATGGGGCAAAGGCTTGATTGGAGGGGGTCCAAAATAGGAAAGAAGAGCTGGAAACAGAGTTCTGACAACTGTTTAGGGAAGTTTTGCTCTAAAGAGGAACAGAAAAACTAGACTGTAGCCGGAGGGGAAAGTAGGGCAAAGAAAAAATGAACTAAATATGGGAGAAATAAGATGTTTACATGCTTTGGGAATGATCTAGTAGAGGACATTCTGATGGTGGTAGATAAGAAGGGGAGAAGTGGTAAAGCAGTGACCATGAGGAAGTACAAGGGAATGGGATCTAGCGACCAAAAAGTGGCCTCAGATAGGATCACTATCTGAGGGGTTCATCCAGAGTAATGGGGGAGACGGAGAAATGTGGGCAACAAGGCTGAGGCCAGATGGTTGTGTTGGTGGACTCTTTGCAAATCCTCTTCTGATTGCTACTATTTTTAATGAAATAGGAAGCAAGGAGAGCAGCTGAGAGACAATGTAGAGGAGATGTGGAGGTTTCAGAAGAGAAGGTGATGGATGGATAGAAAAATAAGACACAGCTGCTGGGCAGCACTAATGACCCCTTGAGGTTAATGATCATGCATTAAAAGTGAGACCCGTCAGCGTGGCTGTATGTTTGTTTCTAGAAATACTGGGCTGCAAGGGGGCAGTCCCTACAAAGATGGAGAACTGGATTTAGTTACTGATGGAATTGAGGGTATAAGCAAGGGAATTATTTTAATGAAGGACTACATAATTAAGCTTCTGGGAGGAAAGTAAGCTGTGATAAGGGCAAGGTGTGGTGAGAAAGTAGTGGGATCAGTGGATTGTAGGTCCCTGTGAATTGTTGGAAATGGAGTAATGAAGGAAGCAAGATGGAAAGACAAGCCATAAGTGAAAATGCAATATTTGAAAATAGGATTATGAAGGAGGTACAGCAATTGGCAATGAGAAGGTTTAAACAATGGCCTCAGGTGTGGTTGTGGCGAGGCAAAGGACAAGGTCAGCTCAAATAGTTCCTTAAACGGATACCTTCCCTGACGTCACTTTTCCTCTCTTCTTGTCTTCTAAGTCTCCGAATTCTTTATCGGTAATCCTTTATGACTCTCTTCTATTTTCCATCTATTGTTACTTGATAGCCATGTTTTAGAGTGTAAGTTCTTGGAAAGTGTCACATCTAGTGGTCCCCTGCCTACAGAACTACACATCATATATATACATACAATCTACATATCAATAATTATAGAAATAAATCAGAATAACAAGTCGCAGCCTAAGCTGTCTCTTTGTGTGTAGGGTTCTCACAAATGCTTTATATAATGTTACTAAACTTTACATTAACACTCTCTTGCAGATACTTGATCCTTATAATAACAGGAACAGAAACTGTGATGAGAGAATGATTTCACCGACTCACATGGAGGATAAGGCTTTAGTCAGTAGATGTGCAGGGGGAGCACGTGACAACCAGGTAGGTCCCAATGGAAGCAGGGCCAGGGTTTTTACAAAGTAGGGTAGGTGTCAGCAAACTTTTCTGTAAAAGGCCAGATGGTAAACATTATACGTTTCTGTAGCCCTAGGGTCTCTGTAGCAACTAGTCACGTCTGCCATAGCGTACCATGAAAGTAGCCACAGCCACTACAACAACAAACAAGTATGGCCATGTTCCAATAAAACTTTACTTACGGACACTAGAATTTGAATTTCATAGAGTTTTCACATGTTATATTCTTTTTCTTTTGATTTTTTTCTCAACCATTTAAAAGTGTAAATGGCCCCAGGTTATACAAAATCTGGTGCCAGGTCTTTGACCCAAAGGCTATAGTTTGCAGACTTGTGGGATAGAGGAGTCCTTGTGGTTTTGGGTTAGACCTCAGTTTTTTACTTTAGTGGAAGCTCAGGTTGGGCATCTTTCTTGTTTTTATGGCCCTTGCTTTGGGGTCCATGTTATAATCCCAAAACCATCTGAAAAATATTTTCTGAGAACTATTTACTGACTAGTCAGAAACTCACAGGGTTAGGAAGGTAGATCACTGAAGAGAAACAAAACATAGCAAACAGAGAAGGCAACTTTGGCGGAAGATGGAGACCCTCTATTACGGTTACTTTAGTACTTTTACAAAAGCTGTAAAAGCAAAAATTAGAGAAATTAAGTGATTTTCCAAAGACTACACATCTCAAAAGTGACAGAGTTGGGATTAGAACTGTAGACCTATTGCGTCTTCATTTCCTTGCCAATCCTATGTGACACAAGTCATGATAAAAGTTAATGCTTTGCACACAGAGTGTTCTGTGTGTATTTATTAGCTGAATAAATTGGCTAATATTTAAATATTGGCATGGTGACAAAGTAAGTATTCAGTACCATCTTAACCAATGGGTTTTAACACATGCTTTTTAGACAAGAGTACTTTTCTGACCAGGCTACTAAAGAGCAAAAAGCACTCTTTCTGTACTAGTACAAAAAAAACTCCATTTGGGTAAATGAGCTCATGATCTGCCACAGCTAAATCTCCAAAAGCTATGTGAGTAGAGAGGGGGGAAAAATCTCTCAGAGTGGTGAAAGTTTCCAGGTGAAATACATCAAATGACCTCAGCACTGCTTTTTTCAAGTTTCTTCTGTATAGCCCAAATTTCATAAAATATAGGGCAATTTCTACAGCTAAGATTGGGGTCTAATGGGCAAAAAAGACCTATTTTCTAAGCACATGCATTTGTTTCCTCCTTCTGACTTGATCCACTTAGTTCACTTTTGAGGAAGCACTTGCTCTTTCTGTATTCCTCTATTTATGTAAGGATGCAATGAAATAAATTGATGTCCAGTATGGGATTAGTGTAGATATTGCTGGAAGACATTATGAGCCTTTGACTACATTAGGACAAATCTCAGTTAAAGGAGCTACCCTATAAAAGGAAGTGTCCATTTGGCAAAGAATGAACATCACTGAGACCTATTTTAGCTTTACCTTTTCCCAAGTTTGATTTTCCTTTACATCAGGGGAAAGTATATAGTCAGAATGTTTTTGGTATTTTGCTTGTTTGAAGAGCAAGTGGAAAGATGTAAAGAAATCCACAAGATTCACAGTTTTTCAATTAGAAGTTGCAAATACTCACAGAATCCCTCCCACCTCTAATAAGTATGATACCTTACTAACTGTTAATTCTTGATTTAAATCTTTTTAAAATTCTGTGACCAAGTAGCTTTCCGGTTAAAGCCAGCTGTTGGCTCAGTTGCTTAAGCATTCGACTCCTGATTTTGGCTCAGGTCATGATCTCATGGTTGTCAGACTGAGATGGAGCCTGGCGGTGAGCTCCACGCTCAGCATCAAGCCTGCTTGCGATTCTCTCCCCTTCCTCTTTCTGCCCCTCCCCTGCTTGCATACATGCACATGCTCTCTATCAAAAAAAAATATTTAAAAAATAAAATATAAAAAAATAAAATTCTGCAACACGGGGTGACTCTCCTCGTTTACAGTACCAATAGCCTATTGACCGATAAGTAATAAGCAGGACCAAGAAAAAGGGGAAATGAATCACATTTCTTTTGCTTCTTTCCAATAGGAAATACCCAGCTGCTTACACCAGCAGTTACACAAACGGTAACAGTAATTATAACAATAATAAAACCCAATTTGTATAAATGCAAATCTTAGGGGTTTTTTTTAAATCCCCATTTCCTTTTCGGTGTTGCAATTTTATAATTTCTATCTGCCAAATAAACGGATACATTCCTGGGTTATGATGTTTGCTGCACAAGATGTTTCAGAGGCAGGGAAAAGGGAACAATTCTTGATAAGCAAATTCATTCTAGACTGCTCCATGCTTGAGTCTATAGGTGGAAATCTTACTGACTTTAGAGAAAGCCATAGGCAGGTATTATTCAAGGATGTTTTGTTTTTTTTTTAAATAATATATTTTCTATTTTTTTAGTGTTTTTTTTTTTATTTCTGAGAGAGAGAGAGACAGCGTGAGCAGGGGAGAGACAGAGAGAGAGGGAGACAGAATTCGAAACAGCCTCCAGGCTCCGAGCTAGCTGTCAGCACAGAGCCCGACGCGGGGCTCGAACCCACGAACCGTGAGATCATGACCTGAGCCGAAACCGGACGCTTAACCGACTGAGCCACCCAAGTGCCCCATCAAGGATATTTTAAAGGGGTTAGTTCCAGAAGTTTATTTTTATATCGTTCTTTGAGCAAAGATACTCTCATTAAAGGCTGTCTTGTCCAGGTAGCAGTTTTAATTACAAGAACAAAAGGATGACTTCTTTTTTAATTCTCCTGTTTGAAAATATATTTTTGAGTCCCCCAAACATAAAAAGGTCACCCTAATTATCAGTGATGAGAAAGCATCGTGGCTCTCATTTCTTACTTTTGGTGAAGGCCACCTGGGATGCGCTTCCAGGCAGGCAGGTTAGGAGGAGAAACAAAAGATGATCAAACACAGTCCCCTATGACTGACAGCTACTTCCCGATACTGGGGTTAAGTCATGAGGGAGAAGACCCAGAGGGGCAAAGGGGCAGGTCTACCCGTGCTCGTCACTTATTCTTATGAGATTTATATAGCTCCATAAATGCACACCATGCTGTAATAAAAAAATACATCAAAATCAATAGCAATCCTTGCTGTTCAGTTCTACTTCTTGAATTTGAATGTAGGCGGTTTACAGCATTATTCTTTTTCTTGTCATTATTACTAATTTCTCTGCCTAAGGGTTGCATTTCTTTTATCATTTTGCTTACAAATTCAACAGCCTTACCAAGTTTAAGCCACAATGAACAGAAACATCTCTCCCCAATAGACAGTAAAATAAAGCAAACTAAAATGAAAATTGAGGCGAACTTAGGAATTTGGAAGGAATGTGAGGCCTTTTTATATTCATTTTTAAAATAGTGATATTTCAGTCTTCTTCAAAAATCCCCCAGTGTGAGACCATAAACTCTTAAAACAAATGGCCAACGTTTTAAGTGTTCATCAGCTGTATTCAGATTCCTGAATATCAGTTTCCACTAGAAGGCTAAAGTCTGTTGGCAGTGAGGGCAGAAAAAACACACAGATGAGGTGGAGATGAAATGAACAGGGAGTGATAAGAACCTCTGAGCGAATCTACATTTTAAAGGATGAAGGCTAGAAAAACATACTTTTTCTCTTTGCATAAAATTTCATGTACACATGCAGATCTCAAAGGATTCCCTTTGAAAACCAGATGGAAATGAGTTCTCCACATCAAATGACAGAATGCAGCTAACAAGATCAGTGTATCAGTAATTCACCAGGAAAACCTCCAAAGCTTAATAAAGACTCGAGCCCCACGACAGGAATAGCCTCTTTTTATTGCTTCTACTTTACCACATCAATTCCATTTAGAGAACTAGACAGCGCATCTTAGGACTGCTAATCAATACTAGACAAATTCTAATGACAAGGAATCATCTATTTCTTTAGTTGCATAATTAGACAAAAAAATCTGGAGCTATGTAAGTATGTTAAAACTTCAGGATTATTCCAAGTCCATATTTCTTTACAGGAAAAATCAGCACCTATGTCAATATTTAGAAGTGTGTGCTGCGTTTATCAGCGTTGAATTGGAAGTGGGAATACGTACGCAATGATACTGAAATGTGCAAGTACTGCTTCCAGAAAAGCCTCGTAAGTCGTGCTTGTTCTTAACACGGAACACGAAGAATAAGCAGTGGCAAACTGAGCAATGAGGTTCTGCAACGGAAGCATAATTTCATCTGTAACTGTAACCTGTCCTTTCTATTTAAGGAAAAATAGGTGGCATCTGTGGTTGTGTGTTACACAAGTTTCTAAATGTAGACTGTGCGGTGATGGGAGTATAACAAAGCTGTCCCAGATTTTTGTTGCAATTGCAACAAAATTGCAATTGCAGTGAGATTTAAATGATAGAAACATCAAAAAGGGATGAGCTCCATTCTGGGAGACTTCCACGTTTCTATTAGCTCCTGAAGACTGTCCTCATCCATTGCTTTCTGAGAACCTCATTATGATCAAGACATGGCCTTGTGTGGCAGAATTTACCTTGAGGGGATGGAATTTACCTTGAGAGTAGGACTCAGAAATGGGTAATATCTCCTGCGGTGGGGCAGTGGTCTGGTGGGAGGGGAGGGCCACCTTTCAGAAGTTGGGAGAGGGTTTGAACAAGCTGGCTACAAGCAGCTTGCTCAATTATTCACCAAATATTTACTGAGACGTTACTATGTGCCAGACCCTGGGGTAAGTAGGAACAGTGAATAAGCCTGGTCCCTAGCCTCTGATAGCTTCGGGAGTAGCTAGGGAAAAGTTCCCACACAGTACAAGAAAGGGCAGGAAACTATCATTCAGAATGATACATGGGACCAAAGCAGAAGTACATGGCCCTGAAACTAGAATAGGATATAGAAGGGCAACCAAACTGGTCTAGGAAAGCTTGTCAGAGAAATGATAACTACATGAGCCCTGAGGACAGTGGGAAATTTCTAGGGGAAAAAGTGTGTGTGTGTGTGTGTGTGTGTGTGTGTGTGTGTGTGTGTGTGTGTGTTTGTGTGTGTGTGTGTGTGTGTGAGAGAGAGAGAGAGAGAGAGAGAGAGAGAGGCAGACACAGACACAGAGGTAGAGAGAACTAGAATGAGTTGTATAGTTGATTGTCATGGACTGTTGTGAATGTTAAATTAAGTTATTTCTGACTACCTTTTCGGTCTTCCACATAGTAAGTGGCGTATTTAATGTTTATTTCATTACAATTATTTTCAGAAGGTTCCGAAGTACGGTATTTTTGAAGTAAATATTACAATCCATCTCTTGCCTTTTGGATGAGCCTTCAGACCTCTGATTTCAACTTGTAGGTCTTTGAAGACAATCTGACCTGCTTACTCACAATTCAGCATCAAAACCAAAGTAAGGCACCTTCATCTGTAAAGAGAGTCTTTAGGAATCATAAAAACTGGTAAGTAATAATATCAGAAAACCTCTAATCATCATCGGACTAACAATGCAATCTGTAAATGTGAGAGTTTCAGGTCAATGGGTTTGTGGTCACACAAGTTGCCATTTCTGTTTCCTAAAGTAAGGCGGTAGCCTTACAAGGTTAGCAAAGTTCTTATTGGGAACCGACTTTCAGTATGAAACTGAGAGTTCAGATATCATTTAATTTGGAAATTCAGAATAAGGTATGTATTCTAAGATAAGACAGACCATTTTGCAAGTAACAAATCACATCTCTGTCTCAGTGGTTCCTTCCAATGCAACTCAGTGTTTCACTTACTTTTATCTTAACTCATCTTCAGTCAGTAGTAAAACCTATACTAATTGAGGGTAACATGGTCCCTTAATTAAAACATGAGTTATGCTTTACAAAGCATGCCAAAACAGCCCTACAGGGTTGGACCCAATTCTTGGAATGACAGTCCTGTCTAATGGAGTTTTATCGTGAAAGTTTTCAAAGTTGTCCTGAAAGTAATGAAGAGTTTCTTTGAAAGGCCACAGAAGCTTTCTGGCCAGCTTTTAAATTGCTTGATATAAATAAACTTCTTTTCTCCCTGGAGCAGTGGACTTCAGATTCCTTGCTTTTCATTTCTATTTTCCAATCCCCTGGGGCCACCTGGAAAACGGCTCACTGTTGTACTGACGTTCGGGATAGTGGGGGAGTGGGAAATCAAATGTGAAGAAAGAGGTAAGTGTTTAACTCTGCTGTCAGCAAAGGAAAGAGGAAACAGAAGATGTTGCTAGTCCCCTCTTTTTTTCCACCTTCTTTAGCAGAGATACGGTGTGAAGTCCCCAAGGGAATGCCACAATATGTTAGCTTTTCACAGTCTGGCAAGGCCTCCAGGAATACACTGAATTGTTTATTTCAGATAGGTCTTTTGCTGCATTCAACCCCCAGAAAACAAGCATGACAATTGGCCTCCTTTGCTGAAGACACTGGGAGATGACAGGAAATTACAAGTAGGAAGTGCACTAGAGGGGAAAAATAACCACCTTCAAAAAAAAAAAAACACAAAACACAAACAAACAAAAAACCCCTAAGGTGCTGATGAAGCATCTTGGCATTTGAATAAATTAAAACCAAGTGATGCTTTTGAAAGCTTTAAATGAGTAAGCTGAGGTGGAGGTTTAGATTTGTTCTGGAAAGGAATGCATATAATAGAAATAATCTTTATTTTTAAAACAATGTATTCAGAAACTGTAGGAGTGTGTGTGTGTATGTGTGTGTGTACAAAATACTTTGAAACCCTTAAGCACCTTATGTGAAGACATTACGTGGGGAAATACTCTTTCTAAAATGAATTGCATATTGATGTAAAAAGAAAATCCCATCTTCTTGTTTATTTTGAAAGCTAGCTTTCAATAATGTAATATGCAGCCACTGGCATCTCTGAACTCACTATTCCTTTTCTCAAGGTCTCAAGAGTTGAATCCTGCATTCTTGCCATATGCCAAGGGTTAGGCCATTAATATGTAAAAGAAGCTGGTATCCAGAGAATTGACTTTATAATTGGAGAACACCAAAATAAACCTAACACTTCTCAAACAATGCCTGCACCACAGCAGCCCTCTTCTCTTAGGCTATTAGGCCATGTCCAATTTTCTCAGTCTGTCGGAAGATACAGCTGCCTCCATGTGCCGGGGCAGCTTTAATTATGGTGACTTTTCCTCCCACTGAAAAGCCTCTTCCTGTGGTTTGAAAGTTTGAATTATTCAAGCCCATGTTAATATACTGCGCTGAATGCTCCGTTTGGCCCGTTGAGGCGCACCTGGAACTCTTCTCTTTTTTTTTCAGATTTGCTTTTTCTTTCCCTCTCTCTCCTCTCCTCCCACCTTTTCCTATCCTTTCTCATTCTCGTTGCTCCCACTGTTAAAGGCAAGAACCAGGGAGCGCTTAGCACTGAAAAACTCAGGGAATTTGGTACGACTAATCTCTTAACAGCCTACTCATGTGAAGTTGCAAGAAAAGTAACTAAAAGATTCACAAGTATGAAGCTCCATTCTTTAACCTTTTTTTAAGAAAAAAAGTAATATAATTTATATAATTTGATAACCAGAATTCCAGAACCTTTTGACATATGTCTCCTCAATTTAAACTGTTAATTTGGGTTTACTCCTAACATAGAATCAGTGGGAAAATTCTTTTTTTTTTTAATTTTTAAAAAATGTCTTTATTTATTTTTGAGAGACAGAGAGAGACAGTGTGAGCAGGGGAGGGTCAGAGAGACAGGGAGACACAGAATCCGAAGCAGGCTCCAGGCTTCAAGCTGACAGCACAGAGCCCAACGCTGGGCTTGAACGCTCGAGCTGTGAGATCATGACCTGAGCCTAAGTCGGAGGCTCAACCGACTGAGCCACCTAGCGCCCCATTGTGGGAAAATTCTTGATCTTTCCCTTTGAAGCTACAAAGAGTTAATATACATGAGTGCTGGTTAGATACCAAATTCTAGATTTCAGTCCTCGATTACTTTTTAGGCTTTGCTTAAAATACCAACCCTACTTTTCCTCCATTTAAGGTTTTAGTCCAGTTTTGAGTGGTCACTGTGACTTCAGTGACTCTACAGCCAGAGTCAGCATCAAGATTATACATGGTATCCTTACGGGTTAAGGGTTGCCATGATTTCCAGACTTGGTTCATCATTCACCGTCTGCAAGGTCTCTTGGAGGCTTAACTTTCTCATCTGTGAAATAGGGGTAGCAATATCAACACTACTGAGAGCTGCAAAAATCAAATAGGATTATATGCAGGAAAGTTTTTCCAAAACTATAAACTGATATAGAAATTCTTTGCTTTTATTCTTCCATGTCATAAAAGAAATACCATCTTTGGTTTATACTCCAATTCATTCAGTTAAATAAACATGTTCTAAAAGCCTTTCTCCTGGGTCTGTTTGCTCACAAAAAGAAGTTACGGGGTTTACGATGCAGGCAGTGAGATTCTTTTCCTTTCCCACACATTGAATCTGTTGTTTTAGGGGAGAAGAAAAAAAATGGTATGAAAAAAATATATATTCCCTGAAAATTTCTAAAGAGGCTACACAAGTCTGCTAGTTAATGAGCCAGAGAATTTGTGAAAGTTCTTGCCTATACCAGGAAACACTTTCAAACATTGTTTTGGGATATCAAAAAAAATGATATCTCTTCACAAAGAACCCCCAGTTGTTTTTCAGCAGCAGGTGGAATATTTGGGCAGGAAATACAGACAGAAAGAACCTACTCAAAATAATACTGCATGTGTTTCTGGGATTGGAAAAGCTGATGAAGGACTCAACCAATCCTGCCAGTTGGGGATGATCTCTATCTCTCGGCACGTCTAATCCCTGGATGTTAATTATGTCTGTCCTGTTATTGACTAGGAATCAGGTCTTAAAACACGCAATAGCTAGAAACACAAAACAAAAACTCTCAACTCTCCTTTAAAGGCAATAACAAAATGATTCTGTGCTCATACAACATTACTTAGAAAACGCTAGGTCCATCTAAAAAGACACTAAAACTCATTAAAGAATTTTAAAGTTTAACACCAAATCTATATTGGCTCCATTTTTCACATTAACAATGAATTCTTCATTGATAAATTCATTCACGATGTACACTCCTGGAGGCTTTATACAATGTTGAACTATTACTTTATAAAGGAAGTCAGTATTTTCGGTCTTAATTGCAAAGTTGTTGCAAGTCATATATTTTTAATCTTTTTTTTTTTCCTATAAGTGTGTCTTTTTTTTTTACGGTGAGAAATTAGTTGTGAAATCATTCATCATCAAAGCATTGTGCTAAGAGTTGAGAAGCTAGTCTGAGCCAAGAGATCTAGTCTTGGTGACAACTTAGCACCAGAAAATTCTGTGATCACTTTCTGTGAATCTCCTCGACAACCCAAGGGGCATTGAATATTCCAGTTCCTAAAAGCCTGGGCCTATGACTACCAGAGCAAGAGAAAAGAAGATTTCAGCTTCCTTAATAGCAGTGTTGCAAAATTTCATAACATTTCCGTAAGTGGTAGAAAGCAAAATTACATATTAAGAGTGTACAGCCAGAATAAACTTATCATGTAAAAGTAAAAAAAAAACTAAATCTTCAACGTGTTTTTTTGATACACACATACGGACACACACATATGAACAGAAGAATGGGAGGAAAAAACTACTAAATTTTATAAAATTAAACTTGGGGTAAGAGAGAGAAAATATCCATAAGACTAAAATTCAAATTGGTCTGCAGCTCAAGTTAATCTACGTATGCTATCATAGGACTCACTCTCTTATGTGCTAGAATATTCTATTTGCACACCACATTCATACATTTGCCAGTTTAACAAAGTAAGAGATTGGCTAGTAAATCCCTAAAAGGCTATTAGCCAAGTATATTATACTGTATTGGGTAATTTATATAATAAAATGAGAAGAAAATAGGCATGTTAAATTCTACTGGGAAGAAGTTTGCTTCTCTTCCCAACTAAATGTCTAAGCTAAGTTGTTCATTTTCATCCTTCCCTTTTAGAAACGAACCTTGAATTTCAAACAGTGACTTACTAAACCTTTCTTTCCCTCAAGCATACATTTGGCTTTTCACATTTTCTTGTGATTCACTTTCAATTAGAAAAAATAAATAACTTTAGAAAGAAACTTCAAAAGTTATAACAAATGACAAAAAGTCTGTCTTAATATTTATTACTATAAATGACATATTGAGAAGAAAAACTACTTACATTTTTGTCTGCTACCCTTATTTCTGCGGAGCTGTTAAGTTCTTAGTAACTTAGTAACATCCCAATTTTGATGCATTAAGAAGATAAAAATGAAATAACAACTAGACTGAAGCAGTAGGTTCTGTTTAGAAGGTGTTGAAGATGCCTGGAGTCACGCTTACAGATTTCTAATACAAATTACAGTATTAGCCTTGTTTATTCTCTTTTAAATAACATATTTAACATTTATTCATGTACATTTTAGAAAATTTAGAGAATACAATTAAAATGAAGAAGCCAAAATTACTTTTCAGGGGTGCCTGGGTGGCTTAGACAGTTGTGTATCTATCTGGCTAGCTCAGGTCATGATTTCATGGCTCCTGAATTTGAGCCCCATGTGGGGTTCTGTGCTGACAGCTCAGAGCCTAGAGCCTGCTTCTGGTTCTGTGTTTCCCTCTCTCTCTGCACCTCCCCCCTTGTGCTCTGTCTCTCTTTCTCTCAAAAGTAAATAAACATTAAAAATTTTTAAAAATTACTTTTCAGCCCAATTATCTAGAGATGAGCACTATTAATACTATGCATTAATAATAATATAATTTTAATAATATTAAGCACTTACTCTGTATGTCTCATACATGTATCATGTGTTTTAAATAAAATACATAATTTAGAACAGATTATATATATAAAATCATATATACAGACACTCATTATCTCCGTTCCGCAAGTGCAGAAATTAAGGCACAGAGATGTTTAATAACTTGCTCAGGGTCAAAGGTCACATATTTAAAAAGTGGAGAAGCTGGGATTTGAAATTGGGTCCTTCTTCTGAACTATGCCAAAGACTGATCATAGCCATGTGTCTGGAACACAGGGCTTTTTTCTGTGTGTATGAAGAAGGACTGTTAATTTATATATACTGTCTTATCTGGTTTTTGTCCATGTAACATTGTATGAACCTCTTCTCACATCATTATGTAATCACCTACCATGATTGAAAAAGAAACACACTGACAAGTAAGAAATCTTGTAGTACAGCTGTTTCTAGCATGATATGATTCAAGAAGGCTGAACGGAGAATGTTCTCTGTTTTCTGACATGTATTCAAATCAAGCACACATCATCCTCCTTAGGCAAACAGAAATTACCATAGCAAAACTGACCAATGATATGTTCAGTCCAATATCCCATTTCTGAAAATGTCCAATGTTGGCTATTTTAGTAGGAGACATAAAATCCCCCATAAAGTACCTAATTGCGTGATACATGGCAGTAAGATGAAAATTTCCCCTTCTCCTAATTTCTCATCTTCTCCCACCTAAAAGCCTTAGAGGGAATAGTCCTTGAAATTTTATCCCACTGAAGCTAGTCACGTGTGAAGATGTTATTTTAACACACACATAGAAGCTCACATATGCACTATAAATATGGAGAAATGAGTTATTTCTGGGTAGCTTAAAAAATTCAGAAATTATTGTACCTATTTCTATGAATACATAATACACCAAGTGTACATACATAATTAACCCATTATAATTATGAGAAAATGTCTGCCAGGTAATGTACAACACTAGTGAGAACACAGGTAAGCAACATTTAACAAAATAATCCTTTGCTCCCTTAATGTATTGTGAAAATATTTCTTTAAGGGAGGTAACCAGAAGGCAATTATTGAGTGGCAAAATTCACTGGGTGTGTTTCTCCACAGTGCAAATCAGAAAATCAATGCAACCCAACATTTTATTTTGTTTTATATATACTGAAAGTCCCATTAACCACTGATAGATACTATATTATATTTGGAATTTAATGTAGTTCTAAAAATATCACCAAGTATATTGGCATGGTAGCGGGGCAGATAGGGACATTAAAGGGCTTGAGAAAAAAAAGTCTTCTTTGAAATCTTGTCTTTCTCTAACGAAAAAGGACTTAAGAGACAAGTATCATCCACTCCCTGTCTTTTGAAACACTTGCTCTTTGAGCCTTGAGCTACCATGGAGAGATAGGCAGACAGACAGACAGATATAAGGACATACAGACACAGATACAAAGACATACGACACAAGACTCAAGAGTTTTGTGAGTTCAAGGGAATAATTACCTTTGGCTGGACAGATGTCCATAAAGGTTTCATGGAGATGGTGTTTACATTATTTCTATTCCTGCATCTCTTCAGAATCTTTCACTTGTCTCTTGTTACCATCCCCCCAAACAACCAAGATACTAGATGTAGTCTGTGCCCAAGGACTTGAATAAAAGAATTTTGTCCAATAGTGATGGGGACCATTGCCCCATAACCTTGGGGCTTTTCCTTGACCTAGTCAGCTACTAACTAATCATCCCTACTTCTCATAAGTGTACAGATCCTTAGTTCCCTAAGAACACAGACAGTACTGTATGAACTTTATATTCCAGGTGTCTGGCATGGTTCCTCGGACAGAGAAGATGTGCAATACATCTTTACTGGAATAGTGCCTGACACACAGTAGGCCCTTGGTAAATGCTGGCTGGTGGAGCATTTGAATGGAGGGATGAATATGTTTAATCATTGATTGAATCTCTCCATTTAATGTTATCTTATATGTTTCGGTCTAGAATATACACATTTTAAAATCTATTTCATGGGAGGTATCATAATACAACATTGTAGTTTTTACATTAAAAATATACTCTCTGTATAAAGACAATTCAGTCAGCATTTCATGAAACAGCACACATTGAATACCCATCAGTGCTATTTATAAATTCTTCCTTGACTAGGAAAACAACACTGCAACTGCTTCCAAATCAGCACAGTATACAGCCAGCAAGTCCAAGAAGCACGAACATATTATATGCCTACAAGAACAACTGACGCTGGGTATTTATTTTAAAAACTGAAGACATAAAATTGAAAGACATCCAATCAATTATCTTCCTCTTACTATTTTTTTGAACTGTTATTTCTTTTTTAAGATTTTATATTTTAAGTACACTCAACATGGTGCTTGAACTTACAACCCTGAGATCAAGAACCACATGCTCTACCGACAGTCCTCCAGGCACCACTTCCCCTTACTATTTTTAGGTGGCCCACTTAAGTACGCACCGATGGACTTAATTCACCAAAATTCTCCCCTGCTTGTGGCATCTTGTTCCCGCTTAGGTAAGTGGAAGAGAAACCCCTCCATGAGGTTAGTATCCTTATAGATCTGCAAATGATGAAAACTTGAGTCAATCATAACCTTGTTTCAGTTTGTTTGCTGAGGACATTGATATTTGTCTCGTATCTCATTCTCAGGAAGATCCTGGAGAGCAATCCTTTCTAGCACTTGCCCTGTTAAACTCCTTATACAAACATGTTCTACAAGTACACATTTTATACTTTGTATCATTACCTAAGTGATGGACAGAATTGAAATCAGAAAGAATAAACAATATCTACTTTTAATTTTCCAAACTTCCTTTTTCTATGAACTTGGAAATCAAAGTTAAACATCTTACGTTCAAGTAACTCTTTTGACCACATTGTTAATTAAGCACAAAATGTCTAATGGGTAATAGGGTAGGGAGTACTGTATGTCAAATGAAAAACAAAAATGAAAGATTTCCTTTATAATAATTATATATAAGCTCTGGAGACCCAAAAAGACTACATTAACTTATTCTATAAGAATTCTCTGTTTTCAGGAGTCACTGAAATGCAGCAGAATTACAGATGGCATTTTTCTGTAAGTTTCATACTTGTGTACTATTTGAAAATGATCAAATAAATATAGAGAATTTAAATTATATACAAGGTTGTTTTTTTAAAATTTCATCTGTAATTACAGTCTTAGAATCTAACTAACGCGTCAATGCAATCTTTTGAAAGACACAAAAAACACCATGTGAGTGGCTTCTATAAGGGTGCCCTGTACCGAAGGAAATAACAATTGCTCTCAGTAACACAGGCTGAAGAAGTCAAATGGTTCAATCCATTGTTCTTTTTTGGCATTTCAGAATAACTGGTAGTCTATTAGATTTAAAGGGAGAATTCAAAGCGCTTTAAAGAGAGCATGGCAAAAAATAAAATAAAATAACTAGAAGAAGCCTCATTCTGAAATTTTTCCTATAAATTATGCCCTTCTGATGAAGATCAGACTAAAATTGGACTCCTGACAGAGGAGATCACACAGAGAAAGGTAATGCCAAAAGGGATTTTGTTTTCTTCAAGGTTGTTCAATTCCACAGTCTCCCCTTCCTCAGCAGCCTTGTCCTCGGAGAATTCACACTACTATGAATAATTTTTTTCAAAGTGATTTGAATACCAGATGGTATATCAAACTCGATGCTAAATTTTTCTTTTGAAACACAGGCTCATCGGGAATGCGTTTTTTATTTCTAAAGTTACAACTACACAATTACTAGGTGCCATTTGTATTGGTACTGTCACATCTGCCTAAGAAAGTTAAAAAAAAGTAGTATTTTTTACAAGAGTTATGTGACTCTTTTTTTTTTTTAAGAGAAGCCACTAACCTCTATGGGGGAAACTGTCAAGAATATGTTGTAAATAATCTATTATTTAAAAAATTCTTGGGGCGCCTGGGTGGCTTAGTCGGTTAAGCGTCCGACTTTCGCTTAGGTCATGATCTCGCGGTTCGTGGGTTCGAGCCCCGCGTCGGGCTCTGTGCTGACTGCCAGCTCAGAGCCTGGAGCCTGTTTCAGTCTGTGACTCCCTCTCTCTCTGACCCTCCCCTGCTCACGCTGTCTCCCTCTCTCTCTCTCTCTCCTAGATATAAATAAAACATTAAAAAATTAAAAAAAATAAAATAAAATAAAATAAAAAATTCTTCCCACTGTTCCTCCTGACGGCACTATCAAGTGGCAAGTGGAAAACCAAACCAGTGACCTGGTGTTGTTTGGGAACCTAACAGTGCCCAGTTCTGGGAGCTGGCCCTATGCAGCTTCTTTCTACTTGCAATTCTTTCTGTCCTGTCAAACGGGCTCCCCTCAGACCTCTGTACAAGGCAAGGCTGACTGACACCCTTTTTCTCTGGAAATGAAAGAAGTCTCAGTAGAGCTGGGTTCAGCCCCACCGGCCCTGCCTCTAAGCACTTCATTGTAACTACTGGTCAGGAATGCATGCTTTTAGAGATCTCTTCTTCGGAGCAGGCAGCACGCTGATTAAAACAGGTATGCAACTATGTACATTTCATGGGAGGGAGCCGTCCAATCTCTTAAGAAAGCTTTTGTTTCGTATTTATACTGCCAGTGAGGTAGCACATCTAAGGACTTAAAAGGTAATTGCAGTAAGCATTTATGTAGCTGTTAAGTCATTAGTGGATGTAATGAAAAGAACAGGAAAGAAAGTCAAGTCAATCATTCATCTGACAGGTATTTATGAGACCTGGTGTTAGGCCCATTTCCCCATTTGATGAAGGCACTGGATTTATAGATAAAGGCAGTGCCATGAGTAAGGTGGATGCTGACTTCTTCAAGGCATTTAGTGAGCCCTTTGTAATGTCCTTGTGGACAGAATGAAGAAAGGTGGGCTGCCTAATAGGGAGATTGATAGGAATGTCTGATAAATGTATGGTATCACCAGGAAGGAGATCTGTAATGTCAGCCTCGAGGCCTCAAAGTTCAGGTCTTTCTTACTCACCATTCGTTATCAGTGCTTTCAATGAAGACACCAAGAGCCTCTTGATCAGCTTAGTGTACAGTTCTTGGGCTCTAGGTTTGAAACTCTACTTTGACACAAGTCCAGGATTTAAATTCTACAAGCTTTTGTTTTCTTACATGGGAAAAGAGTAACAGTACTGACAGTATGTCTCAGAATTACTTTGAGAATAAAAGTAGATGCATGTTAGCACTAAGTACGTGCCTAATATTTCAAGATGTATTCTAAAGAACAAATCTGCACAGGTCATAGAAAGAATAGCTAATGTGGTTTATAGAAAGATCAAGACTTAAAATGATCATGACATATGGGAAAGGATGAATAAACAACCTGTAAAAGGAATAAAGAGGTTGTTTAGTAGTTTGTAAGTTTCACAAGGGCTTGTCCATTATTATCTTGCTTATCAGTATATTCCAAGTGCCTATTAAAGAGTTTGGTAGATTCAAAAAAATGGTCACCGAGTGACCGAATGAATAAGGCCCAAAAGTCATTTTATAAAATGTTGGGAGTTACATATATAAGAAGACATACTACTCTCTCAAGTCATTCATGCTTTGGTGGGGAGAGAGACAAGTACAAAAACAATCTAGGAGTGATAAATGCTGAGTATTTCGGGACTCCAAGAGCACATCAAAGAGGCACTTAACAGAGTTCTGGGAAGAATAAGCCACGGGGCAGGTGGACTGGGATCTCTGAACTGCTCAAGAGGTAGCTGAATGTAAAGCAAGCAGAGAGGGAAGGGAAGTGGTTTCAGGCAGAAGTTGCATAGGTTCAGAGGTGAGAAAAAGCTCAAGCGTTTAGGAAACAGAAGTGAATTCTGTAGGACCATAGCTGAGTGTTTCAGATGGAAAGTGGTTAGGTTACACCGGAGAAGTAACAAGTCATGAAGAGCCTCAGACACTAAACTAAGGGGTTTGAAAAGTACTCATGAGACAAAGAGTCCTTGAAGTCTTTTGCTCAGGATAATGATTGATTTTTGTTTCTGAAAGCTCCCTCTTGCCACAGTGAAGACATTCATTGGACACAAAGACCAATCAGGAGACTGACATGGTCAAACAAGCGGTAAATGAAAAGTTCCAAAGTGAAAGTGGTTCACAGGGCAACTGAATTGTAAAAGTTAGACGCAAGATCCAAATTGGTGACTATACTTCCGTGAGCCTTCAAAATATGGACCATGACACCTAACAGCACACAGAACTGCTCGGTGAGCATGTGTACCACGTGAAGAGATGATGGATGCTACCTTGGAAAACAACTCCAACCTTTAAAAGGTGAACTCATGAAGGAGCTGAGGTGAAGCAGTCAGAACCAGGCAGAAATGGAGGAGGAAGTTTTAGGATGTCAAAAGGGGAAAGAGCCTCAAGGAATCAACAGGGCTAGACATTACAGAGAGGCTAACGTATTCAGGATTTGGTGCCCAGGAAGTCCTCAATAACCCCATGGAGGCACATTTCTGTAGAATTTAGGCCAAAGGAGAAACCAGGCTGTGGTGCTTTCTTGAGTGAATTAAAAGTGAGGAAGCAAGAACAAAGAGGGTAAATATCTCTTCTATGAGCTTGCCACAAAATCAATGGAGATGGAGAAATTTTTACTATGGAAAGAGTTGGATGGGAGGGAATCTTCATCCAGGAAGGGGACCAGGCTGTCATTGTATCTCAATCATATGTCATAAAGAAATCACTGGAGAGGTAGCCGCAGGAAATTTGGAATTTGGAAGTGTGACAAATTTTGCCTGTGTCCAGGAGATAGCATTAGAAGAAAGAGAGCGGATACATAGAAGTGAAACTTTAGCTCCAAACAGAAAAATACCGCAGAATTAGAATTAGCCAACAATGCAATGCTTTTGCTTGTCTTTCAAGATTTGAAGCACAGCCTGGCTACGTTTGACCAGGACGTATAGAAACCATTCTACCTGTTGATAAAAAGTCAGACTGGACTGTTTTAGATATGTCTGTTTGAACTCCTAAAATTCATCTTGCTAAGTGGAAGTTATAAAACTTTTCTACCACATCTAATCTATTTAAAGAGCTACATTTCTGATATCAAAAGAACTTTCTTCAGGACTCTGAAATAGTTTTAAGATTATGCAGTATTAAGTCACTGATTATGTTCCAATAATACTGGCTGAAATATGTGCAAAAAACATTTGGAAACTCTTGGAAAGATCAAATGTCTAATTCTTCTATTTATCTTTTTTTTTTTTTTAATTTTGAACTAATACCTGAAGGTGGGCATGTTTGTGTATTCAAGTATTACAGTTCTCTTATTGGATGGAGAAGCTTAATCTCACAGATAATTATTTACATAGCCACGGTGGACATAGATAACTATCTCACAAATAATCATTTACATACTAATTAATAAGGCACTAGAAACTCTTTCTAAACCTAAGTGCCTGGAAACAGAACTAAATTACACTAAAACACAAGATTTTATTCTGAAAGAGTATGTACTCACACTTCATCTCTCATTTCTTTTTTCTTGTTTTCACACACACATGTGCACACATACTTTAGAAAATAAGGAAATAAGGTAAAATGTATTAATAGAAGATAAATGGAAAATGGACATGAATCATAACTACCTTTTCTAATGCCCCTTAATCAAATATGATGTTTTTATTAATAAAAAATTTTACCCATAAGGTATTAATAAATAAGTTCCTAAGTGAGTAGCCATCTATCATAAACACAGTGGCAGGCACAGAATAAATCCTCAAAAACTTAGCTTCCCTTTTCCAATAAGAGATTAAGTGCTTGACTGAGCACAAGGGGAATTTGGCCAAATGTGGAGAAAAACTGTATTGACTATTATAGTAGTTAACTTTGCTACAATTGTTGACATATTAGGTAAGTAAAACTTCTCCCAAAGTAGAAACATTTTTAAAAGATTAATGTTTTTATTTATATTGAGAGAGAGAGCAGAGGAGGGGAAGAGAGAGAGAGAGAATCCCAAGCATGCTTCATGTGTCAGGGCAGAGCCCGACACAGGACTCAAACTCACAAACTGAGATCATGAACTCAGCCAAAATCAAGACACTTAATCGGTTGAGCTACCCAGGCGCCTCCCTGGAAGTAGAATCACTTGATTCACGCCTGTATATAGAAAACTGGCATGTCTAGCTACTGCTGCTTCAAACATCAAATTGTTATAGAATAAGGCCATTTTTGGCCAATGACCATAAATATACTAACACCTGAGATAACTAAGAGCATGAAATATATACAGAAGGGAAGGAACTACTCAGAACTCATGTATGAGCAATTATTTCCTTACTATTCTTAAGCACAGTGCTCCTTGATGTTCTATAAACTAGGTCTACTGTGACAGACGCTAAAATGATTGCTTGGGGACTGCCAGACCATATCCAAGTGGCTCCTTCACAGCTTGTACAATCTTCAGGCCTGCACCAAGTGGCAAATAAGATAGTCATAAGCAAAAGGGAGTTCAATTATTTGAACAGTCCCATGTGTATGTCCCACGGGTTTCTATTAGATTTGAAAGTTGCTTCTATTGTGAATCTATGCTCCAAGTAGCCAACCATGCAGAATGTTCTGAAATAGGCGGTAATAGTAGGCCAAACAGTCACATGTTTCTCCACATAATGTCTGCTGCTCTGCTCAGTATGGAAAAGAATACTCACAAAATTTAGATTTCTTGTATATTTTTTTAGAGCAAAACAAAAAGTAGTTCATCTCACCATTTATAAACTTCTCTGCTACATTAATGTTTTAACTCAGCAGAAGCCTGCTATGTTCCACTCAACAGTTAGGAACTATGGGTACATATCAAATATACATCATTCTACTAAGCAGAGACATTTATAGAGTGTTACTTCTGCTAATCAGACATCCTGCAACAGATTCACTGAGGACTGTGCAAAGTTTTTATATTTCCTTTTGCCCTGCTGAAAAAAATAACCTTAGGGGATAACTAATTACATGAAATCATTATTAAAATTATTTTTAAAATAAAATTACTAATATTTCCACATGTTCTTATGTACATACATTTGTACATAATACTGTTAAGGATCAAAATGTGTTTATACATCTCCGTAACCAGCACAGAAATAGTAGTATAATCCATGGGAAAAATATGTAACTAAATGCATGTCAAGTGAAGAACAGGGGACTTCTAAAATTCGTATTATCTATTCCTAAAGGTTATTGTTTTCACAGTAACATTATCATCACAGTGAGAATCCCCTTACATGGTGCTGTAAAAATATCCAGAGAGAAGACACAAATACATATTATCACTTCTGTTGAAGAACAGGGCAGAGTGAATGGCAAGGATTTGTAAGATTTGGAATCCATAAACGTTACCAGGTGGAAAAGAGCCAAAATGAAAGATACTCCAGAAAACAAACCAATATAAGTAAAAACTCCTTGTTACAAGTAAATGCAGGCTGAAGCGTGAGATTGTATATTTCTCTTGAACATCATGGAATCAACATTTTAGAACTAAAAGTGATCATACAGACCCCTTAGATCAGGGGTGGCAACTTCAAAATACCTCAGGGGCTAGTCAGATAGCATGAGCATGAGGGTGAAAGCTGAAATGCAATGGAGTTGTGGCCAAATAAGAGTGCATGCTTCTCTGGAACAAACGAACAAGAAGAGAAACAAAAATAAAAAACTATTCTGGGTCATAATTAGCAAGGAGATCACCTGATTTCAAACTCTGATCAAGTCCAACTACATCATTTTACAGGTGGATGCACTGAGACCTGGAGAGGCTACTGACTTTTCCAAGCCCACACCAGTTTGTGGCAGAGCCAGACACTGACATAATGCCTCCAATCATTTGGCAAGTACCCGAGGAATTCTTCCGTACCAGGCACCATGGCATGCTGGATATGCATGAGGAATACAACGATCAGTGTAGGACAAAAATGGCTTCCATCCTTCTGGGTGCTAGCTTGAAGGGGGAAACAGGCAATTAAAAAAACTGAGAATCTGTGCTACAATGAGGAAGTTCAAGGTCCTGTGGTGACATGCTGGAGGAGCACTCAACCCAAGTGTGCCCTCAGGCATCTGTGTGTGAGCAACACGAGCGAGAGGAGAAGGAACCAAACAAAATCTGAAGAGGAAGGAATGGAAGGAGGGCTCATGGTGAAAAGTGTCTTCTAAGACTTTCATTGTTCCTTTCAGGTCAGAGTTAGCATATCTTTTTCAGACATTATAGTAATACCCTATACATTTATCCATTTAAAAATTTTTTAATAATTATTTTTGAAAGAGAGAGACAGAGCATGAGTGGGGAAGAGGAAGAGAGAGAGAGGGAAACAGAATCTGAAGCAGGCTCCAGGCTCCAAGCTGGCAGCACAGAGCCCGATGTGGGGCTAAAACTCAGGAGCTGTGAGATCATGACCTGAGCCAAAGTCAGATGCTCAGCCGACTGAGCCACCCAGGCATCCCTAAATTTATCCATTTTTAATAAAGGCCTTTATTTTGTAGTTTTAAAATTGTATGGTTCTATAGGAATCTACAGAATACTTCTATAAACAAAGCACCATGTTAGATACTAGGACTACGGAAGTCTGGCTACTGCCTTCCTTCAAGGAATAGGAGACAAGGCATCTACCCCAGTATTTATATTAGAAGATAGTATGTTAATCTCATGTAATAGTGACAGTGTAATTGAAACTGCCAGAATGAGTAATAAAGATAATGAATACAAAAGGATCTGACACATTATTTTGGGAACAGCAACTGGAATGTGCTTTTATGAACCTTGACATTAATTTTTCTGTGAATTATCTTTCCTACAAAAGGAGTTAATACAATTGTTTTGAAAGGCTTTCCTCATATGTGACAGTGGTATCCCCCAGCCTCCTCCCACAGCTGTGATTGCCATATATAAAGTATTAGTATATTTGCAACTGAAAGTAGTGGAGAAATCTTTGATTGCCATATATAAAATATTAGTGTATTTTCAGCATTTGAAAGTAATTGAGAAATCTCTGATTAATTAATGAGCTATTTTAATGCTCAGAATTCAAACAAATTAAACAACAAAGATTGATGGAGTCAATTTCCTTACTATTAGAAGATATAATTTATTCTTTTAAGACAAAAAAACTCTTAAAAAAACAGAAAACATATGAATGATCATCAGGCTTTCTGTTTCAGATATGCATATCTAGTGCTGTTCATATTTTTGGGTTATATTTCATTTTGTCTGACATATTTCCACAGCAATACAGAAGATTCATCAGAATTCGTTTTGGTCCATTTTTCACAGATACACCAATTCTATAACATCATCACTGCCACTTAACACTAATAGGCACGGATTACGTGTCAGACACTGTTCTAATTGGTTTCTCTATATCTCATTTAGCCCTTACAACCCTACAAGGTAGATGCTATTGTCACTACCACTTTATGGATGGAATTCAAACACCAAGCTTTAATTTGCCTGAACTCACATGGCTAATGAGTAAGAGTCAGTCTTCACCCTAGAAGGGTGACCTCAGAGCACACAGTCTTGTCCTTTACAAGATAACAGTATCCAGCAATCTGATGTGGGAGATAAGGCTGAATTTTCTGGTACAGTGTCTGCAGAGGGCACCTGCATGGTTCAGTTGGTTAAGTGTCTGAGTCTTGATCTATGCTCAGGTCTCGATCTCATGGTTGTGAGTTAGAGCCTTGCATTGGGCTCTGTACTGGATGTGACACCTACTTAAAAAAAATAAATCTATCAACAATAAGGGGGAACATATTCTACCTATTGAAATTTCTAAATTTCCTTTACAGATGGAAATACATGTTTTGTGCTTTTACCTGCTCTTTTGCAAGTTCAGTGCTAGTGACCACCAGGAAGTGACTGATCACTAAAAGATGCACTTCTTGAATACTGTTCCCTCTCTCCCAGAAAAATAATCCTTACCTGCTGGTAAAGATGGCCCAACCATGCAGCAAAACATAAAATAGTGCAAAGCTAAAAAACTAAGGACTAAAATGTACAATGACTTAATATCTAAAAGCAACCAGTAACTTTAGGCCAAAGTTTCTGATTAATGACAGACACCAAAAGCACAAGTGACAAAAGAAAAAAATACATAAGTTGGACTTAATCAAAACTAAAAACTACCGTGGTTCAAAGAACATCATCAAGAAAGTAAAAAGATAATTCACAGAAGAAAAGTATTTGCAAACTATACCTCTGAAAAGGAACTTGTATCAAGAATATTTGAAGAACATTTTCAAGTACAATAAAAGTACACAATACAGTACAATAAAAAATAACCCAATTTAAAAATGGTCTAAGGATTTGAATAGACATTTCTCCCAGAAGACATGTAAGTGACAAATGTGAAAAGATGTCCAGTATCAATAGTAATTAAAGAAATGCAACTCAAAACCATGGCATATTACTTTATCACCAGTAGGATGGCTAAAGCCAAAAAGGCAGATGAAAACAAGTGTTTTCAAGGATGTGTAGAAAATAGTACCCTCATACCTTGCTGGTGGGATTATAAAATGGTACAGCTCCTTTGGAAAACAATTTAGAAATTCCCCAGTATAAAAGAAAAATAAGAAATTCTCCAGTATATTATACAGAGTTATTCTGTGACCTAACAATTCCATTCCCAGATATATACCCAAGAGAATTAAAAACATATGACAATGCAAACCTGTTCATGAATATTCATAGAAGCATTATTCATGGTAGCCAGAAAGTGGTACCCTAATACCAATAAATTGATGAATGGATAAATAAAATGGTATATTTATACAATGGAATATTATTCAGCAATAAACACGAGTGAAATGCTGATGCGTCCTGCAACATCAATGAACTTTTTTTCACATTTTCATTCATTTTTGAGAGAAAGAGAGAGACACCGCATGAGCAGGGAAAGGGCAGAGAGAGAGGGAGACACAGGGTCTGAAGCAGACTCCAGGTTCCGAGCTGTCAGCACAGAACCCAGTGTAGGGCTCGAACCCATGAACCCTGAGATCATGACCTGAGCCAAAGTTAGATGCTTAACTGACTAAGCCACCCAGGCACCCCTACAACATGGATGAACTTTGAAGCATTTCACTGAGCAAAAGAAGCTAGTCACAAAAGACCACATATTACATATTTCCATTTGTATGAAATGTCTAGGAATAGACAAATATATAGACAGAAAATAGATTAGTAGTTGCTTAGGCCTGATGGGTTAGGGAGAGAGGATGGGGATTGACTTTAACTGGCACAGAGCTCTGTGAATATACTAAAAATCACTTAACTATACATTTTACATGGATGGATTTTATGACAGAAGAATTATAGAGAACCCAGTAAAGCTGTTTTTAAAAAAATAATAAACAGGTTTCTTCAAAAGTTGATTCTGCAAAAAACAATGTATCTCTGTGTTAGTAAATACATTTTAGCACGATATATTTAAGTATAAACCATCCTGATAGCTTTGCTGTTTTCCCATGAAAAGTTGACGGATTTCTAAAGGTCATGCACAGCACATGCTAGCATCCCCTGGGAAGTTAAAGTTTTGTCCTGCATGAAAGATGTCCTTGTTTTCTCGGTCACGGAACTACTGTCAAAAACCTGTAGCCCTAGCTCACCTGAGTCAATGCTGAACAAGGCATATATAATTTGAGACACTCCATTACCAGCAGTAAGGTCTAGATTCAGCCTTGGCATCCCAAATACGAGAGTACATTTCAGGGATCTATATCCAAATAAGCCATAATCTTCTCCATGTTCTATCAGCACCATGGCTCTGCACCCTACACACTTTCTTAAATATGGTAAATCTTTGGTTTCCTAAGAAACCTTTACCTTAACCTTTACTAAAATGTACATCAAGAAACCTGAAGGTATTTCTTTCCCTGTGACTGTATGCTTGACCTTAACTCTATTTCAGGGACACTGATCATCTCCTTAGCTCTTATCATCCTTCCCCTGAACCTGGACATGTGGCTCAGCTTTTAGCCACTTCACAAGATTCTCTTCAGAAAAGGACTGGTCTCCCAGGACCATGACACAGCCCTGCTATGCACCACTATCTGTTTATCATCACCACTTAAATATACCTGCCAAGCTTAGAAGGATGGAAGGGCAACCAAGGGCTTAAAAGGGCTTTTTAAGGAAAAAATAACCTTTTGGATAATTGACCGTTGATTTCCAATGTTAAAACCGCAGCATGTATTCATTAGATCTTTGTTGGCTTTGAACATCATTGATGACTCACTACATTTGCTCTCCAAGCTGCAAATCATACTGTCTGCTGCTCTCCTCTCCAAGATTTGCAAATATTTCAAATTACTCAGAAAGATGTTGAGTTATTCTTGCCAAGGTGGCAGCCTCCAAATTGTAGGTGTGAAGGAGGGATGCATTAATTTTATGTGTGATGACCCTGGATACCCCTACATATATATGTTAGGATCCACCAGCCATGGCAAAGACAGAAAAATCACTTATTTCACTCAATATAACTTTCAAAAAGTGGAATCAAGGTAACAATAATCTAGACTTGCTGAAAGTCACAGAGAATTATTTCATGATTGCTGGCACATAGCAGCACATGTGAAATACTAAGGGGAGATCATGTTTAAGCTTATTAATGATAGAATTTACCTAGTTTTATTTCCTTACCATAGCTATATCCAAGCATACAAACAAAATTAACCTATCAATCATCTGCTACTTAATAAAACCAATGGCAATAATTTAGATATATAGATATGAAGTTCAAAGAAGTTAAGGCATCTGGAAAGTTATGTACAACAATGAAAATTCCTTATAAAAATTTTAGGGAGCAGAGATTTAGGGTATATTTATCTTGAAAGAAAAAAAAAGTATTTCATTTTCTGGGTAAGGTTCAACTATCAACACCTGCCCAGAATTACTGAACAAAAGTAATTTTCTACTCCTCTCTCATCTTTTTCATTCTCATGGAATCCTTAGGGGGCATCTTTGATCCTACAATCCTTTATCTCCTAGTGTTATCATTTATGTCTTCATTATTCACAGTTTAAATATATTATGCCGATTCCTTCTCAACAAAGAGTGAAAATGTTGCGGAGAGAATACGGATTAACAACTTTAATGTTACTATTTAGGTTTGCCTATATTTAAAATGCTCTTATCTTACTTTATATAACTTAAACTTGTATAGTTTATTCTTGATTAATTCTTGAGACCAATTTAGTTCCTGGGAACAGTGTGCTCTAAATAACTCAAAAAAAGTTTAATTTGTTAAAACCAAGATTTACTGGGTTGCCTGGGTGGCTCAGTCGGTTGGGCGTCCAACCTCAGGTTGGGTCATGATCTCATGGTTCGTGGGCTTGAGCCCCGCATCGGGCTCTGTGCTGACAGCTCAGAGCCTGGAGCCTGTTTCAGATTCTGTATCTCCCTCTCTCTCTGACCCTCCCCTGCTCGCTCTCTCTCTCTCTCTCTCTCTCAGAAATAAATAAAACATTAAAAAAATAAAAAAATAAAATAGAACTAAGATTTACTTAGAATGGCTTTTCTAAAGACGTCACTTTCTTAAACCTGTGAAAAAATCTCATGAGTGGACCTTCTGCACTGGGCAGTTACCAGGTGTCACTGCTTCTGTCCTCGATTCTACCAAAACTTTCAGCTCTAGCTTTTATAACATTTTTAATGGAAATGAATTACGAAGACTTTACTAAAACTATTTCAGGATACCTAAAGATATTTTTAGTGATTCTAAGATAAATAAAATAATTAATATGTATTAGTCTCAGATATTTAACCTCTCCCTCATCCCCAAGAAAACAAAACCTATCACATTGTATCTTCACTGATTTTCTATTGATTTAAACAAGGATTTTTAACCTGGGTTTCTTGTGAACTTCAGGAGATCTAAAAACCTTCAACATTATGTGCAAAGATTAGCATATTGTGATCACATATTTTTCTGGGCAGAGGGATCATAGCTTTAACCTGATTTTAAAGTTTTTTCTTTCTTTTTTTTTAAAATTTCAATATATTAAGAACCACTGGTTAGAAGGAACACAAGATGTTCTGTAGGGAGAAAAAAGTACTCGATAAAAATAAGTTTCCAAAAAATAAATAAATAAAATAAGTTTCCTCACCTTTGTCCTTGTCAGGGTACATTATATCTTATCTGAAAAACAGAATCCTAAGTAATTTGAACAGCATAGCTGCTGCAAACGTGGATGTACTTAACTTCGTTTTACTGTACCATTGACTGCTGAAGACTGTCCATGAAATACAAGTAATAGTGTATGCAATTATTTCTAAAATACCTACAAAAGTAATCTAGCAGCTTTTTTTTTCACTGCATCTGTACCCATCTCTTAAGAATTAGGATATGGTTCTCTGTATCGAGGCTTAAGGAAGACAATGAAAAATAATAAATATTGTTATAAAAATAGATGTTGCTGAGGGAGAGTTCATAACATCACAGGAATGACTGCTGTGATTCTCCATGAACCCCAGAGAAGAAATAAGTCGAAATAACTAAGAAATTAGTCATCACTTCCATATGCACAGTCATTTCCCTGATACACAGTCATTTGTAGCTGATACAAATGTCTCTGTGAGAAATGCAATGTCAGAAGTACTTCTGACTGACCTACACCCAACTGGCAAATACTCAAAGGTCAATGAGAAGAAAGAACCATAGCAACTCTTGCTATTTATAAGGAATTAGTTAGAAAGAGGGGGAAAAAATTAATGACTTCTAACCACATGGCATCATATACTAAGACTTCATGATGTTTTCTTAAATGTCTACTTGAACGTAAACATAATTTTCTTATGCATATCAGGTGTAGATAAACTTATGGCTATAGAAAAAAAATCCTTCCATTTTTGTTTAAGGGCTATTGTAGAAATAAATCACAGATACTGGGGGGTTCTCAAAAAGCTCTGTGTTGTATATATTAAGTGCTGCAATTCTAGAATCTTTGCATCTATTTTTCATGTACATTCTTAATGCCTACACACTATACATTTCTATAAAATAAAAGCTCCCTCTAGTGGCTAAAGTGACTACTTTAGTTCTCTTTTAGATTTGAATAGCTACCCCCAAACCAGCCTTCTGCTTTATATTAACAATTCCCAAACTTTGTGGTCTCAGAAACTCTTGTTTATGTATACTCTATCTATCAGTATTTACTATACTAGGAATCAAAACTGAGATTTAAGAAAATATTAGTTCATTTAAAAATAACAATAAACCCATTACATGTTAACATAAACAACATTTATATTGAAAAAAACTATACATTCAAAGAAACTATAAGAAGAGATATACCGTTTTATATTTTTACAACTCTCATTAATGTCTGGCATCACACAGCTGGATTTCCATAAATGCGTCTGCATTAAATCTGCTGTAGTACGTCATTTTGGTTAAGATATATGTATAATTAAATTACCCTTTCCTATTCCAACTACATTATCTGTAAGGCTCCACATAGATATATAGTTGGAATAAGAAGGAGTAACTTCATAGCCTTTTCAGACTATCGTGGGTATTTTTAATACTACACCAAAACTTGACAAGTAATAGTTTCTTAAAGGTAATCGCACCATGGAATCTGAAATCATATCAATGAACTTTTGTACTCTACTACAAAAAATAGGTCTATATTTCACTTTGAATTTTCTGGGCCTTTTTGCCAAGCATAAATTTCTTATATCACACACTGGTCTTTGGGAAAATATTGCGCTGAATTCTGTCTATCTTCCAAATGTTGACAGACCTCATTGTCAAAAAATCACCACCCATTTCTTCAGAAACATCTTTATCAACTGGGAAGCTGTCACACTAATAGCATACACAAGCTTTCCAGTACTTTCATTTGAAAGCTTGAATTTTATCATTGGCAATAAGTATTATTAACTATTTTCCTTGAAGTGGCAGACTAATCTGATCTTGTTAGTTTTTGATAAAATACCCAGATAGGAATAACTGTAGTTTGTCGGCCAAAGGTAAACTTGGCGTTCCATGAAAAGGGTGGCTAGTTAGCGGATCAAACAATCCACCTGAGGTTTTCCTCAAGACAACCTTTGTACTTTGATGTGCAGCAGAGTGCTTTATGCATCCTTCCCACTTAGTCATGCAATCTATTAAAAAGACCATACTCAAGGCCTGATATTTAGTACAATTAATAATTTTTACTGCTTCAAAGTCATTCTTTTTTTTTTTTTTTTGACAGAGACAGAGGGTGCAAGAGAGCAAGGGGCAGAGACAGAGAGAGAAAAAGAGAGAGAGAGAGAGAGAGAGAGAGAGAAGCGGGGTCACCCAAAGCAGAGCTCCTGTGTACTCATGTGGGGCTTAAGCTCACCCTGATTTGTGCCTCACGAACCGTGAGATCATGACCTGAGCTGAAGTCAGATGCTTAATGACTTAGCCACCCAGGTCCCTTCCAAGGGCTTTTTTTTTTTTTTTTTTTTTAATACAAACCACAGGAGACTCTTAATGATAAGAGAACAAACTGCAGGCAGATGGAGGGACGTGGGTGGGAGATGGGCTAGATGGGTGGTGGGTACTAAGGAGGGCACTTGTGATGAGCACTGGGTGATGTATATAAGTGATAAATCACTGAATTCTAATCCTGAAACCAATATTGCACTGTATGTTAACTAAAATTTAAATAATTATACACACACACACACATATATACACATACATACATATACATATATATGAAAAGGACATTCTTAAGTAAAGCTGCTTCCCCCTCCTCCTCTTCCCTCTTCTGCTCTCAGTGTACGTGTATGGCAGTGAAGAATACAGTCAGTGCATGGTACTGCCTTGATGTGTGCTAAAGCTTCAGCAGTTGTACTCACCACTCATCAATACATATGTCAACCTGGGGAAAAGGACAAGGAAAGAGCACCAATATTATTATAGAAAGTTTTGGCCTCACAGACTCCCTGATAGTGACTCAAGGATCCCAAGTGTCCACCGATCACAGCTTGAGAACCAAGGTTTCTGTGATACATTGAACTATAATGCTGGATGGAGAGACCGGCTGGCTGGCTTGTTGAATTAACAGAAATAAACATTTAAGCTTAGGAAGTCAGTGACTCAAGGCTACACAGTTCCTATGCAATTCCCACTATACTTTGTCTCTAAGAAAGTACTTTAAATTCTGAGATTCTTAGTCTAAATACATTTCCTAAACAATTATGACTATTAAAAAATATTCAACACACCCCTCCATTTTCCTTAAGAATCAAAATTTTACTTTAGCAATTTTTTTGCTTTTGGTTCATTCGGGGACTATTTAAGGAAAAACTTCTGTCATGAATAATATATGGATTTTACAGAAGCAAAGACTTTTATCATGAGATTACAAATAATGAATAGTTTTGACCTAGGATAAATCTCAGGGCCAAGTTTGTATGACATTATGGAAATATATTGGTGTTTTAGTGCCTGACATGATGTTTATAATAATTTTTCAACAGACTGTTCTGTTTCTATGTTTTAGCTGTGAGTTGTTATCTATCAGTATGATTATAGACTAAAAACATTCAACATTTCACAGCGTAGGAGAAAAAAAAGGAGACACATAGAGAGTGCGCCATTAGACACAGGTGTAGTTGCTATAAAAACAGCTGTATTTGACAAATGTAACTTGAGTACCCACGTTAAACTAGTGGAAGAGCATTAAGTGCTTTATAATCCAGGAATCCAATGAGTTTAATAAACTGAAGTGAGAAATGTAGGAAATCCTACCTATTCCTGATTTAGCGAAGACTCCCAAGCACCAAGAGAAACTCCAAATGCTAAATACCCTATTTAAGGTACATTCATTAGAACATGTGATTGCTTCTTTGGGTCTATTTCCATCTCAGTGTTTCTTTTATTCCCCTTGAAAGTCCATTGTGACCACCCCACTACTGGTGGTAGCAGCAACTGGTGGAGGCTCACAGGGGGAAATTCGTAGAACTGCATTAACAAGAGGGGCATGGGCAACTCATTATATTCGTCAAGCAGGAACTCCCACATCATTAATAGGAAATGTGTGGATTGGACTTCCTTTATGGTTGATACGGAAAGTCCATAGGCTTTTGTTGTCAAACTGCAGTTTCCAGACTTTGTGAGCATGGAAAGGAAATTCCAGATTTTAACTCCTCAACTCTATTATACTACGGTCCATGAGATTGCCCAGGGTAGGTGTGCTAGAACATCCTCTGGGTCATTACTCATTAAACCAGTGCCAGTGGAATAATATAAAAAACATTTCATTTTTCCTTGTGAAAACAACACAGAGTGCCACATTTGAACTATGTCTATCGCAAGTACCCTCATGTTTCTTGCACACAGTAAACTATTGAAAATTACATAGGCATTTCTAAGAACTATCATAAAACTTCTTATAAATGTCTAAGAATTCTACTGTATTAAAATGTTATGTAGAAACTAAGATAAAAATTGGATTCATTGATGTTGGTCTAAAATAAGTTTTTGGAGAATAGTGATAAAAATAATTTTGATAGTGGAGTCTGGGTAAGTAATGCATAACATATGCAATTTCTACTTTGACTTATCTCAATGTAGAGGTAAGAGGTGGAAATAATTTGCATTTAAATTTAAAAAACAGATGAATTGGCATTTACTAGTGAGATGTGATTTGCTTTCCTTTAATAGGTAATAAAATATTGATAGCAACGTAGCCAAGAAAATTTGAAATACTACTATTTTAATTAATACCAATGTGAAGTGAATTCAAATTTATTTTCAAAGATATTCTTATTTACCAATTTCATATTGGTTTTGATTGAAATGGTTTGAGAGTTCTAGGTCAGTACATATCATATTACTCTAATTTATAAGACAGTTCTTACTCAATGTGTAATATTAAGACTGATGTCAAAAATTCAGTGAGTTGAGTCATATAATGAACTTAGAAATGGTTGCTTTACAAAGCAGATACATTAATTTGGAAAGAAAATTTTTATACACTGACATTGTTCACAAGGAGGAAATAATTGGCAAAATATTCTATATTCCAAGAATAATGGAGAAAAAATGATCATAGTAGATGCCTACTACAAATTTTAAGTTGAAATTTTATATACTAATGAACATTGGTATTTATGAGTATACTGAATTTTTAAAAATTTTCTTTAAAGCATGAGTTTCTTCGTATTCTCATCCTTGTTTGACCCACTTGCATAGCAGGAAATAATCTAGTTTAACACTTACTGAACATTTAAGTACAAGTACAGGAGATTATAGCTCTTTGACTAGAGCTATAGCTTTGTGAAATGCCTCAGAGTCTCCAAACTGCCCCAGAACACGGTACCTGGCAGGCAAGACCCAGTAAGGAGACGTGAGTGAACAAAACGGTTGGTGAGGTGATTCTCTGACAGCTCCCCACATACAACATAACCCTGAACTGTACAGACATATCCCTCTTCCCCAATCGCTGAGACACACCTGCCTGCCCTTGATAACCAGGTGTTCTCAGAGCCAGGCAGGTATGAAGCCAGATTCCTCCAGACTCAGAATCAGGTTAACAGACCCCCAGGAGGCAGGAGTGATAACAAAGCATTGTTCTTTAAAGTGCAGTTGATGTCACACTCACCTGGGATGTGGCTAACATTACAGAAGTCAGAGTCCCACACCCAGAGATTCAGATTTAGGAAAGGCAAAAACCAAGGAAGCTGGTCTTTTATAAGAAACCTAGGGGATGCTGTTGAAGATGGTTTCTTTGACCGCACTAAAGAAACCCTTTCACAGAGTATACACAAGACCAGGGGCCACGAAATCCCTAGAAGCGTGGTATGCTAAAAATAACTGAAACTTCTAATACAGTACAAACAGTTATCCAAGACCTAGATTTAAGCAGTAATAGGGGGAAACCTCGTACTATTTGGGTGACTTGCCAATAAAACAAATCGGTATACTTTTCCTAATATACCACCCAATGCAATGAATTAAATAGTAACCTCAGGTTAAAAACATTGAAAGAGCCTTTTGCATTAAACACTGTCATTTTTTATATGAGGACTAAAACACTGAAAAATAAAGTCCTACATCTGTCTTTGAGTCAAGATTGTTTTACATTATGAGCAGAGAATTATGTTTGCACTAAACATTGCCTGCCAGGTTTTTTTTTTTTCCCAATTTCTATTTCATAAACTTAAAGCATATCTAAAGAAAAAGATCTTCTCTATACTTATTTATACTTTTGAACACGCCTTTCATCAAGGTCTTAACGGTAATGTGCAGAGAACAAGACCTATGAGTCCGTGGAAGACTGCAGTGAACTTGCTTCCTCTCACATACCACAGCAGACAAGAAAACAGCAAACCCATAATGGAGTGGTAGGGGAAAATATTAAAGTCATAGTCTCTACAGAAGACTTAGATTTAAATCCAAGCTAACATTCTTATATCTAAAATACCTTTCAAGTTTTAAATTCCTAGGCAGGTGTCAAAGCTCCTCAGTACAACATCTATTATATAATAACTACTCAATAAATGAATGAAATATCTGCCTTCACTATGTACTAATGCTCAGTGAGAGGTAGTTGTAGAATAAAAATCATGAAGAAAAAGTGTGGGACTCTACATTTTTTTTTCCCAGGGAGCTAAGAAATCAAATAATTAAGCTTCAAGTTACTTAAGGACCCTAGAGTAAGGAACTCTTCCAAATATGTTATTTTAAACTGTCAAATTCAGTTATATTATAAGAGACAGAAACTTTAAAAATGTCTTTATGGAAAAGACCATTTTATTTACTCACTAAAGTATTTTTCTCCCCTTAGGGACCCAGGAAATCTTTTTTTCCCCTTTTTTTAGCTCACTTCCACCTAAACAAGGTCTTGTATACAATAAATAGTTGCTACATATATATTTGTTTAATATTATATTCCTACAATTTTCATTGACAAGAATGCTTGATGAATTTTTCATGTGAGGCCTCAAAATCCCCATGAAAAAATAAATACAGTTTGGCAACTTTCTGGTTTTAGTTCCAGTTGTAAATATTCCAGGAGGTTGAATATGCTGATATCATGGAGGTCATCAAGATTAAATGTTCCAGCTCAAGAATAAATACATTCAACAAACAAACAGAAAAACCAATTTTATTCACTGAAATAAGCACTGCCTTTTAAAACAATCAGACAAGAATGCAAAATTCTACACACCAGGCTGCTTATAATACACAGCACTTTATAACAAAAATCAAAAACAACATTTATAATGAAATAGTTAACAAAGATATATAACTTTCAAATATTAAAATCCTATACAATTCTAATCTTCATTTACTGAGACATAAAGGGATCTACAATGTCTTAAGGAAAACAATGATAGCTAGGCTGTTTCCATTCTGATCTTTGTGGTTCTACATTTGCAAGAACATACATCAGTCTGTTAAGATCAGTTATTTCTGAGGTGCCTGGGTGGCCCGGTTGGCTGGGTGTCCGACTTCGGCTCAGGTCATGATCTCATGGCTTGTGAGTTCAAGGCCCATGTCTGACTCTGTGCTGACAGCTGAGAGCCAGGAGCCTGCTTTGGATTATGTCTCCCTCTCTCTCTGCCCTCCCCTGCTCTCTCTCAAAATAAATAAACATTAAAAAAAAATTGAAAAGAAAATAGAAGATCGGTTACTTCTGACTGGAAGAACTATGGTTTATGTGAATTACTCTTTATGTTTTTCTACATTTTTAATAAATAAACTTATGTTTCTATTATAATATTAAAAAAACAAAGCTATTTTAAAATTGCTACCACTTGAATTAAAACCTTAAGTAAAACATTTTGCTATGGTCTGTGCTGACAGGCTGGAGCCTGGAGCCTTCTTCAGATTCTGTGTCTCTTTCTCACTGCCCTTCCCCCACATGTTCTCTCTCCCTCTCAATTAAATAAATAAACATTTTAAAAAACAGACATTTGTCTTTGTCTCAAGTTTCAACAAATGTGTTAGAACAACCAGATAGCCAAATTGGGGGGAAAAGAAAACAACCTTGATCTGTACCTCACACCATACACAAAAGACATTTAGGAATTAGGTCTAAATTTAAAATGTACAATATTTATAAATATAAAAGCTAAAATAATGAAATATCTGCAATAAAACACAGGATGAGATCCTTGAGATAGACAAAGTTTTCTTAGACTAGACATGATACATATAAAATTTTAAAAATAGAATTGATATATTGGACTTTGTCAAAATTAGAACTTTTGGTCTTCAAAAATTATCATTAAGAAAATAAGAAGGCAAACCACAGACCAGAAGAAAATATTTCTAATACATGTAACAACAACTGGCCTGTATCTAGAAGCAAAAAAATGAAAAGAAAAAAGAAAAAAAATCTTTTCTTTAATGTTTTTTTAAATACTTTATTTATTTTTGAGACAGAGCATGAGCAGGGGAGGGGCAGAGAGAGAGAGGGAGACACAGAATCCAAAACAGGCTCCAGTCTCCGAGCTGCCAGCACAGAGCCCAACATGGGACTCAAACCCATGAACGACGAAATCATGACCAGAGCCAAAGTCGGACACTCAACTGACTGAGCCACCTAGGCGCCCCAAGAAAAAAAATCTTAAAGCTAAATAATAAGGAAAAAAATCAACCCACTTAAAAATGGCCAAAAGAATTCATTTCACCAAATTAGATACACTCATTGCCAATAAACAACATGAAAAGATGCTCAACATTAGTCATCAGGAAAATGAAATTTAAAAACATGCAAGAGACCACTTTACAGTCATCAGCAGGGCAAACATTAAAAAAAAAAAGTAAAAAAGCTGGCAATACTAACTACTGATGAAGATACAATAGTACAACTGAAACGGTCTTATGTTTCTGATGAGAGTGCAACCACACTGGAAAACAGTTTGGCAGTTATAAAATTAACCATACACTGACCATGGAATCTAGCAATTCCATTTCTAGGTATTATTTGCCCATGATAAATAAAAATATGTCCACAAACAGAGTTGTAAAAATGTTTATAGTATCTTTATTCATAATAACTCTAAACTGGAAACAATCCAAATATCTAACAATAGATGAACGGAAAAATAACCGTGGTATATCCACACAACAAACAGAATACTATTTGGGGCACCTGGGTGGCTCAGTCGGCTGAGTATCTGACTCTCGATGTCAGCTCAGGTCATGACATCATGGTTGTGAGATCAAGCCCTACACTGGGCTCTGTAATGAACATGGAGCCTACTTAGGATTCTCTTTCTCTTCCTCTCTCTCCACCTTTGCCCCTCTCCCCCACACTCTCTCTAAAATAAAAAAATTCAAAATTAATTTTTTTTAACTTTAAAAAACTACTCAGCAAAAAAAAAAAAAGAGCTGATGTACACAGCAACTCAGATAAACTTCTTTTTAATTATGTAGAACAAATACAGATTGTATGATTTTATTTATGTGAAGTTCTAGAACAGGCAACACTTATCCATAGTTGTAAAAATCGTATCGACAGTTTGCTTCCAGGAAGCTGACAGGGATTACCTGTAAAGGCATATGGGGTAACTTGCCAGGAGATGGAAAAAAATGTTCAACACCTTCCTTGCAGTGGGGGTTAAATGGGTACATAGATTTGTCAAAACTCACCACCTGTATGCTTAAAATGCAGGCATTATATTATATGTAAATTACATATCAATCAAGTAATTTAAAATAGATGCTTAGCCATAGGGATTCGAAATAAGGGAATTCTTTAGACTAGTGGTCTGTACACTTTAGCTTCCATCAGAACTATCTGGAAGGTAATTGCTGGATCCTACCCCAAGTTTCTGACTCAGGATGTCAAGGGTGAGGCCCAGGAACATGCATTTCTAACAAGGTCTCCAAGTGGGGCAGGGGAGGAGATGGTGACACTGCTCCTCCAGGGAGCACAGTTGAAGAATTAGTGCCTTAGAGGTAGACAAAAATGATCCCTAAATTGAATCAATTAGATAGGTCAGTTTCAGCAAGATGGCCTTGGCTGCAGTTGGACGCAGAGCAGTTTTACGAGGTGAAGTCCTAATGTATGCATCTCAATGTAATGGGAATAAAATTTAGTATTTTGAGTAATTTCCTGGAAAACTGAAGTAAGCTTTTTAATTCCTTTCATGGGTCCCAGAAGTCTCTGGAAATTCATAGAGGGAGCTGGCAAATCCTCTGAAATTCAACACAAATTTTTTGTGCATACTTTTTTTTCCCTCTGGAGAGAAGGCCAAGTTTTCATCAAATTTTCAAGTTTAAGGCACACTACAGTAACTCAGTGAGTATCCTTTCCATTTTTAATTTTCATACACATGAGTTTTCTTCAAAGATAAACAGTAAGTGAACATGAAAGCTTACAACTTCATTTTTTTTTTTTATTTGCGCTAAGCACTCCAAAGTTTTAGACTGAAGATTTGGCATAGATATTATGTAGGTCACTAGCAGTGAAGAGGAATGAATAAGCGTTCACCATTGAAAAGTAATGAGCAGAGAGGCTTCTAAGAGCGACAAGACATTCTAGAAGTGTAATTTTTTTCAAGATTAAATTAAAAATTTTCAAGATTAAAATTGAGATATTCTTAATTTTGTGCTATTTGTACTTTCACCATTCCCCACTTTCTGGTCTCACGGTAATTAAAATAACAAAACATTATGTAAAATTAATAACTATGCTATATGAGTCGGACAATATAGGAATAGATCGTTTGTAGCTATAAGAACATTTTTACTTGTGAGTATAAATTTTCATGGGTGGAATATGCAGACATGGTTAGGATTATTTCCTGCCTATTTTGCATTCTGTAAACATTAATGGAACCTCCACAAATAATATTATAATATGCCACATCTGTCTATTCATTGTCCACTATACCTCCCTTTATTCCCTACAAATACGAAAGAGATGTATTTTCAGTCTTCCACTTTATCTGGTCTCTATCCTGGACACACATTTAGGGGGTTGATTTAGTTTCTCAACAAGCTATCAGCAACCTTGTTGTATTCAATTATTTTCATAAAATAGAAACAACTGCAAATAATCATAGAGCTTAGCCATGAACAGATTTAGTAAACTTATTTACTATTCATATTTCCTAATAAATATGTCAAATAGCCTCTACAAGCATGTGGTCCACTGACATATTCTGTGACTTAGCAGTGCACAGAAAACAATCTGATTATAAAGCATTATGGCCACTGCTAATTCTTTCATGTTCTGTTTTATGAAAATGTCTGACTTGTTTTTCTGCAAGCTTTTCAACAGGTTAGATATACATGTCCACAGTCTCGATAACATATGGACACGAAGCTCTTTAGGAGACAAAAAACAAACTTACTCTTATTTGAACTTTGTTTTCTCCCTCATTTTTTAAATCTCCGCATAAAATCACCTTGCAGGATGGTATTATTTTCTCCCTTTTCTTGTCTGAGCTGTTGCTAACAGCTTTTAATTTGGGAAGTCTATCTCTGAGTTTTCTGCGCCTCACTGGTTTCAGCTCGATTGTTTCTCTAGCCAGCAGAGCATTTCATTTCTCCTGAAGGTCACTGCAGGCTGCCAAGGCTTTGAAAACATACCATCTTTTCATTCATGCTGCAATCTAACCCTGCAGTGCCATCGAGAGAAATGGAAACAGGCATGTGACTTTTTCTATCAACAATTATCGAATTTATTGTTATATAGTGGATTCGGCTATCAGTGAGCAAGGCCCTTCCAGAACTCCACCTTTCTTCAAGGCAACAGAAATTATTTTTTGTATTTTAGTAGTTTGCCTGTGTACAGATAATTATTTGTATCAATTACACCATAATGTCATCTGCTTTTGGAAGTAACTCTTCCAACCATATCGCTACCAGTTGCAATAAACCAATGATGCAGGAAGCAGCCCCGATCTAAGGGCACTCATAAAACGCACACTGCATTGGCCATCTGCTGGAGGATGGATGGCATTAAATGTAATGTGGGCCTGGAACACATCCAGTATTGTTCATTCTGTCACATATCAGATGAGCACTGAAATCGAATTGATGATTTTTTAATTCCAAGGGGACAAGGAATGGAGAGCGGAAGAGGGAGAGGATTCCAGATACATCCAAAAGTATTCAAGTGACAACTTGATTCAAAAAGAAAAAAATAATACTAAAAATAGATGATCTCAGGAAGAGGAATCCACCTTATGCATGCCAAATATTTCTATTTTTTGGCTAAAAGAAATTCAGCGTAAGTATTATGTACGTGTTCTGTAGTTAACGCCACTAGAAAAAATAAAGCTCTCCTTGATGAACAAGTTCACTGATCATCAGCACGAATTTTTCAGCTTTTAAAGGCAGGAATCTTTTTATGTTTTAGAGAAGATAAAAATGTTTTATTTCATATGCTAATATTTTAGATTACCTTATAAGAAAAAGATGATACTACCAATCATGAGTTGCTGGGGGGGGGATGTTGTTTGTTTGTTTAGTTCTAGGGCAATAAAATTGTGACAGAGCCATTACACGGCTAGCTCGAGGAATAAAATGAATGTTTTCTTGTAAAAGTAAGTTATTCCAGTGTGTTTCAATGGGAAACTCACTGAAGTTTGATTCAAAGATCTGATTTAGTATCTCAGATTTTCCAATTATAAGTGAGGTGACTTTGTGCAAGTAATTTAATTTCCCTGAAGTTTCTTTAAAAGGTAGAAATAACAAGTGGGGATTTTATAGCCGATATCTCTGCATTTTAGGAATGTAAATAATTTTATTTTCACTTTAGTAAAACATATAAGTCAATCTTAGAGGAATTCTCTTAGGATCTGTCTTGCTCTTACATAGAAGTGACCTCTTCTCCAAGTAATCTCTTCGACCTGCATTCCTCACAAGGGTAACCTTTAACACACTTAAACTGAAGCATGGCGTTCTAGTTGCTGATCTCCCTTCAGAACGAAAGTGATGACAGAAATGCAAAGGAATTCTTTAATAGTCTTAATATACAATTAGAAAAATATTGTTACTTCGGGGTTTGGGGTAACATCTATGGATATGATATTTGAATAGTATATGATGACATTTTTGATTACTCCAGGTTCAGTGGATAAGACATTTTGGATATTTAGTAAGTACCTACAGGGGTATATTATGCATATACCTAGCTGGGAACAAAAGTGACATGGTGCCTGTCCTCAAGAGCTTGTTTTAATTGGGGAATGGACACCAACATAGGTAACCAAAACATTCCCAAGTTGTCCAAAGGCTATGAAGGAACCATAATGGTGGCTCTGGGTGGGCTGGAGGGTGCGGAAACGTCACAGAGAAAAGTGGCTTACTTAGATAGAGTGGTTAGTGATCCGACTGTCACACCATCAAAGTGTATTAAAACACACACACCAACAAGACATTTTCAGAAAACAGGATGTCCTCATTCACATCACTGGTAAGGCAAATGCTGAAATGAGAATACCATCTTAGATGCAGTAAGTTTTTCTCTACTTGAAAGTCTGAGTGATCAGCCCTTACACATATAACTGGAGAGAGCTAAACCCACTGCCGGGAAAGCAGATGCCACCCAAGCTCCCCTACACTGACCTGCCAAGGCTCATTAATCTCCACCATTTAACACCTCACTATTCACGGCTCCTCATCCTGGAGAGTGAACTACATTCTGTCCACTTCATGGCTGGCCCATAATATAAGGTGACCGATTAGGGAAAAAAATGCAAAATCTATACTCATCAAAAGCACTGTGCATATTTTCTTCAAAAACTCTTAGCAGTGCTTTAACTCAACTTCAGTCTCTTCATTGATTTCAAAATCCATGTGTATTACTTTCATAATTTATCTATCTATGCAGCATTGTATTCATTGTTCAAATTTCCAGTTTTTCCCCCCTCAGTCACTCATTCTCAGGAATCTAATCTCAGACTCTTGAAGCAGATTAAAAAATAACTGTCTGGCAATAAATAACTGCCCTAGGCAAAATTTTAATAGTAAAATATAGGTCACTGAATTTGTCCATCAAGTCTGCACATCATCATTTCCTGCTTCTATACCCAAATCTAGTCCCTTGAATGGCTTTTCCTATAGCTTTATATAACTGACTAAATCCTACCCCATCTCCCTTTTGGAGGTTATGCCTGAAGCCTAGAACATCGAGCATCTTAGTTACAAATAAGGGCTCTAGTGTCAGCCGACCCCGGTTCAAATGCCCACTTGACCTCTTATTACTTGTGGGATGTTGGGCAAGTAAATGAACCACTTGGGGAAACAGAAGTACTTACCCCATCAAGTTGTTATCAGGATTTAACTAATATGTAAATCACTCAGGATCATGCTTGGACACAGCAAGTGCCCAATATCTGTTAGCTATCATAATTCCATAATCTTTTACGAAGAAGGACTAAAACATCACTATTATCAGCTCCTATCAACCCAAGGAGAAACAGGATTTAGGCATTTCCTATTATCTTGACATGTCTTTTGTTTTGCTCTGTTATACATGCTTGCAAAAAAAAAAAAAATTCCTAAATCAGTGACCATCCACAGTATATATTTCAAATATGCACTTAATTTTGTGTATGCAGCTTCTATTAAATATGATACATGTATACTTGTAGGTCTCTGAAGATGTTATATATTCCAAGCTCTTAGAGGAAGGGAGAACTCAATCTGTTCAATTTTCTTAAACTTATTATATTTCTTTTGGATTACTCAATTTGCACACACCATTATGCAACACTGAAGAGCTAGACCAACTCCTCTCCTTTGAGTTCAAAGATATTAACTGCAGGGAGTGATTCCATGGACAAATAATACTTAAGAGAACGATCTGAACCTTCAAGCTTTTTGTAAACTTGACTCATATACACTATAGCCTCTGGTTACCATCTGTCACTGCTATTTTCAAAGTCTATGCATGGTTATGACCATGTCGATGTTCTGTGAAGGCCACTTCAAAAGCCTTAGTTAAAAAAATGTCATTTACTCATTTTTTATTCTATTTTATTTAATTCATTTTTTTCCTCTTTTTCAGTAACCTAAATGTAAATCTCATGTGGGAAACCTTAATGTTATTCTTCCAGAGAGTATACACCCTCCTTTTATACTTAAAAACTATGTTGGAAATCATTACACGTTTTTATTTAAATTTCTATCTCATTTTTTCTTTTAGTTGAATAGTCTTCTATTGTATGAATATAGCTTAATTTATCTCATCAGTCCTTATTGATGGAAATTTAGGTTTTTCCAGTCTTTTGCTACTACAAACATTATTGCCATATTTATTTATTTATTTTGAAAAAGAGAGAGAGCACACACACAAGTGGGCAAGGAGCAGAGAGAGGGAGAGAGAATGTTAAGTAGGCTCCACTCATCAGCATACAGCCCAACGCAGAGCCTGGTCCCATGAAACTTTGAAATTATGACCTGAGCCAAAATCAAGAATCTGACTGAGTCACCCAGGTGCCCCAGCATCCAATCTTGTACTAGAGAGGAAAAAATGGTGGTGGTGGTGGTGGTGGTGGTAATAATAACAATAACCAAGAAAACTTGTTTTAACCCCACAAAAGAAAATCTTATAAAAATTGATGATGATGGGGGGCACCTGGGTGGCTCCACTGGTTAAGCGTCTGACTTCCTCTCGGGTCATGATCCACAGTTCATGAGTTCGAGCCCTGCATGGGCTCTGTGCTGACAGCTTGGAGCCTGAAGCCTGCTTTGGATTCTGTGTCTCCCTCTGTCTGCCCATCTCCTGCTCACGCTCTGTCTCTCTCACTCTCTGTCAAAGATAAATAAACATTTAAAAATATCTTTAAAAAACTGGTAGGGCTGAGGAGGCAGTTTGTAGGCAACTGCACTTTTCTTGGGACTTTACATGCATTATTTTTAATTTTCACAGTTAGATAGGTTTTATTATAGACATAATAAAATTTTCCGATGAGAAACACTGAGGCTCAGGTCAAATTAGGAATGTGACTGAAGTTACAAAGTACTGAGGCCAGCCTATGTGCCTGGATTCTCTTAATTCCTAAACCTACACTCTGCCCTCAATATATGTCTCGGTAATAGTGCATGATATCAGTCTTTATATGCTGATTCATTACAACTCTAAATCCTTCTGAATCTACTCGGTGTCCACCGCTATCTCACTAGCTCAGGCAAACTATTAAATAGCCTCCTATGGGGGCTTCTTGCCTTAAGTTACTTCCCTCAAACTTATCCCGCTCACCACTTGCCAATACCCTCATTCCAATACTAATTCAATTACATCATAAGATTACTCTTTCAGCCCAGCACGTATGCTTCCTCAGCATCTGGACCCACTTCCCTTGTCCTTCCCTGTTACCTCTCCTGTTGCAGCAGCAATCTCAGGGTGCGGGGACTTTGTAAGCAGGTATATGCACCGTGAAGGAAGAGACAGGGGAGGCACTGATCCAGCAGGGCTCCCAGGCCCTTATCCTCACCTTCAACAGAGGAGCTTTATTTTCATCTGCTTTATGTGGAGAGGAATACAGTCATGCAATATTTTATTTGGAAAGAAAAAAAAAAACACAACATTCCAACAGTAAAAACAAAATAGAAAACAGTGAATGTTGTGGAAATACCAGCTCCATTAGGACAGGCAAGTTTTTCTCTCGTGCACTGAAGTATTCTTAGGGCCTAGAATAGGGCCTAGAAAGCACTCAGTAAGTATTTGTTGAAGGAATGAATAGATGTATGGATTTAATTAACTTTGGCTCCACGGATGTATGAACAGAAACTCTGGGCAAGTTACCCAACTGCTATAAGCCCTCTTCCCCTCCCGTGGAGCCCCCACTCCCACCCAGCAGCACTGTGAAGACTGAAAACGTTAAGTACCTAGCCCAGGGACTCTAACAGCCCAACCTGCATGTTTATTGCTCTCTCTAGGTCAAAATCTACTTGTGGTTTCGTAAGTACACCTGGAATTTCCTATTTTCTTTTCCTTTAAAATTTTTCTTCATCAGAGCCACTGAAGGCTTTTCCAAGACTCTTTCTCAATTAACCCAGCATCTTAGTATTTACTTGATTTCTTTTTTCTTTTCCTTCCTTCCTTCCTTCCTTTTTCTTTCTTTCTTTCTTCTTCTTCTTTCTTTCTTTCTTTTTGCATTTATCTATTTCCTGCAGTGATGGGAGGTAGAGTAGAACAAGGCTGGTCTGGTACTTGTTGGTCACTGGATCATTTAATTAAGTTTATTACTTGATAGAACAATCTTTTAGCTTAATTATTAAAATCAGACTTAGAACAAATGAAAAAGGTACTTTTTTCGTGCAGTCACTATTGAATTTACTTTTATTTACACCACGTAGATTTATGTTATATAACTAACTTTTTTCATTTATCCAGTGCTTGATAGTATACAGACTACTCTCTCTTATTCTTATTAGTAGTTCGATTCTTAGTAGTAGTATTAACTACAAGTAATAGAACTGTCAGCCATTTCAAAATCTCTGTCACCAAAGTCAGAGGAGGAAAGCTCTCCATATCACATGTATTTCCTGTGCAACTGAAAAATAATTGTGGTTTTATTTTTATTATTTAAAAAAATTTTTTAATGTTTATTTATTTTTGAGAGAGAGACAGAGTGCGAGCAGGGGAAAAACAGAGACAGAGGGAGACACAGAATTTGAAGCAGCCTCCAGGCTCTGAGCTGTCAGCACAAAGGCGATGCGGGGCTTGAACTCACGAACCATGAGATCATGACCTGAGCCCAAGTCAGATGCTCAACCGTATGAGCCACCCAGGTGCCCCTAAATGTGGTTTTAAAGTAGCAACATAATGTGTCTTTGGGAATGTGTTTATTTTTTTCAATTTGTTTGATCCTAACCCTCAAAATGAATAAATCTATTGTAGTCAATTGGCTTCAAAGCAACTTAACCTTAATTTTAAAACCATACCAAAAGTATTGTCTGTGCAACCTTCCCTAATCAAGTTTGGAAAAGACAGATGGGCCTGCCTTTTCCTTGCACTGTGTTTATAGTTACAATCTACATTTGCTCATATAACACATTAAAAAAATCAGCTGAAGAACTGACATCAGAGAACATGATTCCAAATTCTAAATATATGTTCTAAATTCAAAAGGCAATGGTGAAGCATATAAATTCCCTGTCGATAATGACTCAAATCCATTTTAGCAGAAGTAATTAAGGTGAAGATATCTATTTGTGAAAGGACAGGAACCCTGGAGGCCATTTCTGTAGAAGTCGCCTTTGAGAAAATACCTTGCAGACGTTTTTCGTCTTGCCTTCTATACTTCTCTCTCTCTCTGAAGTTTTATTTGACTTACCACTGAAAAGATTAGAAAAATCGTACTTTTAGGAAATGCCCAGCATTTGTATCTAACCCCATAGACAGTACTAAACTTCCCAAATTTTTGGTCCTCCCTGGGGGTGAGCTGTATTTCTTTGCTTCATCGATGTCAGAGTTGGCCATAGGAATCAATTTGGCTAATGACATGAATACAAGTAACTTGTGTCCCTTCCAAGGGAATCCTTTTAGAGCCAGCCTGTCCTCCATGGTGATCTCTTCTCCCTGCACCAAAAGATCAGCCAAGAGTCTCCATGGATGGTGCTCCAACAGCCGGGGTCCCAGAGAGCAGACACCTTGAGAAGAGCCCTCCAGCCTGGAATGGAAATTTGTGGTGGGAGAGAGAAATGAATGTTTGTGATGTGCAATCATTGAGGTCAGGTCATTTGTTACCTCAGCACAACCTAACCTATTCCTTAGTAACATCTGTGATAAGAAGTCATACACCAGAATGGAGGGAAGCTGTTTTACCTAGAAGGTGAAAGGAAAAAAAACAAAAAACAAAAACCGTAAAGCAGGATTGTTGTTGGAAGAGAAAAATAACATATTTAATGATGTAGAATTATAAGGGGTTAAGGACTTCTATTTGGATGATTATTAAGTGTGTACAGGGGGGATACAGGTAAAATCATTAAATTGTTAGTAAAGACCAATAGTGCAGTAATACTTCAATGTTATCTTCAGAAATCAAAGCATTTGTCATTGTAACCTGTAGTGGGTAATATCACCGGTGGCCAGGGTCATGAATTTATGAGATCAGACGGAGAACAGTTCAATCCTATTTCCACCTCTTCCCAGCTGCGCAACTTTGAACAACTTAATTGAGGGTGCAATTGCTATTCTATAAAAGTGGAATATGGAAGCTAGCTTGTTGGGTTTTTCTGAAGGTAATAGAGAATGCATGTTAAGAGTCAAATATAAGGATGTGGCATATAATGGCTGCTTGATTGACACAAATCTTGTTACTTCTCTATATTTAGCTTACACTTTTCCTCTCAATGAATAGAAAACTAACAATTATCCAGGGTCTAAAGCTATGGGTGAGCCTAGGGTGAATGTGAATTAAGCAGAACTGGGTTTCAAGCTTTGGAGAAGCCTTGGAACAGAGGATACTTGCAAAGGTTCTCAGAAGAACAAGACAATTTTAACTCTAGAACCAATGAGATCTAGAAGGCTGTTTTGAAGGGATGGTGAGTCAGGAGGCAAGGCTTAAAAAAGACATCCAAACAAGACTGCAGCAAGAGCACTGGGGGGCAGAGATTTCTTCCTGTCCTTTTGTAGCTCCTGAGAGTGTGAGACTCAAATTGAGGAAGAAAAAGGAGTGTGAAGGAGATAAACCCAACCTAACAGAAGAGTTACTGTGCATTGCTATAGCTGTTATTACACTGAAAATGTACCTGATTGAAAATGCCTACCCATTCTGGTCCCCCTTAGGCAAGAGCTGCCAGGTATCACTGACACCCAATATAATTCCCAGATGCGAAAAATCGAAAAGTTTCCAAGATTCTGAATCAGGTGAAGAGAGGGATACTTGTGTTCCTTCGAATATCTTTTTGAAAACTTTCATTTCTAACTTGGCCCCGGAGGGGCAAGTAGTTCTTGACATGGGTGCGTTTCTGGTTTCAGCTCATGACTTTTATTCATCATTTACACATGGCTTTTGACATTCAATCACAGTACAAGAGAACAAAATCCTTGGACCTAAAACATTTTGATGCAACATTAGTTTGATGGCTCTGACTCCAAGTTTTAAAAAATGAACACCCTTCCCCCCAAATGACTTAATCATTATGTAGGCTCAGATTTATTCTCCTGAGTTTCTTATAGATATTTGCCCATCAAAATGAATTCCGTTAAAAAAATAACCAGGGTATTTCACAGCAAACTGTATCTCTTTGTGCACTTTAGGTTTTACTTGTCAGTTATTGACTTATTTTTATGTCCTTTGCCTTCTCCAGCCAAAACATAGTCCAAGTTTTGAGATAACTGGACACGCAAAGTCTATCAATAGTCTCTCGTATAGTGATGTTCTGAAAGGAGACTTTTGACCAACATATTCAAGCACATTCAGATGGACCAGATCAGGGCTGTTCACTTGAGCAAACCCCTCTTATAGCCTCCTTTCACTTACACCAGTCTGTGGGACCACCACTCTTATGTTTTCTAGTGATTCCAATTTTTGATAACACATCTTCCCAACTGAAGGGATGTTACAGCATAGTACAACTTTAGTCGTGAAGCCATAGTCATGACCTGTGGCTAGTCAATGAAGTACTGTCAAACTAGGAAATGATTGTCATACATTCAGAAAATGTCTACACTGGGTTCCAGGCTAATAGTCTGGAGAAAGGAACATTTAAACAAAGATTTTTAAAAAACCCAACCTTTTGTGTTGCCTTGCAGCAGGAAATGAACCTTGAACGCATCGGCCTAATCCCAACTTTCTGAATGAATGGTTTGCTAAATGTAGCATCTGTAGATGATTGATGTATACAGTGTAGTAGATCTAGCTTGGAGCGGAAAGGATTCTACAAGTCAGCTTGATGGGGTTAGTTATCTAGGCACAATTCACCACGGGGTTAAAATAAGAACGTATTGAAGCCACAAAGTAATGTAGGCTTTGTAACAAAGGCTGTTCCAGTTTCAAAATACGTACTCTAGACCGATTTTGACAGAAATCAGGGGACCGATTCAACGATACGGTGGGACAGAAACATGATAGAAGTGTTCTCTCTCTGTTAAGATGGGCTGGTTTGGAGGATGATTTCATTAGGCATTAGCGCAGAAGGAAGATAGCTTTTGGATACAGCCGTAGTGCAAGTGAAACACGCAGAGATGGAGAGAAGTGTCTCAAGAAGGTTTGCTGCATCCCAAGATTCAAACTGCTTGTTTACTATTTTAGGCTGTCAAAGTAGTATTTCTTTGATTCAACCTTAGGCATGTTTCAAGACAAACACACACACACCAAAACAAAAAACACAATAAAAATCAAGTGAAAAGAAAAAAAGACCCACACAGCTTTAAGCAGGTATATAAGGCCCCTGTAAGCTTTACTCAAATTATTTTCCATTTAGAGCTTCTAGATTGAGTTTAAGGTTTACCACGTCCTGGAAAGTCTCTTCCTTATTCCTCTACCCTCCTTCTTTAATACCTTCTCTAACAATGACTCCATTCAACCAGTATTTATGAGCACTTGCAATGTGCCAGGTAATATTCTGGCACACTGAGGGCACACTGGTGAGCAAAATTCTTGTTCTCAGTGGAGTTTACATTCTAGTCGGTAGGAGGGAAAAAAGGACACTGAATTAGTCCCTATTTAATTACAATGTCATAGTTTACTTTCTCATGTGACTCCAAGAAGCCAGAGGACCATGTTTGGTTCATCTCTGCAGCACACAGTAGGCTCTCAATGAGTATCTGCCTCATGACTGAACATGGAATTCTGAGTATGACAATATTAAAAATCAAAGATGTTCTTAAAAGAGAATATTTGGGCCTTTATTCCTCTGTACTAATTTATGAACTAGCACAGTAATTACAGCAGATGTGTAGTAGAGTTTCCAATTTTATAGATCTAATTTTGGAAAGTTTTATAGTTGAAACATTGAGTTGTCAAACATATCCAATTTCGACGATCACAATACTTCTTTTCAGTCAATGTCCTTGAATCCTATAAACTGTTTTCAGTGAATAATCTTCTATTCTTGGTTGGTTTCTAAAGCACAAAATAAAAATAAACCTCCATTCTTAATAGGATTTAAATGCCAATACAAGATTCAGCAGGGCTTTAAATTTAGGATGTTAGCAAAGTTTTGCACTTTGATAATCAAAATAACTCTTAATAGGTCTTACCTAAATGCTCACTTGGATATTTATATTTAGTATCCATACAAATGCTATTTCTTAGAATTTTGTTTGCAAAATCTCCTTGAAACAGAGATATGCTCCTGAATTTTTTCCTTTTAAATACCTTTGTTGGAGTGAGCAGCGTTAGTGAACAAAGAAGGTACAGTGCCCAGTCTGGGGTTGTGAATACAGTCTGTGGTCACAGTGCACCTGTAGATATTGAGAAGCATCAAACTAGAGTGTTGGCCACATTCTTTGAGGAAATCTCCACTGTATACGCTGCTGCATACTGTCTTGGGCAGCCCCCTTGTTCTTTACCTATGTCCACTAGAGAGTGAGTGAGAGAGAGGAGGAAAAAAAGAAAGGTTAAGTTGGGGAAATCTGCTGACCAGTTTGAGCCTGGAAATTTTTGAGGATCAATTCAGATTCCTTGATTCATATTCATTTTGTCTCTTATTGCCATGGATACATAAGTTTTTATGAATATAGCATTTATAATGGCAAGTTACAAGATGGCAGTATATTACATGAAGTCTATTTTTACAACCTAAAAAATAAATGCCGTCCAGATAACTTAGAGCAGCATTGTGGAAACATACTAGGCTATCTCAGTAGAAGCACCTTCTAGACATGTAACATCATACTTTTGACCTCTAGTAACTGCTTCAGAATTGGGTTCCATGAATGCAAGAAAACACACTAAGTTCTAGGACTGGGTTTACTGATTCATGCCACGACAAGCTGACCTGTTGCCATGTCCTGAAGGATGCATTTAAATAACGAAAACAGCAAAAGTCATGTAAATCAAGGAGCACTAGTTTTGGTGTTCTCCATGTCATTAAAGCTAGCAGCAGCCAGCTGTGCACTGAGAACTGGTGNTGTTCTCAGACCATTCTAAGTTCTCAGTAAGAATTCCAGAGGAGACCAAGACAGGGCAATGACAATGGAAAAACAGGGGTAGTAAAATATAGGATAAGCTCATATGATCAGAACGAATGGATGGAAATGACAATCAACTTTAAACTCCAGAGTGTATATAAAATCTGAAATTTCACTGCATGTATCTTTTTGTTTTGTTTTGCTTTGGTGGGGAGAGAGATAGAAAGACAGACAGAGAGAGAGAGAGAGAATGAGAGTGAGAATCTTAAGCAGGCTCCACACTCAACAGGGACCCCCATGCGCTGCTTGATCCCACAACCCTGGGATCATGACCTGAGCCAAAATCAAGAGAGTCAGATGCTCAACAGACTGAGCAACCCAGGAGCCCCCATATACTTTTCAAATACTCTGTAAGCTAGAGTTGTGCACAGGGGAAAGAAGAAAAGAAAAACAATAGTTTCTTCGTATAATCAGAAATGGCTAATTTACATGGGCTAATTACATTTCTATCTCTGACATCCAAACTCTTTCACACACTCCTCCCCCTCCCCCCGGGACAAACTTATACACACAGACACAGACACAAAAACAATGACACACAATTCCAGACTGGGAGCCAATGTTTGGCACTGGACTTTTATTCCTTGTACAATCTGCCTGGTTCTTGTTGTTATTTTTTAAACCACTTTTACAGTTACTGTTTTTCTTTCTTTTTGTAGCCATAGACACTCCCACATAACATAAGCTCAATTCCAGGCAAACTGTGTGTGCATATTTTTAAATAAAGAAAACAGGTCTTCTAGTTCTGTGTTAGCAAAGTCACCTCTTTTACTGTGAGTGCCAATGCTAAACATGTAATAATACTTTATTGTCATGAGCAGGAATCTGCTTTGCTAATTAAATGCAGCTGTCAGTAATTACTACTTGTCAGTGTAATCTATTTTAGGGAGCTCTACTTTAAATGATAAAAGATGGGCCTGATATTGAAAGGGTGGGATAAGCAAGGTGACTGCTCACTTCCCCACTTCAGAAACTCACTCTTTTTTATGATGAATGAGTAACTTTATTGGGAAGATACCTTAAGTGGGCTATCCTGTATTTCTTTAGTATGTGAGTAATAAAGTTTGCAATTAAATAGTTCTTTTCATATCTGAAATCTAAATGTCACCCTCTGTAATACCAACAAATACTATGCCTTTCTGAGTTAAAAATACATCATGATGGTAATCTGTAAGAAAAGCATCAATAGTGAAGTCGCTTATTATCTCTACCATCAAGTGGAGTTCAGTACAAACGAGCCTTCTAATTCTCATAAATGGATTAGACAGAGGAATATCACTTTGCAAGGTGAAAGGGGGTAGTAACTATTTCTTCTATACCTTGTATTACTGATACTCAACCAGGTTTTCTCTGAGAAAATGTTTGACTTTCGTTCAGGTCTTTGAAATTTGCAAACGAAAAAATTTCATGGCATTTGCTTGTAATATTAATTTATCTTAATTGCTTCTGAAGAAAGCATAAAGCTCTTTAAAGCTCTAAATCTACCTGACGACAAGCAACGTCGGGATGAAGGTACTGGCAGCCCATTCCCCTACACAGAATAGGTACAGGAGCTGCGGCAGATGCTGGCATTGTGTCCAGGGTCTAAGGGGAGCAGACCTGCGCCTCCCCTCCCCGGACTTCCCCTGACATTTAAAATGAATGTGGCGGGGCGCCTGGGTGGCTTAGTCGGTTAAGCGTCCATCTGGCGGTTCATGGGTTCGAGCCCCGCGTTGGGCTCTGTGTTGACTGCCAGCTCAGAGCCTGGAGCCTGTTTCAGTCTGTGACTCCCTCTCTCTCTGACCCTCCCCTGCTCACGCTGTCTCTCTCTCTCTCTCCTAGAAATAAATAAAACATTTAAAAAAATAAAATAAAATAAAATAAAATGAATGTGGCAACAGTGGGAAGGGGAAGCCAGAGTCTCAATGAGTGAAGCGTTTGGGTGGGGAAAAACACAGCAGGGAGGACCCAGGGGCTTGGTGCACAAGTGTCTTTACCCTTTGCCCCCCCACCCCACCCCACCCATCAGGCTCAAAGACTTATCACACCCCTCACAGCATCCTGATTGCCTCATCCTTCTTCCCCCACCATCTGCTTTATATCCAACACTCCAATAGTCCTCATGTTCATGGATAATTAATTATCTTGTTATAGGTCCCAACAAATTTGGCAGCTACTCTTCTGCATACAGCACAGTATTTAAATACAATTAATAATTTGGTTGTTCATCCCAGACAGAAAAAAAAAAAAAACAACTTTCCTGATGGGAAATAATGAGAAAAAGGCAGAACTATGTAAGAGTATTTTTGAAATACAGTAGGCAAAAGACATTAACTTATATTCTTTCTGCTGGGACTCCTCCATTGGGTAAGGAATGAAAGGTCCAGGGGGTGTAAACTCTCCCTTTTCCACAGTGTAAATTCTCATCTCCTTTACTGAGAGTACATGGGTCATTCCAGATATTTTGAAACAACCAAAATGTTAAAACTTTCAAGTGATCAGCATCTCAACTGAAGAAAGAACACACTGAGTAGCTACTGAGCTCCTTACAGAGTAGGGCTTATTCAAAGGGAGAAGCCAGTAAGACAAACATGGACTGTGGACCTCTGAGATGTGTTGGCTTTTTGGGTTCCTAAGACAATTTCACTGCATTCTTAAATAGTTGTCATATGCCAAACTCAGGTTTTGAATCAGCGGAAACCACTCCTGGAATATAGTACGTGCTCATGAGTGCATGAGTGATGATTTTGAGCTATTGTCATGGTATTGTTACTTGTTCCCATTCCAGCTGGATGAAGCCAGGAAGTGAAATTTGGTGGTGAGGGTGTAGACAGCAGAGCCAGTTGTGTGCATCCCAGCTGCAGTCTGGTGCTGACGGAGTGGGGACCATTAGGGCCTTGTTTCATTGCACGAGTGTCCGTAGGTTCCCCAGAGCAATGCAAACATCTTTCCTTTCTCTGCACTACACCCCCTCCTACATCAGGCTCCCTTTTGCCAACCTGGGGAGGTAAGACCCACTTGATTGCATTCTGGAACGAGAAAAAAGTCCTCCTCCTCAAGCCTACTTTTAGTACCATAGAGTCCAAGCACAAACACTGTAACACATGTCGTTGTCAGACTGTATGCCCCAGCCTTGTGCTGGGTGAGGGATGAAGGTGTGTGCCCAGCCTTCTACAGCTGGTCTCCCCACTGTAGGGTCGCTGGACACAGGAAGGCAGCACCACAGTAACCACGTTTAAGGATTTAGAATGGTTTTTTTCTCTCAGCATAATGATTAATAGACCTCCTTTTGCTTTCAAAGCATCCCAGCTTGGATGGTAAATTCAATGGGAATCCACTTAAAAGAAACACAAGTCTCTTGTTCAGTTTTCTGACAGTTTATCTTCAAGCAGATTTTGGAACATGTAATGTATATAGGGAACCACATATAAAAATGGCTGACTGTAATTGTGATGGAATTAGGTCACAAAGAGCTTCATGCTTGTAAAAGAGTAAAACTATCCCTTCATCAAGGCTACAGAATTATTTGGTAATCAAGAAGCTACTAAAGGTATAGAAAGAATTATATATATGTATGTATATATACACATACATATGTATGTATATATGTACATGTATATATGATTTAATATTATTATAGTATACATAATAAAATATGCATATATACATCCCTATAATACATATCATCCCTAACTAAGGTACTTTTTAAAACAGAATTTAGTTAAATTCTCACAACAGCATAAAAAGTTCCAAGTAAATTTATAACTGAAAGCAACAGATTAACTTGGTTCTACTTTTATATGGCTGCTGGTTTTCTCTCAGCCTTAAGGCGTACAGTGGGAATGTAATGTTTGTACAACTAGGAAATATTAGTTAATGTTTTTAAGTACTTTAGAGGAAGCAAATAATATAATATTTAATACTGGTTTTGTTTTTAATTTTAGAAATAATACAATAAAAGAAGTCAGTTAAAATAGTCACAGCTTAGATACCATACTACATGCATCAATATTTTTAGAGAATAATGCATTATAATTTTTATGTTATACTTTTGAAAGCAATATTATATTTTTACTTTTGAAGGGAATTTCTTATTTTATTTTTTTTAATGTTTTATTTATTCTGAGAGAGAGAGAGAGACAGCATGAACAGGGGAGGGTCAGAGAGAGAGGGAGGCAAAGAATCTGAAAGAGGCTCCAGGCTCTGAGCTAGCTGTCAGCGCAGAGCCCAACGTGGGGTTCGAACCCATGAACCATGAGATCATGACCTGAGCCGAAGTCGGACACTTAACCGACTGAGCCACCCAGGCGCCCCTTTCTTATTTTATTTGTATGTTTGGTTACTCACCAGGGAATGGCCCCACACATCTAAAAATATTTCCTATTAAATACATCAATCAACAAGCCATTGCTATTTCCTTAGAACTAGATAAGATGTTAATGTGATTATCATAGGTTATTAGCTAATCTTTTGCTTTTATGGAGTTTTCTGTTTTGGCCATAGTGAAGGAATTTAATTTCATGTTTATTTCAAATCTTAGAAATTTTTATCTCACATTATAAGTAAATACCCTAATTGGTTAAATACAAGTGTCTTGATTTAGGGGAAAATCATAAATAAATATTTTATTATTAGATATATTTAAAAGAATTTGAATAGAAGAAAAACTAAAAAATGAGCTTATGGACTATTATAGAACTTTCTTTTTTCAAGTTTATTCATATATTTTGAGAGAGAGAGAGTGAGTGTGTTCATGCACACGAGCAGGGGAGGGGCAGAGAAAGAGGGAAAGAGAATCCCAGGCAGGCTCTGTGCTGTCAGCATGGAACCCAAGATGGGGCTCAAAACCATGAACCCACAAACCTTGAGATCATGACCTGAGCTGAAGCCAAAGTCAGACACTTAACTAACTGAGCCACTCAGGCGCCCCTATTATGGAACTTTCTGAAGCTTTCTTAAGTCTTGAATATAGAATATAAAAATTAAAACTGCCTAGTTCTCTACAGACCATTATTAGAGAAAGAGAGACCTCAATCTACTCTTAAAAAAATCCATCTAGTCTTGCTGAATGGACACCTCCTGTGGACACTGAGAAAATCGGAGAAGAGGGGAAACGGACTGGGGGATGGGGAGCAAGTTTTCCCTAATCTCAGGCAGAATGGGACCTTCTTCCTCATCCTGTGTCCTCACTGCATCTTCTCTCCCTCATGTAACACACCAAATACCTCCTATTCATTTACCAGCTGAATTTATTATTAGGCTGGCAAATTCCTTGAAAGCAAGAAGTGTGTCACTGACATCCTCAGCACCCAACCCACTGCCCGTCACACACTAAGTGCTCAATAAATGTGTACTACAATAAATCAAGCAAGTCAGTGAGCAAGAAAAAGGCGGGAAAAAGTAAGACAGAGGGAATGATATCATGATTACTTCTCCAATAAAAATGTATTTAGTGCTTCTTATATTCCAGACATTATGATAGGCACTGGAGATATGGGTATTGGCTGAGGTGGAGTGACTGTGTGTAATATGAATATCGGGAGGCCACTAACAAACCAATAATTCAGGAATACAATCTATATAGAGTATATACCACAGAAGAACAGAAAGCCGGCCCATCCTGGCTTGGGTGGGGTGGAGAGGCTGCAAGAAGGAAAGGGATAAGGAAACAAAGAGAAGTGGTGGGAAGAGGAAGAGAAGTCAGACAAGCTGAGAGCACTCTAGGCAGATCGACAGCATGTACAAAGGCATGCTGTGTGGAAAGAGCACGCTCTTTTCCTTGCCTAGAAACGAGGGACCTCGTTTTGGAGTAAACAGGAGATAAGTCCTAGGCAGGGTCTTTGGAACTATCAAATCTTGGAATGCCGAACAAGTCTGAACTTTACCCTAAAAGCAAAGATGCTGCAGGTTATTAAGCAGGGGAATTACATGATCAGGTTTGCATTTGGAAACAAAACAACAAAACAAAACAAGACAAAACAACAACCCTGCAGAAGCACTGACAAGAATAGATACTTGAAGTGAGTAAGGTGGCTGGTGTGATTCAGGAGAGAAGTTTTGACTGAACTAAAGCAGGTGCACTGAGGCTGATGGGATAGGCAGGAGTTCAGGAGGCTGGGGTGTCATGTCTTGGTGACAGACCAGAGGAGAAATGCAAGAGGATCCCAAGGTACCTACCTGTATTCCTACTACGATCCTTATAACTATTCTTCTTGGTTTCTCACTTTTCTTGAGTGTCTTGATAGATGATGTTGCTAATACAGAAGAGCAAAATAACAGGAAGTATTTCATAAGAAGTAACATTAAGAAAGTAATGGTGCACCCAAAATTCCAAGCCCTTGATCTCACTGTTGTTAAGTACAAACTTGGGGTTTCCTTATTCAAAGGATGTTAGTATTTATAGAATTCAGCAACTCCAAAATTAATGCTGCTATAGTATCTGTTGACTGCCCAGTTGCCTATTGCAGAGTAGACAGGGTATGAGAATAACCTAAACACCTGACTGAAAAAAATAGAGCTTTGATTGTGGAACTAGTTTGAACTTTACCCTAACGTTCTGTAGAAAATTGGGCAATGATTATAGCTAATATTTATTAAGATTTTCTGGTGTGCCAGAAACCACAGTCATGACAACTGGCAATAATGTGCTTCACGATGAAGAGTCAGATATCAGGATGAAGTGGACCCTGCACATCCGGTCTAGATGGGGGGAGAAACAATATAGCCATATCTGAATAAAAAATTAAACGGAAACAAGTACTCTCACTAGCTACCAATCCACCTTCTGGCCCATCATTCCCTGAGGCACGTCCATATCTGTCCCATTTTCTGTCTCTGCCTCTCTCCTGTGAACCCCCCACCCCAACCTGCACCCCTCAGCTCTCTGTTTTCCAGGTTCTGAACCAAACAAAGAAGCCCCGTGTGTGCCCCATTATGCCATGTGCCAAATACCACGGAAATAAATAAAGGTAACCCAGCATAGTCCCTGCCTTTCAGAATCACTTAGTCAGGTGGACAACAGTACGGTCTTTGGACCTTTTCTGACTTCTTAAGAGGAGGGAACCCTAGACATCTGCGGGAACCCTGTAGCTCCCTAGTGGTGAGCCTCTCTACTCCTCTGCAGAGTCCCTGGGAAGAAAGCCCCTTTCTGATGCCCTAGATCCTATACTATTTCATTCAGCTCACAGAAAGTGAGACAATTAGCAAGCTCAGCCACAGGCAGCTAGCTCACTAGATGAAGAAATTCCACTAGCATCGAGTGGCAGTTCTCTCCCCGTGCATACAGAGTACGGATGCAACTATTTAGCAGGATCTTGGCAGATCTATTTAAATCTATTTAAAAATAGTTCCAACAGTTTACTAAAAATTAATATAGTCTCATTCTTTAGCTTTAGCGGCTGTTGCATATACATTGGAAAATAGTGTGATACGACAAAGCCAAGAAATCAAACTTTATTAAAAATAAATCCCTCTTTTGCTGCAGGAGAGACACAGGGAAATAGAGAGGCGTGAGTTTCAAGGCCCAGATATCCAGGGATGGTGTTCCGGGGCTAAACGCTGCTGAGAAGTCTGCTGGTGTGGGCACGTGTGGGCTCTCAGCTAGACAGCAGGGGTCTGGATCATGGCTCCACCCCTCTAGTGATAGGGCTTCTCTGGGCCTCAGTTTCTTCACCTGTGAAATGGAAACACTAATGACATGTCCCACTGAATGTTTTGCAGGAATGAAATGTGTTATGACCTGTACAATGCTCGGTACCAAGTAAATATTGATTAAATGCTATCTACTGTCATTGATTATTTTTCCAGATATTAAGAGGTAAGTAGGTATATTCATTAGGACAAAATAAACATGAAGGAACATTAGTTCCTAGGCTTTATAAATCTGTAAAGTGAGGATAGCCAGATATCTACCTAAATTAAATAGGTAATGGGGGGAACAATAAAAAAATCTAAGAATAAAGTTAAATTTAACCTTTGAAATTCTGGTACTCAAGTTTAATGACCAGAGAAAGCAAATAGCCTTTTACTTTATACCATGAATTTTATATGATATAAAAATATTTTTTAAAAAATAAATATATATATATAAAAGAGAAAAAATTTCTATATATCCTAATACTTCAACTCATATTGGATATAGATAAACATAAATATTTCAATGCTTTTCAATGCCTTTTGTTCTTCCCCATTAACTATATCTATAGAAGGATTTATCTTTCAAAGAACTGTGTGAACACATACAGCCGGGCCCTACAAGGACAAACAGTGAGGTAGCTTTCTCAAAGCCTCCTCTTAATCTCTATGCTTGACACAGGCCTTTAAATCCAGTCTGAAACACAGATTTCTTCTCTTTCTACTTTTCCCTCAACAGTAAAAGAATTCATAGTACCTATGTTTTACAATGGAGAACCAATTCAAATATACATATACACACACATACATAATAAATAGATAAATAAAGAATAATGTGCCCCGTTGTGTTTAACCATCTGTGAGGATGTTATGCTGATGTTAAAGGTGATGAAGATTACAGCGATATCAATTACTATTTCCTAAACCTTTACCATGTGTGACGCTCTCTGCTAGTCGTTTTACATATATTATCATATGGAAATCTAGAACTGGTATTTCCACAACCATATAAAAGATAATGTTACTAAGAAATAGAAAGGTTAAGTAATTTGCCCAAGATCCCACAGCTAATAAACCATGAAGCAGGGCTTCTAATTCAGCCAGCCTTCTCCAACCCCAGTACTTCTACTATAATAAATACTTTACTTATACTGAGACACATTCAGAAACATTGTGATTTTTTTCCTTGACTTGAGTTAGCAGTGGCAAAGAGATTACAGTGACACTGTAATATGTTCATAAATAGTTTCCCAAATGATACATTTAATAAGATGATTAATACGACAGGACAGGTAGGCTACCTCATTAGCAGTGTAAAGATCCTGGTACTTGATGTTCATTTGTCTTTTTTTTTTTTTTACAAATAGTTTATTGTCAAATTAGTTTCCACATAACACTCAGTGCTCATCCCCACAAGTGTCCTCCTCCATGCCCATCCCCCCTCCCCCCCACATCCATCAGTCCTCAGTTTTTGTCAGCATTCAAGAGTCTCTCATGGTTTGCCTCTCTCCCTTTCCCCCACCATTTCCGCCCTTCTTCTCCCCCTTGTTCCTCCGTCAAGTTCCTCCTAATCCTCCTATACGTGCAAACATATGATATTTGTCCTTCTCTGCCTGACTTATTTCGCTCAGCATAACACCCTCAAGGTCCATCCATGTTGCTACACATGGCCAGATTTCATTGTTTCTCATTGCCATGTAGTATTCCATGGTATAGATAAACCACATCTTCTTGATCCATTCATCCGTTGATGGACACTTAGGCTCTTTCCATGTTTTAGCTATTGTGGAGAGTGCTGCTATGAACATTGGGGTACATGTGCTCCTATGCATCAGCATTTCTGTATCCCTTGGGTAAATTCCTAGCAGTGCTATTGCTGGGTCATAGGGGAGTTCTATTGTTAGTTTCCTGAGGAATCTCCACACTGTTTTCCAGAGGGGCTGCACCAGTTTACATTCCCACCAACAGTGTAGGAGGGTGCCCGTTTCTCCACATCCTCGCCAGCATCTAGAGTTCTCTGATTTGCTCATTTTAGCCACTCTGACTGGCATGAGGTGGTATCTCAGTGTGGTTTTGATTTGTATTTCCCTGATGAGGAGGGATGCTGGATGTTCATTTGTCTTATATGTTTTTTTTTTTTTTAATAAAAGGTACAGTTATGGGTGGTTTTCCTTTCATCCGCTTCTCAATTTAAACATTTTAGTCAGTTTAGTATTTCACCCTCCTGTGCCCTCCTCCTCCTATCTCAGGCCATTCAGTCTCATCAAGATTATTATTCCACAGGGTTTCATGGACTGTAATGTCCTGAGATCATGACCAAGGAAAAAGTCCACTCAATATTAAATCACAACCTTGCAACTATGCCCTACAAAGACTTGACCATTTTTTTAATTTCTTTTTTTTTAACTTCTGGTCTGGCAACTTGTAGAATACCCTGTATCACTTCATGCAGTAAACATTAATTGATTGCCTACTGTATGTCCTGTGCATCAGAACATATTGAGTCTCATTCACACCTTCATAAAAAAACAAAACAAAACAAAAAAAACCCAACTTGGATTCCTTTGGCAAGTACCGTATAGGAGCATGTAACACTGACCTCTACACAAGGAGTTCACATTATAAGGACATTACGGGAAGCATAAAACATTCAGTAACAGAGCCTCTGAGCTATTAAAACTACTTCAATATGGCATCAGTTCTTAAGTTACCTAATTTAAAAGTGGCTGAACCTAAGAAAATTATTGAGTCCATTAACTATTACATTAAGTGACAGCACTCCTCTGTCACTGCTTGCGTTCAAGTTCTGTCAGCGCTTTGTGACAATTGCCTTCTTTATGAATTCCTTAAGAATGCACTCCAAGTTGAACATTGTCATAAGTTGCAGTTGCTAGAATGTTTTTGTTTGACAACTTAACTTGCTCCCCACTTGGCCCCTTATTCCAGTAAGCTTTAAAAGAGTATCTCTTCAAGAGCAGGGGCATGGCATGGTCAACAGCCTGGGCTCCAACACCAGCTCTGCCATTTAGTAGCCCTGGAGCCGGAGCCATATATTTAGGCCTCATTTTTTCCTCTTCCCCTAAATAGGGATAATAATAACATCCACCTTACCTACTTATTTTCCCTCTGAAACAGGGGGAGAAGAGGGTGGCAACCAGAATTAAGTGAGTTAATAATAGGAGAGTTCTTTGGACAGTGCACAGGCACATCTTAAAGGTTATGATAAATGCTTCTTAAACCAATTGTTCCAAAAAGTTGAATATGCTCCAATTTTTGACATCAAAGTATTTGACTCTTTATAAATGCCATTCTTTATGATGATGCTGACTTCACAAAACATATGCCACAAAGGAGATTCTCTTCCTATTATTCAAAGTTATTAGACAAAACATAGATATATAAAGATATACTCCATATGTACACATGAGTATATGTGCATATATGTATATATGTGTATATATGTATACCACCTCCCACGCACAATCTAGGTAAAGTGGGCTAAAGGCAATGCAACTCTTTAACTATTTCTTCAACTCATATGCCAAAAAAAAAAAAAAATCTTGACATAGTTTTCTTTCATAACACTTTTCAAGAAAATGGGAAATAATCCATTGGACCAAATGTTAAAGAAGACAAGATAATGGAACTTGCATATGAGATCTATAGAGGTTCATTTATCCTGCCTATACACTGTGTGGATCTCTAGATATAATCTTTTGCTTCTACTTTTGTTAATGTTAGCTGCTCTGAAATGTTTCTGACTTAGATCAGTGATTTTTAAATGCAGTTATTAATGTCTTGCTTTAATTGTACTTCTGCTGTAAAGGTCAGGATAACATCATGACTCTCAGAAACAAACACTGATTCTAGAGTGAGCAAACTATACCAACAATTAAATTAGATTCTGAGGTGGGGGTGGTGGTAAGTTACTCTTTTGCTGGCTTTAAAGAATTCATATTAAATTTGCAGAAAATTAAAATGTAGGGTTTTTCTAAACAGTAGCAATTTAGGTTGTAACAAAGTTCAACTAGCTACTTTGGTTTTGAAGTTCCCCTCCCTACCAAAAAAGGACAAACTTTGAATCAAGATAAACCTGTCCTTTGAATAATTAGTCCCTTAACTTGGTCTGTTCTCTTCTTTCAAACTATTTATCTTTTCTGAAAACAAACTGTAATTCCGTTACCAAATAAGAGCTCCTCACTTAATTGCACTAATTGCAGAATATGAAACTATTTGAATAAAGTATTGCTAAAAGAGGCATGCATATAAAGACCAATAAAAGATACAAGTATTCACATAATTTCAGTGGCACAAACCTAGTGTTACTGCTCACACTCTATTCCCAGGGTTGTTAGCATCGTTTTTCGCAAGCATTCTCTCCTCTGCCAGCTCCCTTTACTAGGAAGTTATGTTTAGAGTTATTTCATTCATGAATGAACATCCCTAAAATAAAAGACCATCCTGCCAGACATGTCCAGAGAGCCAAACAAAATTCTCCTCGACTAATATTTCCATAAGATGTTTCCCTTTCTCTTCTCTAAACAATCTTAAATAGCCTTTTTTTCTTATAGACCTCCTTGACATGTTACTGCCTTTTTAAGAGCTGTTACTGTTTCTGAGATCACAAAAACAAAGAGGAGAGAAAAGGAGCAAATTGTTTGCTGTGCTGTAGGGATTTGAGTTCACTTTTCCAGTGCAACAGAACATTTGCATCCCCTCATAAATGACTACTAATGACATATGCAGGTCTGGCACTGCTCTACAGAAATCATACACGGAAAGCTAGAGCAGTGCAGGGATAGTTACATTTCTCCAAAGTATTCAGACAAAGAGGGAGAAGATTCAAGTCAGCACCAATTCTCCGAAGTTGAGTCATATCTAAATGATGTGGTGGGTTAAGAATAATGGTAGAATTTATGGTGAAAGCAAGTTGGCTGGTTAACATCTTGTACGCGTTTTGAGTCAACAACTCTTTGTTGACCACCTACTTTGGGCAAGATGCCGCTTCCCCAAGTAAGCCGCTGCTCTGCACTTGTTTTTACAGAGTGTGGGAGTAAGCATCCTGCTTCTGCCGAAAATCCTTCCTTAGTATTTAAAATAACACCCAGCTCAGCTTTGCCTATGTGCGTGTGTGCTCCTGTGCTCAATAAATGCTTTTTGAATGAGTGGAAATTCAGTGAGTAAGAAGGTTATTCATTCAAAAACATCTGTGTCTGCCTGCAAGATGGTAAGGATAACGATGAAAGCATAATCAAAACACTGTAAGGAGCACCTTCTCAGAAAGATGTCAAAAAGGGAGTAACTGCCAGTATTAAAATCTAAGCATGAGGTCCGCTTTAACCTAGAAATCATGATCCTCGCACTTCTGTGAAACCCCATTATGTGCTATGCTCATAATTTCCCATGTAACCTGACTTAGGTATCTATTTGAAAATATTGTTTTACATTATTAATAATGTTTCTATGCATTTTAGTAACTGAAAAAAGAATACTTGAAAGCACTCGGGAGTAATCTGGAAGGGGTGAGAGCAGTTTTCGGTTGCACTGTTCAGACTCTGAGAGGCAGTTAAATTTAAACAACAGTTTCCGTTCATCATTATGTTGTGTGCAGTATCTTCCTAAGTCTGGTCCCCTGGTGACTGACTTCACACTCCTAATGAATCCCACCCTCTACTCCTCCAGTCATGTCAAGCAAGGACCATTTGTAAACAAACAAAGGGAGGAAGGTTTGTAGTATTGTTTTTATTTCTCCTGTTAAGAGCTTCCCTGGGAGAAACCACTAAGGTAACTTTTAAAAATCTGCCACAACATAATTGAGATCAATAAAAACGTTTTTAAAAATAGCTCTGATATCCAGATTTGTCATCTCTTTTCTTACCTTCGCTGCAGCTTTTTCTTGGAATGGGAATGGAATAAATTTGAAATAAACTGTAATGTGGAAACATTTGTCCAAAGCTTTCAAATATGTCAAAACTACTGAGCAAAAGCTTTCAGAAGAACCACGCTCACAGCACTTCCAGCAAATCTGTTTAGGAAAAGGGCACCTTTACGGAAAGGACCCCCACCCACTCTCGCTCACGCCCAACCTGACCCTGCATGCTATTGATCAGACTAAGTTTACATAAATCAGAGAAGAGTTACAGTGCAATTAAATGTACCCACGAAGTAATATGATATAAAGCACTTTGCAAATATTAAACCTCCCCTTAAGGGATCAATGTTTTCCATGAAGAAGGTGGTATGGGGAGGAGGGAGGGAAAGGAGGAGAGATGGAGAGGGAGAGACCGCCCCACCGGGTGAGGACTGGGGAAACCACGGATGGATCTGGGCGGCAGCCCCTTTGGGCGGGCACCCTGAAGCACGCCAAGAGGGCAGCTCGAGAAAGGAGCCCGCCAAGGCGAAGTGACTCCGGAGTCGAAGCGGAGACTTGCTCGCTGTGCACCTGGAACCGCCAGGTAGGGGCGTCCACAAGAGTCTGGGTGCTCCTCCGGGCGCTCCTTCCCCGCGTCCCTAAACCAAGGCGATCACTCAAGTCCCAGGAGCAGGAGTCTCTGCGCTCCAGTCAGAAGCCACAGCGACCTCGCGCACCTCTGAATAATATGACCGCCCCCTCGATTGCATCCATCTCGTGTGTGTGTGTGTGTGTGTGTGTGTGTGTGCGCGCGCGCGCGCGTGTGTATTGGTGGTGCGTGAGTGGGATGGGTTGCAGGGTCTGGGGCTGCCGGGGACCCATCACCTCTGAGGGATGGGGGCCGGCCGGGGCGGAGATCGCACCCGGCCCAAGTTAACTGAGCCTCTCTGTCTGCCCTCCGCTCCGGCCTCAGTCCCCCAGTCCCCCAAAGCCGTCTCGCGCTCCAAGCGACAGCCCGCAGCCACCCGGGGAAGTGGCTGGGTGCGACCCCCAAACTCTGCAGCGCGCAGTTTACGCGTGTTTCCTCGCTCNCCCCCTGCTCCTCCTCCAGCAGGCGCTCCCGAGCTCCCAAAGGCGGTGAGAAACCGCAGCGAAAGGGGCGGAGAAGGGTGGGGAAGGAAGCGCAGGTGTCTTCAGCCGAGAGAGGGGCGCTTACGCCGGAGCGGTTTGCTGAAGGAGGAGGGCAGGGCTTAGGCGGAGAAGGGGGAGGAGAGGATTTACCCTGAGGCCGGGGTCCTGCGGCCGAGCCGCCGCCCATCCCACCCGGGCGCGGGAGCGGCTGGCCAGCCAGGCGGTGGGGAGACGCGGGAGCGCAGGACTCCCCCGCAGACGGAGGTGGAAGCTTGGGGAACCCGTACAAGTCACCAGCGTGGCAGAACCTGGGAACTTAGGAGTCGGAAGGACCCAATGTTTGAGGAGCTGAGACTGATCTCTCTAGGGAGAGGGTCCTAGACGCGGAGCTTGGGGCACACAGGTGTCCGGGGAGCTCGCGTGTGGCCCTCGGTTGCCTATCAGGAGAGCTGGAGGCTGTGAGAGGGGTCGGGCGGCGGCAGCGGCGGTGCTCAGACTGCTGTGTGCCTCCGGAGTCGCAGGGGGCGATCACCGCCCAGCTGGGAAGCAGAGATCACCGCTCAGCCTTTTATTTCGAGTCCAAAGCCCTAGAGGCACACTCGCCTTCTCAATTCAGGCTGTCCCTTCTACCCTTTGCTCCCGGCTGCACAGAGGGCCGGGGAACTCTCTAGGTGCTATTTACTGTGCTCTTTGCTAGACCAAAAGGATCCCACCTGATCTGAGACTGGTATGTTGCTGCTTCTCTCAACTCTAGTCCCCTCCCTTAGTATTTATGGCCACCCAACCAAAATTTCTTGAAAAACTAATGCGTTTCTTAAAACAAAGTTTTTTTTCCCCTCTCTCTGGAGTTTCCTTTAAAAACTATATAATAATAAATAAACACCCCTCCCCCCTTTGGCTGCTGAGGCATTTGGTCTCCTGCTAATTCCATAGTACAAATGCAACATGCAAAAAAGTCTGAGTTGAGAATCACGCAGTATTGCTTCTTACGGCGCCTGTTTTCAAATGACAGTCACCGAATGCAAAGTTGAGTCAACCTGGGGGTCGGTGGAGAGGATTGTCCATTTAATGAGAGATCTGTGAGAATGACCACTGGCAACAACACTAGAAGGGACAGAGGTGCTTTCTCCGGTATCCCTTTCTTTTTATTATGGTAATTTCACTCTGTTAATTCAGGCAATCTGAAAATGAAAGGTCGGATGCAATTGACACGGCACAATATTTCTAGATTCTCATCCAGCAGCCAGCCCACCCCCTTTCCTACCCTTCCTCTTTGCCCTCACTTTTAAAGCTCAGGGGCTCAGATTTCAAAGTGCACTTTATTTAAATTTCAGGAGGCTGCCTGAAGGACAAAGCTGCTGAGTTCTAGAAAGAGATAATTTAAATGTAAGTAAACTTATTTACCAACTACCCAGAATCATAAGCTCAGCAGCAACAACAGAATGTATACTGTTTAATATATTGAGCAGGAGGAAAAATGGCTGTTTGCCAGATATGTGATCCATTAACCTCTTTAGCTCATTGTTGGCAACAATAGCATACAATCACATTCTTATGTTTGAAAGACAAGGGATTGTTTTTTCCTCCATCTCAGAATCACAATGCCACATTATAGTCTAAAAGAAATCTCAAACAATAAAAGTAATAAGAAAGGAAGCAACACAATTGGCTTTTTTTTTTCTGAACAAACGTTGCTGTTCTGTTTTTCTTGAGGGAAAAAAAATGCTGATAGGCAATAAAGTCCACAAAGGCATGACAATAGATTTTGAAGAATGCCTCACTCCCTCTATCAGTCCATTCAATTAGTAAACTTTATTTAAAATATTTATGTTATCTTTTTATTGGTATTCATTCTTTTGTGCCAGGAAGATTACTGAGAAGGATGATGGGTTTGAGATGGATCTGGTTTCTCAGAATTCGGTCTTGCTTCAGGTTTACGTCTGGTAGGAGAGAAACATTCAGCAGCCTGTGCTGCTCAGCAATCCTACTTCTCCTCAGAGGATCCTTGGCTGGGTAGCTGATGGACTGCAAGATTGTCCAGTGATGCTGCCTAGCTCGTGCAAGATCTCAACTGGGCTTGACAGCAGGTACAGACCCAGAAACAGAGAAGCAAAGCTCTGGAAAACCTTGCCTGTGGTCGGAGGGTTAGATCAGGGTGTTTGCACTTTTTTTTGCATGCTGGTCTTCAGGTCCCACGGATATGCTGGCCTTCCCACTTGCTGGGTGAAGTGCAGAGGTGGGTGGTTGGGGTCTATCATATTTCGTAGTAGCATTTTGGTACCGTGTTAAATTAAAACTAAACACTGGGCAAACTGGCATCCAAAAGATCTTTTTAAAATGTGGTATTGAAAATAGTCACAGGTTCTGGTCTGGTTTCATTGCCAAAGCCAAATAAAGTGCACAGTAATGAAAACATCTGGTTAATTAGAGTGCTCATTTGGTAAAGAACTTTTTTTCTGAGCATCATCACACTCTCTTGTATCATAAAGGTGTAACTGTTAAATATTGTTCAGCTTATAGTTTAAATGGAGGCAGATCCTCTCAGTTAAAGCATGAAAGTGTTTGTCATTATTAAGGAGGGGATGGCTGACTTATTTTAGAACATCCCTTTTATTTTCTTTTTAACTAGCCAGTCACTGACATCTAGATTCACTCAGATTAGCAAATATTCATTCAAAGGACCCCTCTATGTACCACCAGCCAGAAACCAAAAGATGAATAAAAGGTGACCCTCGTGGGGCAAACTCAGTAATCACTAGAGTTATCAGAGACAGATCTAGTGGACCTGAGGCCCTTCCCTTGTATGGAAATAAGCCCCTCTACCCACATCTCCACACTCTATCACTGTATTTGAATATCTCTTCTATGAAAGTTTTGGTTTTTGTATTATGTTATGTTTAAGTGGTTGGGAGCCTGAACTTATAAGGCCACATGTGATTGTAAGGGAAGCATTTCGTATTGAAGAAGTGGTCTACAGTACAGGTGCAAAACCTATGAAGATGGTACAGAGGATTTAACCTCTCTCAAGGTTTAGACCTGTGCTGGCCAAGAGAAGTGTGATACAAGGCAGCATTGGGGGCTATAGATGCAATTTCAAATATACTATAGTTAAAAAAGTAAAAAGAAACAGGTGAAATTAATTTCAATAATGTGTTTTATTGAAATGAATATATTTTAGATATTTCAACATGTGAGAAATATAAAGAGTATTAATGAAATTAACCTCAATGCTGNATTATGATAGGCAGAATAGCTCCCATATCCTAATCCCTGGAATCTATGAATATGTTCATTACCATGGCAAATTTGACTTTGCAGAGGTAATTAAGTTTATAGACCTTAAAATAGGGAGATTATCCAGGATTGTCAGGCTGGACCCAGACTAATCACACGAGTTCTTTAAAAACAGACAAGCGGCAAAAAAAGAAGTCAGAGAAATTTAAATCATGAGAAGGATTCAACATGCTGTGGCTGGTTTAAGGATGGAAGGGCCAATGTGACAAGGAATGCAGGTGGCCTTCCAGATCTGAAAGAGGCTTGTGTCTGATAGCCAGGAAAGAAATGAGACCTGCCCCACAACCATAAGGAACTGAATTTGGCCAACAACATGAATGATTCTGGAAGCAGATTCATCTCCAGAGCTCCAGAGAAGAATACAGGCCAACTAATACTTTGATCTTGGCCTTCTGAGACTCCAGGCGGAGGGATCAGCTGAGCCATGCTGTACAACTTTGGCAGTCCATCGCCTTAACCACTTGGCCACCTCGTCCCACGGCACAACTTTGGGACTACAGAAGTGTGACATAAAAGTGGGTGTTTTATAAGCCACTTAGTTTATGGTGATTTTTTACAGCAGCAATGGAAAACTCAATCTTGAAATCTGGTATGTATTTTACATTTACAGCCCATCTCAATTTGGGTTGGCCACATCTCAAGTATTCAATAGCCAGTGTGGTGAATGGTTACCATATTGGACAGTACAGCCATATTGGACAGTCTAGACCAAGAGAAGTCAAGATATCTAAGAAGTGCTAGGTTTGTCATCTAAATATCATATCACTATGTGGAGAAAGAAAAGGAGCAAGGAAGGGAGGAACTTAGCAAGATCTCTCTTGATTCCCCATCCTTGTCCCATATGAATGAGGTGTTCTTGGTCTTAGAGAAAACAGGCTACATTTTACAAGGCAGATGATCAAAATTCACTGTACTCAGATAAATTTGCTTTCTTAGTGGAAGCTATTAATAAAATCTTTTTTGGATGTTTAATCTTTGTTCAGTTAAGTTTTGGAGCAATTAAGAAGAGTTGTTGCTTCCATTTGAATTTATGCTTAAGGCAGAGCATTAATCATTTAATTCTAGTAGTATGGGGTGGGGAATGGCAGGCCAGAGTAACCGTAAAAGATCTCCAAGAGAATTATGTGGATTGATTTAGCATGCCTAGGAAGGTTGTTCCTGCCTACTGAGAAATTGCTTTTCAATATCAAACTTCTGAGGGTCTACATTTTGTTTTTATTAAGAAGGGCAGCATGTTTTCCAATTCTAATTACATTCCACGTTTAGTTTTCTAAAAGCATCTTTGACCACCTTCACTAATAGGTCAGCATGTAAAAAGTAGAGCAGAAACTCTACTGTAAAATCTAGAGCAGCAACTAACCAATGTGATCTGGGACCATTTTAGGAAGGTTTTACTAAGGAGTTATAGACCTGGACTAGGTTTAAAGAAAAAGAATGGAACCTAGACCAGAAGGAAGAAGAGGGAGGGCTTTCTGGGCTGTGGGGAGCAATGGGCTGCATGGACAGGAAAGTGAATGGGTGGATGGGTGGAAAATGTCCTTCAACTACAGCAAAAAGCAAGGAGATGGCAAAGTGAATAAGCTCTCCATCTACACTGTTCAGTATGGTAGCCATTAGCCACATGTGGCTCTGAAGCACTTGAAATGTCACTGGACTGATTGGAGCCATGCTATAAGTATAAAATACACATTGGATTTCAAAAACTTGGGGCAAAAAAGCCCTGTAAAATAGTCCACTGAAAATGTTATAGTAACTGCTGAGATGATCATATTTTGGATACTTTGGGTTACATAAACATACTCTTAAAATTATTTTTACCTTTTTAAAAGCTTTTTTTGAAGCATTTAAAAAACTTTTAAAATGTTGATTTATTTTTGAGGAAGCAAATGTGAATGGGGGAGGGGCCGAGAGAAAGGAGACACCAATCACAAGTCTTGATCCCAAGATCAGACTGATCTGTCAGCACAGAGCCTGATGAGGGGCTTGAACACCACAGCAGCAAACAATTCTCAGACACACCAGTTGGGGGTGTGTGTGTCCTACAGTCCAGCTGAATTCTGATACTATCTACTCCAACGTAGCATCAGATTCCACAGGTGAAGGCCTCAGTCCCACAAGACTGGCTTGCTTCCCTTTGCTTCAGATGCCAATCACAAGCCGAGGTTGTTACCTGTGCTTGACTGGCTGTACATCAGAGGTCCCCACTGTCCCTGTCTTGGATTTGATTAATTTGTTAGGGTGTCTCACAGAATTCAGGAAACCCATGAACTCACTAGCTTACTGATTGCAAAGGATATTGAAAGATACCAATCAATAGCAAGATGAAGAAATCCACAATATGAAGTCCCAAACAAAGGAGCTGCTGTCCCAGTAGAGTTTGGAGCCTGGTAGGGTCGTGCATTCTGGTTCTCTAACCTGAAAGCTCTCTGAACCCCTTCCTTTGGGTTTTTATGATGGCTTTATTACGTATGCATGTATGTGATTGATGAAATCTTTGGCCAGTGGTGACTGGCCAAAGTCCCTCTCCCTTCCCTACAAATCATCCCGTGGGACTGAAAGTTCTGCAACCAAATTCCACTCATAGGTATTTTCCAAAGTCATCTCCTGAACATAAACATAGTTGGGCTGGCAAGGAGCTTATTATGAATAAAACACCCATTTCAGCCTTATGGTTCTGAAGGAACTGAGGACAAGTTCTGAGGGGGAACTGAGGACAAGAGACCAAGTGTTATAACAAAAGATGCTCCCAAGAAATTCCAACGGTTTTGGGAGCTGTAAGCCAGGAACTGTGTATCTTGGTCATTTGAATGAGCAAATATGTATTTCTTATAAATCACAGTATCTCAGGTTTATGTTTCTATTGGCCATTCCTGCTCTAGACCAACTGCTTCTCGTATTCTAATGCATATATGAATCCTCTGGAAATCTTGTTAAAATGCAAATTCTGAAGCTTCCAGGTGAACTGCTGCTGCTGCTGTTTGAACCACACTTTGACTATCACAAAGGTAACTCACAACCTTGCCTGTAACATAGAATCATTTAGGAACTTTTAAAAAGCACAATGACCAGATTGCTGTACCCCAAGTCATTTAAATAAGAATATCTGAAGTTGTGACTTGAGTATAAGTATTTGTTACAGTGTTCTAGGTGATTTAAAAATACTGCAAATGTGAGAACCATTGCTTTAGAATGTCTTAAATAGAGGTGAACAAATTTAAAGTTTATTACAGAAAACTAAATACTTTACATATCAAGTGCAATTAAAGAGTCATTAGCAAATATTCATGTATTCCCAATGTTGCAGGATTTTTTTTTACCTCAATACCCAAGGTTTATTGTCTCGCTGCTTCAAAGAATGAAGAGGTGGACACTAAAATGAGCAGCAAGGAAGTTTATTAGAGTAAAGATCAGAAAATAAGAATAGTATGAAAGCTCTCTTTACAGAGAGGGGCATTCGAAAGTGAATGCCTGCCAGCTATAGGCAGCCCGGTGGGACCTTTGCTTGGCACTGCCTTCCCCCTGGATCCCTCTCAGGTTCTACCCTTATTGACTAGGTAACTCTAAATGCCTAGTCATTCCTTTTATATTGGCTCATTTCCGTTGGTGGGCTATGGCCACACCCGTTCCTTGTGGGTAATATGTTTTTATAGTCTACTTATTTTTAGTTGGGTCTTTTGTTTGTCAGATTCCTGAGGGAAATCTGAGGGGTAGTAGGTGGTGTCTGTCATTCTCAAGAGGAATTTTATGCCTGAGGGAGTTGGCTGGAGGTCAGATGTTCCCAGAAGAAATGTTTTTAAAATGTGTTTTTCCCCCCACCCAGGGACTTTGGGTCCTAACCTTTCCCTCTCTGCCTACTGAATCCTATCTTTCCCTATCATACTAAGTCAGCTATTAACCTTATGTAAGTCATTGTGACTTATATCCTACCTTCTAGAAGCTTAGAAACTAGTAGAAATAAGGTACCTGTTGGGGCACCTGGGTGGCTCAGTCGGTTGAGAGACCAACTCTTGGTTTCAGTTCAGGTCATAATCTCATAGTTGGGATTAGAGTTCAAGCCCTGTGTGAGGCTCTGTACTGGCAGCACAGAGTCTGTTTGGGATTCTCTCTCTCTCTGTCCCTCTGTACCTGCCCCTTCCCCCCTCATGCTGTCTGTGTCTCTCTCAAAATAAATAAACAAATTTAAAAAAAAAAAAAGAGGAAGGAGGTACCTGCTTAAATAACAGCAAATCAACACAGCATAGGTTCACCATATAGACATTAAGGGTTATAAAACTCTCATAAAGGAAGAGTTAATCTTGGGTAGGATACAAATTAAATTTTCCTGGGACAGCTGATAAATAAGAAAGACCTGATGCAGTGGTTGCCAAACTTTAGAATACATTCGAGTCATCTGGGGTGACTAGGCCAGGGCCACTCGTCAAGGAATACTGCTAATATCAGCCTTGTTACGCTGTGAGTGAGTTGTAACCATTCATACTTTTCTATTCTGATAACTCAAGGTTCAGAGTGTCCAGTGGGAGGCTAACTGGCAGAGTCCAGACGACATGCTCAAGCCTAGACTGCCAGGAGCCATCGGCAATGCATAATGTCTCACCAACACTGCACAAAAAGGAACTTTCTCCAAAAGTAGGAATAAAGCTGCAAGGCCACTCAACCTGCTCCAAAACCTCCACCCCAACCCTTGCCAAAACCAAACCAAACCAAACCAAAACAAAACAAAGAAACCACTAACAAAAGAAATAAAATATCTTGTACAGGCAGTATTACTCCCAAGATTGACATGCATGAGGAGAGACTTGATTTGGGACAACAAAGCAAATTTAAACTTTAGGTAATTAAGTTCAGGATCATGAAGTTTGAGATAATGATGTTCTATTCAAGTAAAGATGCCCATTTAATTTGTGCGGGGAACGAAGTAAAGGTTGTCATCTCCTTAGAGAACAAATGTGGGGATCAGGAGGCTGAATGTAGAGGGAGGAGCTACGGGTAGAGAATTTATAACATCTTCATATTTCTGGGACAAATGAAGCAGTGTAAAAGGGATGTTATATCAGCTATTAGGCAGGTATTAACCCTAGAACCAGTTCAGATTAGAAGAGTTAAACAGGAATTTCTGTTGTACTTCTTAGAGCTTTTAATATGCTAATGTGCATTGTGAGGCTCTAATTATGCTGCACTTGCAAATATTATTTGACTGTGGCACTTTCTTGAAGAACTAGTGACATATTGGAGACATTTGGGGGAAACAATGGGCTAGAATATTCTGGAACCAGAAAAAGATAGAAAGAGACTTAGACAAATATCCAGTGGGAGAAACAACAGTCCCAGAATTCAGATAATTCAGACTTCTATTACTCCACTGTAATAGAAGATGGGTTTAATAGTATGAGGACTAATAGTATTGAATTCTATTTTATCCCTGTGTCCCCCAAATGCATAGTGCTTGGTACATGGAGTCACAACACAACTAAGCGAATAAATAATAGTGACAAAAGTCCTTTTTCAATATGAAGTCACTGGTAACCTCTACAAGCACAGTTTCAAAACAGTTGTGAGGTGGGCTAAGGAAACACCTACCTGCCAAGGACTTCTCAAGTGATTCCTCAAAATGCTCTAGCAGATACTGAATTGTCTACCCCGTCATCTGTTTTTCTTCTTTTTCTTGGTAATATAACAAGGTGACCATATAATTTATCATCCAAACTAGGACACTTGAGAGAGAAAAAGGGGGAGCTATTAATAATTATGCCAGGACAACACACACAAAACAGACTTTCTGGCTAACTAGGACACATGATCATCCTAAAAATAACTCCTGAGTTTTAGCTGTATACTTATTGTTAGGAATAAAGACTGTGTTGTCCAGCTTCCTTCGTATTTGTGGGTGACCTCTTGACTAAAATGGTACCCAATCCCAGTGATGAGTTTTCCCCCAAAGTTTAACAAGAATGCCCATATCTTGACCAATGTGGGTTCTCACTTATCAGGGTAAATGACAGAAAATGGTTTTAGAAAGCTGCACATAGAAGGTGTCTTTGCTGGGTTCCTTTCTCTTCCTGCTAGCTGGAATGTGGTTATTCTGGTTAGAGCTCTAACTGCCATCTTGGACCATGAGGCAGCATGCTTCTCAGATTGTAACAGAGGACGAAAGGAAGCCAAGTCTCGATAAATATGGAGTGGCCCTCCCAGCCTTGTCTACCTCTGGTCTATTGTGTAAGGAATCAATACACATTTGTCTTGAGTAATCCCATGTTATTTTGGAGTTTTCTGTTACTTGCGGTTCAATCTAATCCCAGTAGATAAAACCTTATACAAATGCTGCCTAAAAACAATGTAACGTGAGCCACATATGTAAGCCATATACATAATTTAAAAATTTTTTAGCCATTTTAAAATGTAAAAAGAAACAGGTGAAATTTAGTATTAATGATATATTTTATTTAAATTGATGTTTCTAAAATATTATCTTTTCAATATGTAACCAATGCAAAAAATATTAATGTGATAGTTTGCATGCTTTTGTTTCCTGCCAAATCCTCAAAATCCCATGTGTATTTTATACTTTCAGCATATCTCAATTTAGAATAACCACATTTTAAGTGCTCAATAGCCACATGTGGCTAGTGGCTACCGTATTGGACAAGAAAATCTTATACCATAAATAACCTCCTCTTACCAATATATTTTCTATCCCTCCCTCTTCTCTTGCTTCTCTTCAATAGGTAAACATAGGTAAATAAAACCTTGTATCTTCTGTAACAGTCACCACAACAAAATCACAACAGTAGAAACTGTCTCATTCTTACTTCCCTGAAGCTATTTATTTCTCTATCATTTTTCTTTCCTTCATAATTCTATTAATTAAATTCGCACTATCAGGTAACTCTGGTCTTGGAATAATGATACAATAATGTCCATCAGGGTATCACTTGATGAACTGGATCTCTGAGTGATGATAAACCATCCGCAATCTTATTTTTAAGATGATTCTTCAGCAAATTGAGCTATCAGGAGTTGTTTAAATATTAGGACTAAAGCCCACTATGTTTTGCCATAAGTAATTTAGCAAATGATTTAAGAGGATCACTTTTAGTAGAATCAAGATTACTCCTCTAATGGGACAATCTCCCTTCCTTTGAGTCATATGTTAAAGAGAGGGAGAAAAAGGGAATTGTTAGAGAAGGCCACTTGGAAGTTGAGCCTAAACTGGCCACCCCTAGGGTAGGCTTATGAATGCAGACATTGACTATCATGTGTGGAACACTGGAAAAGTGTCTGCAGCCTAACCTCACTTATCCAGATCCTATTGTTCAAGCACCAGGAATGGTGTCAGATACAAAAGGAAAAAAATAGAACTTGTATCTTAGAAGAGAAGTAACTCTGAGTTTTGTGTATTTTGAATGTAGTTAAGAAGAGCCAAAGACATGAAGGTTATAGTGGATAAGCTGTGATTGATTAATTCTCCAACAGGATGGAAGAAATCTTGTGGCTTGATGGTGATGTGTATAAAAGGTCAGTCTTTTCATGTAGAAACCAAGACGCTCAGATGACATGACAGGGATCCAACTAGGTAAGAAATAAGAGAGGCAGAGAGAAAGGGAAAGCATGCATAGGAGATCGTATATGGAGCAGTAGTGGTAACAAAGGCAGAAATGGTAGCAAAAGAGGCCAAGAAATACCATCAGCTCTTGTAGACAGTGGAGAAGAATGATACAGTGGTGAAGTTCAGAGTTAATATTGGTGGTCCAATGGGTGTCAGGGTGCCATGTATAATTAAATCCTCACATACTTAATATTCCTGGAAAAATATCTCTTGTGCTAACTGTAATCATTTGTTTCTTTGTTAATGTACTTACTTGTGGTTGTCTAATCTATACCAGAGGTTTGCACTTTTTTAGCCTTATGTGCTCTCCATGACTTAGATAAAGTGGGTGGGTGCTGTGAATGGTGGTGCCTCGCTGAAGACCTAAACCAAAGAGCATGGGCCAAGAAAAATAGAATAAGGGGAGAGAGAAAGAAAAAGACCATTGTAGACACTTTAGTTGTCCAGAAGTCATTTATCTAGCTTCCTTAGCAATATATATTCCTGCTAAGAACAAAGGAGTAAGCAAAAGCAAATCTGAAAATATAGATAGATGATGCCAAGACCACACAGTAACCTCCATGCAATTTACTCATTGACAAGTCCCCAGTCCCCAGAAGTGTGGCACCACTTTCCCTTCCCTTAACTATGCCAGACATCACTACTCCCTGTGGGTCCTCAGTCCTGCAGAGCCTGGATATTGCTTCAACCGGGCACTCCAGGCAACTGCTACTGCTCTGTTGGGGTCAGGTGTACAGCTCTAATACCATTTGTCATCCTTTCCTTATGTTGTTACTGAGAAGGTTTTATTCTTATTTCTAAATAAGTCTAACAAGTATGCTTAGTATTTTCTAGGTTGATCACAGACCAGAACAGCAAAATACCAAATGGGAGACGGTATATAATAAATGATAGCCAAAGAGGTCACAAGTGACTTTGAGGGAGGGGAAGAAAAATTGTAAAAGCCTATGACTTCATCTCAAACCAAAAAGCAGGTGGGCCTTTTCAGTGTCAGAGTATGTGCATCCTGGTGTGGCAGGAGAGGATGGACTTCAGTTTGAAACAGGTTCAGATTCAAGTTACAGGACTTCTGCCAGTAGCTGTGTGATATTGGGCAGATTTTTGAGTTATCTGAGCCCCACTTTTCTCATTTCCAAAATGGAGATATTAATACTATATTCTTTATCCAGTTGTTGTGAAGTTTAAACATATGTGATACAACACATTTGTGAGAAATGCCCTTCCTTTCCTCCTGGAAATGAATAGGCTCATTGGTTATCAATGAATTTTATAAAAACAGATAGTGTTTATGAAACTCATACTACATTATGGCTTGAATAATCCATACTGCTAGGAATTGTGACATGGTGTTACATGAAAACCAGCCCATGCCATCGAGGGACTAAGAGTTCTTTGGGAAGGAAGGCTATAAAACGTAAGTTAGATGGTGGGTGAAGGGACATGAGTAGATACAGGTACAAGCAATTGAGATGGTACTCGTGGTAGCATGGGGTGGGTGGCAGTTTCTTGGGGGTAGGCATCATGTATTTATAGTGATAATAGTCCTGAATCATCAAGGAAATAAAAACTATATTTAATAAACTATGTTTGAATATAGGATATGAATAATCGTGTTCTAAAAATGTTCCATTTAAAATGATAAAAGCTAACAAAATAAATTTCCATGGTTTAGTTTGGTGGAAAACTCATTAATTTCTAGTGGAATACCTTATTTATTCGTGTGTCAAGTAAATGAGGCATTGCTGAAATGGCAGGTGAGAAAGGCAAAAAAGTAGAAGGAGGTGGAGAGGGGGTCGAGAAAGGGCCAGAAATATTCTGCTGCCAGAACTACCTCATGAGCATCAGTCCTGGTAAGTGTATTCTTCCTGCTGTTTCATTTAATCTTTAGAGACACCCTGTCCAGTTGGTGAAATAGGTATTGTTCTCTGTTGATGGACGACCAAGTTGAAAATGTAACGAGCTATTACTTGTCTAAGGTCACACATTTAGTAAGTCACACATCTAGAAAGTAGAATCTGCATTCTCTGCTGGAGGCTCGCAAAATGTAAAGAAAAGAAACCTGCCCACGTGAGAAGGTACAGTTCTGAAACAAGTTCATTTAAAACTATGAAACTTTAAAACCAGGAGGCAAACATCCAGGAAGTGATATAAGCACAAAAATATTCTATGTATAAAATCAATACTGAATGTGATTGCTTTGTCACACTTTGCCTCTTCTTTCTCTCTTCTTTCCTCTACTCCTTCCTCCTCCAAACAGGTGAGGGAACACGTGAGAAATACAAGAAGGGAACAGAGGAAAAGAAAAAGAAAATAGGAAGTGATGAGAAGAGAGAACAGGAGCTCAATGTGTAGGAAAATCTTAGTCATGAACATAAAATATGTCTCTGGTAAATTTAAACTTTGGAAATAGGAACAGATTAAAAATTTTGTTTTAAGATTTCTCCTGAAAAAAAAAAAAAAACAAATAAACAAACAAACAAACAAACAAAAAACCCCACCACCACAACAAAAAACCCAAAACCTGAGATAAGGGAAGTGGTAAACGGGCCAAGGCGTTTAGATGATGTCTTTGCTTCCAGCTTTGCTTCCAGTAAACAAAGAGACTGTTTGGACAGAACTCGAAGCTTTCCCTGTGGCCCTGGGGCTGCTGGCATCAGCTCCAAGGTCTGTCTGTCTGTCTCTCTCTCTCTCTCTCTCTTTCTCTCTCTCTCTCTATTATTCAGGGCTATCCACTGGCCAGGCACTCGTCCTCTCCACCAAGTTACTATAAATATCACCGAGGGCCTGCTGCTGCTGCTGGAGGGATGTGAATAAAGACTGAACGCTGATTATTTGGCACCTACAGAGCTCATCTGTAGAGAAAAGTGATCAAGAGCGTGGGCAAGGTGTCCACACTAGTGTTATCCCCTAGCTCGTACCCTCTTGGGTGCCAGTGCCTCCCCAGATGGGGCACATCTCAGGAGTTCTTGTAAAGTTAGATGCAATAATTCATGTAAAGTACTTAATATAGGGATTTCTCATAGTAAGTTCTCAATAAATATTAGCTTCTACTACAGACTGACTTCTATCCTCTCAAAAGTTAATGCTATTTGTCCTGCGTCAAGTTTCTGTCAGTTCTAGGACCTCTATTTATCATTTTTTAAAAAGTGAAAACTAGGCCTCAGTCAAAACCAGCTATTCATCATTTCCTATTGTTCAACATGGAAATTTCCCTCCTAAAAATAAGTGACAAAAATCTAGTGGTGTTTAAAATGGCTATAATTAAAAATCTTATGTGGCTATGGGCATTTGTCGGCTTCTTCCATCAATTTGAGAAGAATTGCTCCATGAATCAAGAACTGTACATTCATATCATTTACATTTTTATTTCTGTAAACAGTCTCCACAAAATTAAAAAGGACATAATTTTGAAAGTTGGTGTTTATTATTATTTTTATATGCAGTCCCATAAATGTGAACAGTTTAAAACCTCATTCATTGGCAGTAATGGAGGGAAAATAGTAAGAAATCTCCCCGAGAAAATATTTGAGAAGAAATGGACTTTTAGTAATCTCAAGGAAAGTTAATATTTTAAGCTAAGATATAAATGGATATTAACAAGTAATAAGACTAAGTTCATAAAAACCGTACTTTATGGAAGGCCCTGATTGTTTTACACTGCATCGTAAGTATAAAATACTTTGGTAACAAATTTAATTACTAGCATCAGAAATAAATGACTCTTGGGGTGCGTGGCTGGCTCAGGCGGTAGAGCCTGCAACTCTTGACTTTGAGATTATAAATTTGAGCCCTACATTGGATGTAGAGATCACTTAAAAATAAAAAAATAAAAAAAAAGAAATGACTCTTAAAAAAACCCTGGATTTTTCTAGCTTACAAATAAGACTCTAAAGAATTCTTAGAAGAAAAAGTAGTATTTATTAATATTAATTACATATAGTTTAGTTGACTAATGATACAGTGATCTTTCCTTATATCATAGCTTTCGAACACCTAGGGCTTTGGGATTGTTTATCTTCAATTGTATGTGGACAGAATTCTATCAAGGGAATGCCTGGAGCATGAAGTTATTACCTCTTTCCACTGAAGCTGGAGGTCACAGAAGTGTTTTGCATGGAAAGTGCTGGGCTCTGGACTCAGACTTCACTTCAAACCCTGCTTCTCCTTGCAGGCTCTGTGACAATGAGGAAGTTACTGCAGGTCCCGACTTTGTGAAATGAGCATGATTATGGAATTCATGTCACAGGGCTACTGAAAAATTCCCACTTTAAGCAGTGCCTGGTACACAGAGAGCTCTCAATATATTCCACTATCACTATAGCTGACCTCATATTGAAGGAGACTGGCCCACCTTAAACCTCAGGGCAACAAGTTAATCAAGTCCTAACACAGATTATCTATTAAAGTTCAGTTATGGTATTCTTAGTATTTCAATTCAGAGGTGGCTTTTCTGATACTAGAGTAAGTGTTGAATGGCTTTCATGGACTTATTCAGACTTCCAACTTCTTTTTGTTGTTGTTCAAGTTTTATGGCAGTTAAAATATCACCAGGAGAGCTCTTGAATTTGCCCTCTCTCAGACTGTTCTTTGTAAGGCATCACCCTTATTCAATCCCCAAAGCCTTGCTTTCTCCTTGGTTCCTTTTTTGGCCTCATATGCCATAGCTACTATATCACAAGAACTGAAGACACTGCTTCTAAAACCTGTCTTGAGGGGCGCCTGGGTGGCTCAGTCAGTTAAGTGGCCGACTTTGACTCAGGTCATGATTTCGCAGTTCATGAGTTCGAACCCTGCATCGGGCTCTGTGCTGACAGCTCAGAGCCTGGACCCTGCAATGGATTCTGTGTCTCCCTCTCTCTCTGACCCTCCCCTGCTCATGTTCTGTTCCTCTATGTCTCAATAATAAAATAAAACAAAAATTTTTTAAAAAATTAAACCTGTCTTGATTCTGTTTCTCTCACTCTGTGCAGTTATCACCGTTCTTCCAAACTATATCCACCCATCCTCTTGCCTAAACTATAGAAGTAGCCTCCTAAATAATGTGTTTGCTTTCATTCCTTTCCCTATAAGATTCATTCTTCACTAAAAGCCGAGGCTGATCCTGGGGAAACGATATCTAACCATGATGTCACTCTTACTTAAAACCTGTTCTCCATCAAGAGCCCAGATGGATCCTGGTGAAACATACACTTAATCCTGATACTACTCTGACTTAAAAAGTTCCAGGGGCACCTGGGTAAGCTCAGTGGATTGAACATCCAACTGTTGATTTCAGCTCACACTGAGCGTGGAGCCTGCTTAGGGTTGTCTCCCTCTCCCTCTGCCCCTCTCAACCATTTACACTCTCTCTAATAACAAAAACAAACAAACAGATAGCTTCCAGTGCCTTCTTATCATTCTTAGAATAAAACCCAAACTCCTGACTCTGAAATACAAAGCTTTCTGTGTGATGACTGCTCCTATCTTTTTGTCTTCATGTCCCAACTCCATGGACATCACCCACTGTGCCTCAGTCACACTGGCCTTCTTCTTGTTTCTTGAACATGTCAAGATTTTATCTTAGGACCTATGTACTAGCTGTGAACTTTGCCAGGAATGCCCTTTCCCCCAGACTCTTCATGGCTGGCTCTTTCTTGTCCTTCACATTTCAGCCTAGACGTCACTTTGGGGGAGATGCTCTCTTCTCCCATTCAACTGAAAGCATCTGCTCAGTCACTTGCTCTCACATCACCTTTTCAATGTCTTGCATGGTATTTATCACGATCTGATGTTTTCTTATTCATTCATTTACTCCTCACTTGTCTACTTGTTTATTATCCACCTTGCTCGCACTAGAACATCAATTACAACTGAGCAGGGACAACTTTCTCTGTCTCTCTTACATCTCTGCTTGGTTTCCTTTCTGTTTGGCAGAGTAAGTACTCAACAAATTTGGAAGAATTCTCGGTTTGCCCAAGGGAAGAAGCCCCCTGTATCCTGACTCTCAGCTGTCAGCACAGAGCCCGAACTGTGAGATCATGACCTGAGCCAAAGTCACACACCTAACTGACTGAGCCACCCAAGTGTCCTGACATCTCCTCAGTTCTTAATTTTCACTTAGGATAATTCCATTCCATGGCCCAGAAATGTGTAATGACTTGACTTCCTCATCAGGAAAGTGGTATAATTGACCATTTCTTTAGGACTGTTTTATAAAACTATGATTTCTATACTACTATCCATTTAATCTCCTTTTTCTCAAGTTTTTTTTTTTCTTGCCTCATATTAATATCTTCAGCAAAATCACTTAACAGCCTAACTGTTTTCTGGGAGATGGGCATGGAGGAGGGCACTTGTGGGGATGAGCACTGGGTGTTATATGGAAACCAATTTGACAATAAACTATTTGTAAAAATAAAAAAAAAATCTGTTTTCTAAGTGAGAAAATTGAGGCTCAAAGAGGTCACACATCTCCTAAATGACAGACTAGAGATTTGAATCTGGGTCTGTGTAATTCTAAAGGCCATGGATATTGCCTTGTCTGGAGACAGTATCCCATAAATTATTGTGGTCTCAGATTTCCCACAATAGCCATTAGTGAGTTGATCAAACAGCTATCAAATATGGCTGCCCTCATAGAATCATTTAAGGGTTCCTGAGTCCCCTTGGATTTACAGAATAAAAATCTGGATTAGGGCTTAAGAATCTGCATTTTTAAGGACCTCTCCAGATGTAGGTGCCACTGAGTTAGCTAACAAAACTCAGGTTAGGGAATGTTAAATTTACATTATTGCCAAGAAGGCCTTTGAAACATCAGCTGAGATGACTTATCTGATGAAGTTAGTGATCCAGTGAGCTTTAGAAACTGAGCCACTGAAAGACAGGGATCAGAAACCCTCCAGCCCCTAGCTGCTGAGGAGGGACAGCGTGTGTTATTTATTAGGAAAAGAGCCATAAAGCACGAGATGAGGCCTGGGCTTGGGCATGGAGGGCGACCCAAAGGAAGTGCTGAATGCAGAAGAGCATTCTTTCAATGGTTGGAGGCCCTCTAGTAAAACCCAGTGAGATATTCGAGGTATTCCAACCATTTCTAAGTTTCTTGAAGTCTTTGACTAAGTCATGTAACAGGTTTTGAGTCATTAAAAAAAGTCTACACAGAGAAGGTGAAAGGAGCATCGTATAGGAGTGTAAGATAAGTTAGGCTATCAGAAATGGCTTTATAAACATCTCCATCTGATTCCCAAAACACTGAGGAGGCTGTTTTATGACATAATCATGTTGTAATGAAAAGAAATAGCACACCTGGAGTGCTTTTCCAATTGGAGAACATACAATTTTGTCAAACCCACATGCCCTAATAAAGTGCTGCTCCAGCACACTTCTTGTTAGCATTGAGTCCTATCTAATACAAGAGATAAATGGCCTCCTGAGGCTTAGAAACCATGGACAGTCACATCTGGTAGCTTGCACCTGGCTGACCTATTCGTAGAAAAGATCAGTTTAGTGCAAAAGGGGATTTTTAAAAAACCCAGCTCTGCTGGAGAGAATTGAGCAGCTGTTAGGGGAGAAGGGTTTAATCCTTTCTCACCACTCCATTCTTGGAGCCCATTGCTTTAACTGTAGCTGGGAGGGCCATGACTCTGCATCTTCATAACATTATTGCAGGCTAATCTTGTCTCCTTTTGTTACTAGAGCAGAATTAGAAATGCAAGTATTCCTATATTTCCTATATTGATTCAATATCCACATAAAGATTCAGAGCATGTCATTTCATTACAACAGGAAGTAGTGCTTTAGGACTGGGTTCTACTGTTTTTTATGAATATTCTAATATTATCTTTTATTTTTCAAGTCAATTTGATTTTTTAGGTTGAGCTTCATTCAACTTTTGGTCTGAGTGTGTCACAAAAAAACATCTTTTTGCTGTTCCCATGTTTCAGTCAAGAGATAGTGCCAAAGAAACTTACTTGAAGGAGAAGCATGTTGGGGTCAGGTTAGATGGGATACCATAGTGATCTCACTTCAGTGAGCCTCCACACTGTTCACAAATAGCTTTCCTAAAATGAAGGGAAGTGAGGGATTGTCTTTTATAATGTTTAGAAGTTTTATAATATTTAGAAGCCACCTGAGGGCTCAGTCGGTTAAGTGTCCAACTTCAACTCAGGTTATGATCTTGCAGTCTGTGAGTTTGAGCCCCACGTCGGGCTCTGTGCTGACATCTCAGAGCCTGGAGCCTGCTTCTGATTCTGTGTCTCCCTTTTTCTCTGTTCCTTCCCCCCTCGCACTCTGTCTCTATCTCATAAAAATTGAAAAAAAAAAAAAGTTTCAACATGCCAGTTCTAATCTAGTCAGAAGGACTTGTCTGACTAGATTGGAAGACTCTCTCTTGGCTAGGTCCAGAAAGTTGCTGCTCAGAGTTGGTACCTATGCTCTACTGGTCAATAGACAGTTACATATGCTGAAACTAAGGTTTAATATTGCAACTCTTCTCTCCTGGTCATCAATTTCAGATGTCGATAGCATCTGAAAAATTATTTTTAATTATTTAAAAACACTCTCCTTTTGAAAAACTCACTACTTTATTATTATTTTTATCACTGTCCTATTTCTCTATTCAATTTTCAATGGTCTGAAAAGAAAGGCAGATTTGCCCTCTGGTATTTTTGTCTCCAAATCCTTTGTTACTGATGAACCAAATTTCTAGCCTACTTGATAAATGCTGACCTTTCACCTCACCTCTTCCTACGGAGATAAATTCATACAGAAATAATTTTCTCTTCATTGAAAGCAAAATAGCAATATCCCTAAAATAGTCCACCCTAACAAAAAAGATAAGTCAGGAGTCTTTGAGACTGTTATGTATAATTATTTAATGTTTAGCCAAGATGTTTTGTAAAAGTCTTCAAATACATACTTTAGGTTTTTAATAAAGGTTTTGGATAGAGTTTAAATATTTAGTTTACCATATTTAAGCTTCCATGATTCATGTCAAAACAAAATTACACATTAGCCTAATGCCAAACAGGTTTGACATGGAGATAAATCAGATCTGGGCCACTGGGGCTCCAGACTGCAAAGTGCTGCTAAGTATTCCAGAATTATGCATACTGTTTCCTTACTGAGCACCCTATCTCAGCCTTCAGACCTTGAGGCTTAAGGGGAGTCATAGTAGAAACATGGAAAATACTCCATTTCTGTTAATTCATCATGGCTGAATTAGCACAATGAATGGTGACAAATAGGCCTTTTTCATCCACACAACAGTTACCAGTACATTTTCAATGGTTTCTGCTTGAGTGTCAAGAGAAGCAAGTTTAATTACACAAAAGCTGGTGGAGGCATGTGCTGTGAATGTAATGCCAGGAAGAGGGGAGAAACTGTTGGACATGAACTTCAACCTTGTATCAGAAGAGAGAAGCGATATAAAAATATACATGGAACAAGATATTGAAGATTACCAAAGTCATAAGAAAATTTACTTCTACAGGTCAATGTTACATTTATCTAGAAAATTTGATGAATTGAAAGTGAACACAGCTGCTAAATACGATTCCTTGATTTCTTTCTGTCTCAAGAGTTGACTGTCACACAAAAATTCTAGCTACGTGTGAAATGTGAATTCTGGAAAACATCTTCAGCCTAACTTCAAGAATTGCTCAGGCTTTGATCATGGTATTTAATAAACTGTTGTTAGTTACAAGAGAAAAACCCTTTATAACATTATTGGTTGGATAGTAAAATTCTTATGTAAAGAATCAACTTGATAAAGTGTGGCACCAAAATGTAACTAACATCACTAGACAACCATTTAGAGTTATTTGATATCTATTATATATCAATAAATCTAAATGGAGGTGGATCACAAGCATATTTTCCTTCATAGCCCACACTTAATATATTTTTCTTATCTTATTTGATTGATTATGACATAATTGTCTGTATAGTTTTACCTCTAGGAAATAAAGAAAATAATATTGGTATATAAAATAAGCCATCTTGCCAAGTGGTTCAATATTGAGAAAATGAAATTTGTTGTGTCTAAATATTAATGGCATGCCTTATTTCAAGCATATATTGATTTTTTCTTATATAACTATAAAATTAATTTTTATAAGAATATAATAACATTTAGAAGTATGTTCACTGATGCCTTATCTCAATATTTTTAAGGATACAAGAATTTAATGACTATATGGCACAACTAAGTCAGGTGTAAGGTAAAACAATTAGCTATTGGGGTGCTTGAGTGGCTCAGTCAGTTAAGTGTCTGACTCTTGATTTCAGCTCAGGTCATGATCTCCTGATTCATGAGATCGATTCCCATGCAAGGGTCCGCACTGACAGCATAGAGCTTGCTTGGGATTCTCTCTCTGCCCCTTTCCTGACTGCACTTTCTCCTTCTCTCAAAATAAATAAGTAAAATAAAACGATTAGCTGTCACAAATATTGTTTAACAACCAACTAGACGAATGTGTAAAACTGCACATTAGAGAATCATGCCAAGAAACACAAATTCTGATATTTTGCTATTCATTTGTCCTCTACAGTTGCTGAGTCGTGTTTTTTTAAATTGGAGGAGGAGGAAAGCCAGGTACACTCATGCCTGTCCCAGAAGTTTTGATGATCCTTTATGGGTTTTTCTAGTGGGAAACCATATGGAATAGATCACTTTCCCTTCTAGACCTAAACTGTATTCTTGCTATCTGCTGATTGAAACACAAACATCATTTTTAGGTTCTAGATAAATGACATAAATCATTCTTCAGGTGTATTTTGGACTATTATACCTCTATTCAACTGTTATAACTGGATAGATAATTGTTATAACTATACTTAAAATACAGTTAAGTATAAACATATTTAATATGTGCTATGTACCAGGCACTGCGTAGAAGCTGGGAATATGAAGAGGCATACTTGATGGTGGATTTCCTGGTGCAGGTAGAAAGATACCATGTCCTCAGGGAGTTGACAGTAGTACTGGGGAGGCAAGAAAACAATTGGAAATGTGATCATGTATAAGCAACCAGGTACATTGTTCAGGATAGACTGTAAGGATAGGTGAAGGTGAAAGGTAGTGGCCAGTGTATGTTCCAACGTGAAGGAAAGCAGTGGTGAGGGTAATGACTGTTTACTCCAGCATTAATATATGTCTGAATGCTACCACTCTGAAAATGCTTTGGTTTGTGGCATTCTAATATGAACAAAGAGTCAACAAAATACTAAGAGTTTGGATTCTATTGCAAATCAAACCTGTAATTAACCCCTCTTAAATTGTTACTTTCATAGAGATCCTAGGAGAGAGAACCTTCCCCCACCACCTCCACCATATCCTTCTTTGCCTTTTTCCCATTGGCATGGCACATCCACACTTCCTTCCACACCTAGCTTAAACCTCCTTTTTTTTTTTAGCTGAAACATTTTAGAAAGAGTCAGTTTGGAAAAATTAAGGAAAACCTTAATTTTGGAAGGAAAGAGTATTGATATCACACATATATTAATATCATATATATAAATTCTTAAATAATAATTAAATAGTGAGCTAGGAACAAAAGTAGACTTAAGAAATTTTGATTAGATCAGAGATATTTGTTATTTTGTGTGTGTATATGTGAAGGGTAATTCCAAGGCTGTGATCTCTCCCTTACCTCTACAGGGTGGTTAGGCAAAAAATATTCTGGAAAGGGATGGTAACGATTAGTGATCACTAAAGTAGCAGCACACTTGCTGAGGAAAATACAGTTCTTTTAATTAGAATGGAAGACTCCAACTCAATATGTTTCCTCTCACAAAATTACAATTATGGCAATAACTTTTGGATATTTTTATGTTAAAATCTTACATTCCCCTTAAAATTTTTCTCAACTTCTGTATGATTCAATTAAATTTTTTTTACTTAAAATTAAATGGACTCAATGTTTTTTTATGGAAGCATACACTCTTGGCCCCAAGATGGAAAGTTATTTGCTTTAATATTCATGATTCAGCAGGGCATTTTATGACTAGCAAGAGTTGCAGCTTAAGTGCATATCTTCTGTACATACAGAGGTCAGAAATAATTTGTTTCATGATATAGAAATTAAAATCAATACTCTTACTTCCTTAAAAAAACAAACATAACATAATGTCCATGAGAAATGAGTAAATTATTAATAGTTGGGCTTATCTAAAATATAATACAAGCTAAGCAAGGTCAACCCAGAGAAGTGAGTTGTAAAAAAGCACTGCATGTTACAGGAAGCATGAGGAAGTTAGATAGATCCCCACAGCTTTCTCTTACAAAACTGCTTTCCTGGGGCGCCTGGGTGGCTCAGTCGGTTAATCGTCTGACTTCGGCTCAGGTCATGATCTCACAGTTCGTGGGTTCGAGCCCCGCATCAGGCTCTGTGCTGAGAGCTCAGAGCCTGGAGCCTGCTTCAGATTCTGTGTCTCCCTCTCTCTCTGCCCTTCGCCTGCTCGTTCTCTGTCTCTGTCTCTCAAAATAAAGACATAAAAAAATAAAAAAACAAAACAAAACAAAACAAAACAAAACTGCTTTCCTTTGAGGCTTTTTAAAAAAATTTTTTTAAATATTTTTTTATTTATTTTTGAGAGTCAGAGAGAGACAGCACGAGCAAAGGAGGGTCAGAGAGAGAGGGAGACACAGAATCCGAAGACAGGCTCCAGGCTCTGAGCTAGCTGTCAGCACAGAGCCTGATGCGGGGCTCAAACCCACTAACTGTGAGATCATGACCTGAGCCGAAGTTGGACACTTAACCGACTGAGCAACCCACGCATCCCTCCTTTGAGGGCTTTAAAGCCATATTGCAAACACCCTGTTAACTGGCCATGTGAGTAAGTGCCTGGTATGATGATACTCAGCTTGAGGACGAGGAAATGGAGAGCAGAGAAGTCTTTCTGGCCCAGGTCTTGGACATTTACTTGGGGGCCTCTTGAACTTTCGCATTAAAACAACAGCCATCAAGCTAGAGGGAATCCCACTGGATGCTGTTCTCCAGGGTGGTCAGGCTTCTTGATTTTCACTTCCTATGTCTTTGTATTTGTTCTCTGTTCTGTTCCAGATTTACACAAATCCCATACTCCAAGATTATCTCTTCTTTTCTCTTGCTGCTTGCAGTTTCCACCTCTTGAAAAATATGATGAGTCAAAGCCGGCTGGGTTAGTCAGAGAGGACCTTTTCTCCTACTTTATTAGAGAACAGAGTTTATCAGCTACCATCTTTCTGGGTCCTGCTACCACCTTTCTACACAAGGTCTGGTTTTTACTCCTTATTTCCCAAGCCAAGAATAGGCATTTCCATGCATCCAGAAATATATTTCCCTTGAGTAGAGGGGAAGTATCACAAGAGGCTGACCCCCCCTAAAAGATGGACAGATATAAATCAACCAGCAAAATCAGAATCAGATTGGATTCTGGCTTTCTCACTTTCTGTGCATGTTATTTGTATCTGTAAGATCCTTTCTTCTACTGTCGAATCATTGCTTCCATAGCAATTCATTCATTTACTGAAACAAACAAATTTGGAACTTTGGTGTAGATGTTGGGTCTATAAATACATACGAAGCGTTCCCTCACCTTAAAGCATGTCTAGTTTCATAGGAGGCACTTCTGCAGGTGAATAAATCAAAACAAAATAATGTGTAATGAAAATATGCCTAAAGTACTGTGGAGACACTGAGGAGGATATGATTATTGCTAACCAGTGGGAGACAATGCTAGATGCCTAATTTTGTCAGTGGAGGGTTAACCGCGTGTTGCCTCCTTTTCAGCCTTCTCATGATACCTTAATGCTGTGGTGATTTTTTTTTTTTTAGTGGACAAACAAGCAATTCTTTAGATGGGAGTAAATAGGTACTGAGTAATTATATGGTCCCGGAGGTCTCCATTTGCTTTCAGCTGGGCATAACACTTCTAAAAAGCCTCTGCTGGTGGACCAGTGAAGATAAAGTTAAAGCTAATTAGCAGAGAGAAACTGGGAACTATGTGGGCAGGGTCACTGAGGGTAGGAGCACGGACTTTTTCATCTTTCATGCTCGACCCCTACCATGGAAGATGGTTGTTGAATTTATGTCCATGTACACATACATATTCACTTTTCTGATGAATACTTCATAAAACATGAGGTCATTTGTAATAATATCTTTCAAGCAGACCTTTCAGGAGGAATTTCACTGCTCTTTGACTGTTGCAAATCAAATAAATCTCTCACAGGGACCTCAGAGCCTCACTTACAGACTAGAGTCAAAGTTCAGAACAGAGGGTCGGTTGAATCTAGGGCATTAGGGAAGGAGATAAAAACACTCCAAAAAGGAAAGCCTTGTTCAGAGACCTCATGTGGGCACAAAAGGTGGGAGATTATTTATTATAATGATTTATTCAACCACAAGGGAAAACATGAGTTAGAATGACATTATTTTCATCACATCTTTTCCCTGAGGAGTTCGAGAGACTTATGTAACGGACAGCAATCTCTTTAAATTATTTTGCTTTGTTCCTAACCCCTAGCAGATATTAGTAATAAGGAATTCCTAAAGATGACCAACTTACTCTCTTCTCACAAATTACCCTCCCACCGATCATCTGAACTCATGAATACTTAAGGAGCAGTTTATATAATTTGTTCCTCACCATCATAGTTCTCTACTCATTTCTCATCAGGCTAGTCTCCTTATTTAACCTCTTAATGGTCCTATCATTTTTGTGGAAGAAACCCTTCTTTCCTTCCTCATTACTTTCTCAACTTGAAAGAATCATTTAAACACAATACAAAGAATCTGGTGTGACAGGAAGGGGCAGAATTCTTGCTCTGCTTTTGTTACCAGCTGAGAGCATGAACTTGGAATATTGTTTTACCTCCTGGATTTCAGTTTCCTTGTTTACCAGTAACAAAGGAAACACCAAATAACATGTAATATTTAAGGCATGTTTTTGTTAAAACAAAAATATGATATTATTGTCATTATTAACATGAGTGGCACCAAATTCCAACGTGTTGTGTGAAAGACACTACAAAGTCGTGAAGGAGGCAACCTTCTCACACCTGTAAGGTCTCTTATATGTGTCAGCATTTATACACACACATATATTTAATAATATGTATTCATTGTGCACATGTATATAAATGTGCCTATTTTTCTAACAGTGTTTTTTTTTTTTTTTGGTTTATTTATTTATTTGTTTTGAGAGAGAGAGGGAGAGAGAACAACCTGAGGGAGGTTTGGGGAGAGAGGGAGGGAGAGAATCTAAAGCAGGCTCTGAGGTGTCAGCACATAGCCCAACACTGGTGTCCATTTGGGAACCATGAGATCATGACCTGAGCTGAAATCAAGAGTCGGATGCTTAACCAACTGAGCCACCCAGGTGTCCCAAGTGTGCCTATTTGTTTTAAACATATCAGTAACAGCATGCTTTCAGTGTATATTATTATTGTTCTAACATTCTAGATTATACTATTTCTTTTTTTTAATGTTTATTATTTATTTTGAGATGAGAGAGAGGGAGAGCAGGGGAGGGGCAGAGAGAGAGGGAGACACAGAATCCCAAGCAGGCTCCAGGCCCTGAGCTGTCAGGGCTTAACCCCCGAACCACAAGATCATGACCTGAGTTGAAATCGGATGCTCAACCAACTGATGCCACCCAGGCCCCCCTATACTACTTCTTGTAAACAACAGAGGAGTGGAATAAATATAAGGAGACCTGCATTAAATGTTCCTGCATTTGTGATTTTGGACATGTCATACAGACTCAGTGGGCCTTAGTTTCATCTCCAAAAAGAAGAAATTAGGGGGGAAAATCCCAGTGAGGTCTATAATTATATGATGTTCACATTAATGAAGACGGGAAAGATGTTACTGTAGCATCACAAATTAAACCCCAAATCATGTGGCTTAAACTAACAAAAGTTTGTCCCATGAAAAGCCTGATTGCAAGCTGGGAGGCTGTTAATGATGACTGTCCCCCATATGGTGTTCCAGCCAACCAAACTGTTTGGAACTTGTCTCTCTACTATCTTGACATGAGGACCCCACTTTCACCAAGGCAGGGGGGCCCTATCTCAGGCCTCGTTGTCTCTGCTGCTCACAGCTCCTTGTCCAGAATGAGAATCATGGCCTTATCTAACTGAAACGTAGCTAGCCAGATAGGGAGCTATTATCACACCCTTGAAAGATAAGTAGAAAATGGAATTTGGTGGACCCATAATGTCATCTGTGCCATGGTGCTAAATCAGAATAGGGCAGGGGGTGCATCTAGTTCAACAGTTTCTCCTGTCTCATCTTTAACATCATGGCGTTCAGAACATGGTTGTCCCTTAGTGCCTTCTGAAAGAGCAGGAGATTGTTCTTCTTTACCAAATGGCCTTTGACATTGAGGGGTGATTCTTAGAGTTCTCTTGGTCTTTTAACAATTTCCCAACTTCACGTGTCTCAAGTTGAATGATAAGAAATTTGCACTCCTTCTACTGAGTGCTTTTCTGGTTGGAAGGACCAACGTGGACTTACATGATACATGTGCTGAAACATGGAGGGCTCTTGGGATATCCTTTGGAATGAGAAATACAGATGGAAATGCAGAGAAAGAGCTAAAAGAGATTAGTCTTTTTTTTATTTTTCTAACAAGAACTCTCAGGTTGGTTCAGAAGGGTTTGGTGTCATATGACTTTCTCTGTTTTGGGGAGTTTTTTGGAGGGAGGCAAGTAAAAAGTCTTAGAGAGGTGAGAGACAGAAGAAAATTATGAAAAATCAGACATGAGAGCATAGAAATCAATTCAGACAGAGCTTGGGGGTTGTACTCAATAGGCAATATCAGCTTTTTCATTTGCTCTTTCTCTTTATCAAAGTAAGGAGAATTTTGCCTTGATTGAATGATTTCCACAGAGGTGCTTGGGTGGTTTACGCTGTAGAGTAGATGATGACAGATAACACTCTTAGGTCAAGGCCTTTGGGATGGCAATATGCATAGAAGAATTTTTCCAGGGAGATTTGCTTCTGCCCACTAATTGTGGTCGTATATTTTATGGCTCTGGGAATACCATGGCTGCTAGTATGTGTCTCAGTGCTGCAAGAGGCAGTGTTTGTGTCTGATTCAGTGAAAGCTGTAGTTGTGTGGACTTCCCAGGCAGCTTCTGAAGCTACTATTGATAAAATCACTAATGACATTAATTTGCACAATCATGTGTTTCCTTGCCTTGATCTGCATAATCTGTTTACAGTTGCCACTGTTGACAATCTCTACTCTCTAAAAGTCTCTTTAATTTTTAGGCCCTACTTTTTACATTTATCCTTTTATCTGGCTACTACTTTTCCTTGGCATCATCAGTAAACACTTCTTCTGCCAACTCTTTAAATATTAAACATTATCTGAAATTTTATCCCTGGTCCTTCTTGCTTCTCATTCAACATGCAATCCTTAGGGAGATCTTATCTACAGTAATGGGCTTCAGCCACCACCTTGAAGATAAACTCTGGGTTAATTCAACCACCCAGGACTGCATTCACTAGAGAAAATAACAAAAAGAAGCAGTTAGTGCTACTCTACATTGATGGTCTCCAGACTGACCCAGGCTCTCAACACTGCCTGCCTGCCTATTTTCTGTAGACACTGCCCTCTCTTAATCTCCACCAGAGCAATCTTAGATCTTCTTTATCTGTTGACAGATGACCTCACAGCTTACTTCACAGATCTGGAATAGAAACCATTGGCCAGAATGATTATCAAGAAGAAGAGGCTGGTCAATGATATTAAATGTTGCAGAGAGGACCGTAAGGTAAGGAAGAAGTCAACTGTGGGTTTAGAAATAAAGCTATTGTTGGCTATTAAGATTTTCCACAGAGAAGTTAAGAAAAATGACATTGCAGAGGCACCCAGGGTGGCTCAATCGGTTGACTGTCTAACTTCGGCTCAGGTCATGATCTCCTGGTTTGTGAATTTGAGCTCCACATTGGGCTCAGGCTCGCTGCTGTCAGCCTGTCAGTGCAGAGCTGCATGGGATCCTCTGTTCCCCTCTCTGTGCCCCTTCCCCACTTACACTCTCCCCAAAATAAAATTTTTTAAAGAGCAATCACATTGCAGTGGGTTATCAAACCTGACAGGGATCATGGAAGGGGCCATGATGTTCCCCCAATCTTTTTAACTAAAATCTTACCATGAAGAGAAAGAAGGAGAGGGAAATAGTTGAGGAGGGAGGAGGCCATATGGAATTGAGAGAAGGTATTTAAGAGATTGAGAAAATTGGCATGTTTTAATCCTGATAGGAAAAGGGGCAGTAGAGACAAGAGTTTGAAAACTCTAGAAAGCTTCTCTTGGTTTTTCTTCTGCTTGTCTGCCTGTGTATTCTTGGTCAGGGACATATGCCCTCATTACCAGCTGAGGTGACTTGTTGTATAATAGCGCTGTTCACTAAATTGCAGCAGTCAGTGTTTTTCAGACTCTGTGGTAAAGGATTCGTGTTTTAAAACATTTTTTTATTCATTGTATACTTTTTAAAATACAGTAAAAATGAATTACTAGAAGCAGGCTCATGTGGTTTGATATTGCAGCATTGTCAGGTTGCTGTGAAAGCTTCCAAATGTTTGCTTTCAGTTTCTGTACTTACTTCATGGACCAGTTCAAATAATCCCCAGACCATCACTGGTCCATGGCCCATGCTTTCAGTAGTGCTGACCTACAGAACATATATCCCTACAGGGATTAGCAATGTGGAGGATGGTGATAAATTTCATTTTGGACATGGTAATTGGGCAGAGCACAAGATAGATGCTTTAGAGAAAAGTTAAAGAACCCATAAAATAACATGCTGTCCATCAGTTGTGGAATGGAAAACGAAAATGTGGTATATCTGTATCATGGTAAACTCTTCAGGAGCGAAGACTGAGAGCAATAAAGCTAAGTGTCCCAATGTTGACAGAGCTCTGAGACATGTTATTAAGTCACGAAAAAATAAGGCATAATATGACTTAAAATTACATAAAATTATAAGATACGTTGAAAAACTCTAGGAGGATATACATCTGTGAACATTAGTTATTTTTAGGGAAGACAGTAGGGTTAATGGGGAGTACAACAGGTTAGATCCACATGTTACTTTTTAAAGTTAACTTCTGTATTGTTTTTTCATAGATTTTTAAAATAGTATTCATGTATTATTTAGGTAGTTTAAAATAGTAATTATGGAGTTTTTATATATAATGCAATACATTGTTTTTTAAAAAAATGGAAATTTTGGTTTGTAGTGATTATTTAATTGAAGGAGGCAATTTCACATAGCCAGGTGGTCTTGAGCACATAATCTGTCTGAACTCACTGTGCTTATCTGTAAAATGGAGCTGATATCCCTTCCCTCCTGAGACTGCTATAAAGGTTGACAGATAAAATATATAGAAAGGTTCTTGTAAAACAGATGCCCTATAAACATGGGTTCTTGTTCCCTTCACTGGAAAAAAGTGGGCATTTAAAAAAACTCAGTGTTTAAAAATTTTACTTTCTGGAAATCTTCAGTGTTGAATGAACAAGACATCCAGATATACTTATATTTTTTTTCCTCAGAATCCTGGGACATCCTTTCAGAGTACTCACACCAGGTAATCAATTAGGCAAATATTTTTATCCCTTCCCCCCAACTTGTTCAATTAGAAATACACTGAAATATTTTCTCCTTGACCTGTGGTATTGAGAAGAGAAAGAACTTGACAGAAAGACGGAGTTTTTTTAAGTTCTTTCTGAATGATAATGGGAGAAATATATGGTGTGTGGAGAGGCAGGGAGCATCCCACATAATGTATCATATGCAGAACGTGCAACAGAGAATTCAATACTGTGCTTCTAAAACCTCGATAGTGCTTCCTGTAAGTGATATTTTTGTGGCCTTTTCTTTGCCCAGATATTTGTCATTCCAGAGTTGATTTAGAAAGAGATTCATGGAAAGTCATAATTATTTAAAGAAGGGAACAGGCAAAGTGTTCTTTTGCCATGTCTATAAATCTTTCCTTATGCCCTGCTGAGAACTCTGCTCTAGCTGTCTGATTTAACCGTGTAACTGGAGTATATCATAATGTCGCGAGTTGTCAGACCCCCAGAACTCTTCATAATGTGAGATCACAAGCAGAGACAATTTCATTGTAACATTTCTGACTACAAAGTATAAATACCATTCTGTTGGCACATTGACATCACATCAGCGATTTTTTTTCTTCCTTCTACTTTGTTGAGGTATTTACATCTATAAAGTTAGACAAAGCTAGGATAAGAAAATTAAAATTAATAATCGAATGGCAATGTCAGGATAAAAATACATACTTTGAAGGGAAACATAAAAAAGAGAATTTAAAATAAAGATTACAAAGATATTGAAAAAAATGGAGTCTATCCTGTCAGTTATGCTTTCGTTAGTTTTCTCCAGAGCACAAAAACATTGCTCAGAACAATTTAAAAATAGTAGATATTTAAAAAATCACTCAAACACAAGATTTAAAAATCTCATTGTGAGCCTTGAGAGAATATTTCTTTCACCTGATGAAGTTACCAACTGAGTATGTCACAGATTCTTCCCGTGTGTTCATTTGCCTTACTGGGTACTGCAAGGGCTCCCTGAACAGCCACTGATTTAAAATGGAAAAAAAAATGTTAATGCTTGCATAAACTCTGATATGAAAAATGAGTTTACAGATATCTCTTATTTTAGTGTGATTATGAATTTCTAGTACATTTTTTTTGCTATGTAAAAACCATTATACTTCCAGGTTGACCTTAACTTCTTTTTTAGTGATTCACAAACAACATCCTACTTTTCCCCTTCAGAATTAATATTACCTGATTGTCACTAAGGAGGGAGATTGTTAGGAGATATGTACATGAATATACATGTTGTGCTCAGAAAGGAGATACTATTCTCTTGTTCTATTACATTGGGAACTTTCATTCCTCCCTGGAAACCAAGCATGCTTCCTAAACTCTACAGTGCAGTGTCTCCTGCCCATGGTGTGTTGGAAGTCTGAACTCCATGTCTGAGGTTCATGCCTGGACAATTCATTTGGGCCCCCAAATGTCAAAACAAATCTCATTTTTTAAATTATTATTATTATTTTAGTTTTACATTTTATTTATTTATAAGTATTTTATTATTTGTTTCTTTGTTTTTGAGAGGGAGAGAGAGAGCATGAGCAGGGAGGGGCAGAGAGAAAGGGAGAGAAAGAGAATCTAAACCAGGCTCTTCAGAGCCTGATTCAGGGCTTGAAACTTCAAACTGTGAGATCATGATCTGAGCAGTACTCAACGGACTGAGCCAAACAGGCACCCTTATATTTTATTTTTAAGTAATCTCTGGACCTACAGTGTGGGGCTTGAACATATAACCTTGAGATCAATAGTCACATGCTTTACCACTGAGCCAACCAGATGCCCCTATTTTTTATTTACATATTTAATTCCAGTATAGTTAGTATACAATGTTATATTAGTTTCCTATGTTCAGTGATTCAACAATTCTATACATTAATAAGTGATCATCCCATTCACCTATTATACCCATTTTCCCAACCCCTTCTCCTCTGGTAACCATTGGTTTGTTCTCTGTAGTTAAGAGTCTGGTTTTGTTTTGTTTTTGTTTTATTTTTGGTTTTCTCTTTTTTCTTTGTTCATTTGGTTTTTTTCCCTTAAATTCTACATATGAGTGAAATCATATGTGATTTGTCTTTCTCTGACTGATTTATTTTACTTAGCATTATATACTCCATATCCATCCATGGTGTTGCAAATGGCAAGATTTCATTCTTTTTAATGGCTGGGTAATAACCCATTTTATCAATATACCATATATTCTTTATCCATTTATCTATGAATAGATACTTGGGCTGCTTCCATAATTTGGCTACTGTAAATAATGCAATAAGCATAGGGGTGCTTGTATCTTTTAGAATTAGTATTTTCATATTCTTTGAGTAAATATCCAGTGGTGGAATTACCGGATCATATGATAGCTCTATTTTTAATTTTTTGAGGAACTACCATTTGTTTTCCACAGCGGCTTCACCAGTTTGCATTCCCACCAACAGTGCACAAGGGTTCCTTTTTCTCCACACCCTCATCAACATCCTCTTGTTTCTTGTGTTTTTGAATTTAGCCATCTGACAGGAGTGAGGTAATATCTCATAGTGGTTTTCATTTGTATTTCCCTGTTGCTGAGTGATGTTGAGCATCTTTCCTTGTGTCTGGTGGCCATCTGGATGTCTTCTTTGGAGAAATGTCTGTTCATGTCTTTGGCCCATTTTTTAATCAGGTTATGGGGGGGGTTGATATTGAGTTGTATAAGTTCTTTATATATTCTGGATACTAACACTTTATCTCACATGTCATTTGCAAATATCTCCCATTCAGTAGATTGTCTTTTAGTTTTGTTGATTGTTTTCTTTGCTGTGCAGGAGCTTTTCGGTTAGTTTTGCTTTTGTTTCCCCTGCTGTAGGAGACATATCCAGAAAAATGTTGCTATGGCCAATGCCAGAGAAATTACTGCCTATTCTCTCTTCTAGGACTTTTAGGGTCTCAGGTCTCACATTTAGGTCTTTAATCCATTTTGAGTTTACTTTTGTGGGTGGTGTAAGAAAGGGCCCAGGTTTATTCTTTGGTATCTGGCTGTCCAATTTTTCCAAGACCGTTTATTAAAGAAACTTCCTTTTCCCCATTGCATATTCTTGCTTCCTTTGTTGAAGATTAATTGGCCATATAATTGTGGATTTATTTCTGGCTTCTCTAATTGGCTCCATTGAAGTACGTGTCTATTTCTTTTTTTTTTTTTTAAATGTTTTATTTATTTCTAGGAGAGAGAGCGAGAGACAGCGTGAGCAGGGGAGGGCCAGAGAGAGAGGGAGTCACAGACTGAAACAGGCTCCAGGCTCTGAGCTGGCAGTCAGCACAGAGCCCGACGCGGGGCTCGAACCCACGAACCGCGAGATCATGACCCGAGCGAAAGTCAGACGCTTAACCAACTAAGCCACCCGGGCGCCCCAGTACGTGTCTATTTCTGTGCCAGTACCATACTATTTTGATTACTACAGCTTTGAGTATATCTTGATATGTAAGATTGTGATGCCTCCTGTTTTATACTCCTTTTTTAATATTGCTTTGGCTATTTGGGATCTTTTGTGGTTCCATACACATTTTAAGATTCTTTCTTCTAGTTCTATGAAAAATGCTGTTGGTATTTTGATGGGGATTGTATTAAATCTGTAGGTTGCTTTGGGTAGTATGGACATTTTAACAATATTTATTCCTCCAATCCATGAGCATGGAATATTTTTCAATTTATTTCTGTTGTCTTCAATTTCTTCTATCATCAATATTTTATAGTTTTCAGAGTATAGGATTTTCACCTCCTTGGTTAAGTTTATTTAGGGCTTTTATTATTTTTGGTGCAACTGTAGTAACTGTAAATGAGATTGTTTTCATTCTTTTTTTTTTAGTTTATTTATTTATTTTGAGATAGAGAGAGATAGAGTACGAGTGGAGGAGGTACAGAGAGAAGGAGAGAGAGAATCCTAAGCAGGCTCTGTAGGACCAACATGGAGCCCAACATGAGGCTCAATATCACAAAGTGTGAGATCATGACCTGGGTCGAAACCAAGAGTCAGACACTTAATCAAATGAGCCAATCAGGTACCCCAATGGGATTGTTTTCTTAATTTTTCTTTCTTCTAAGCAAATCTTACTTTAAATGCTTGGAGAGGAATACATTTTCAATAGACATAGGACAAGCACTTTGGTTGGTAAATGAAAACATCCTTCAGTAAGGTGAAAATCAGACCTTAATATATATTTTTGATGATTTGACTTTTTACATAGTTTATTTAGGGCAGAGTCTACCATAATCTGTCTTGTTCTTGATATGTTTCCCCAACTTTTGAAATGATGATATTGGGGTATTCTGCTCTGTTTATTTGTTTTCTATTTTTCTGATAGTATCTTTTTAGATTAGGGCAAAGTCTGGTCAGAGCAAGGAAAGCATGGCACACTTATCCCTCTTCATCAGACTTATTGAAATCTCATCCTAAGATCTCTTCTTTTCTCCCTTTATCCACTTTTTCCAGGTAATATCACCCCAGCCTGTGGCTTCAATTACCATCTCCATGCCTAACATGTCTTGTCTATTTTATCTTCAGCCCAGAGCTCTCCTTGAAGCTCCAGGCCGGTCTGTTCAGTCGCCTACTTGGTATCTCCACATGGCTATCTTAAAGTCATTTTAAATTCTACTCATCCTTAACTGAACTTCTTATCATTATCACCTTCCCATCACAAACCAAACAGAAGAAGATCTTTTGTTAGCATTGCTGTTTTAAAGGAAACCAACTTGACAATAAACTAAGAAAACAACAACAACAAGGAAACCAACTTGACAATAAACTATTTGAGAAAATAACAACAACAACAAAAACAAAGGTAAGCAAGCCGGAAACCTGAGCCATTCTCCACGACGTCCTTTCTTCATTTGCCATGTCCAGTCGATCCATCTCTAGACCCTGCTGGCTTTGCTTTCTAAATAACTCTCAAGCCAACAACTTCTCTCTGTTTTCATTGCTGCCACCCTCACTAGAGCTACCATCATCTTCACCTGGAGAAGTGAAGCCTCTCAAAATCTTCTGCTTTATTACTTTCAAATCTGGCTGCATTACAGCGCATGCTCTATGCCACCACTGGAATGCTCTTATTCTTTCTTTCTGTCTTTCTGTCTCTCTGTCTTCCTTTCTTCCTTTTTTTTTTTTTTTTTTATAAAATGTAATTTCCCATGCCAGTCCCTCATTCAAACAACTACACGGCTTCTCATTAATTTTACAATGAAGACCCAAATATTTAACATGGCCTTTTCAGCTCTGCCGGTCTTCCCCTGCCTTCCTCCCCAATGCTATCTATCACTGTGCATCCTTCCTCGGGGATTTTCAATCCCATCCCTTCTTCACCAACACCCTCTCCCTACCACCAACATATGCATCTTCCTGGTAACTCGTAGTCTTTATTCAGGTCTTAGCAAACTCCTTACTTCCTCAAGAATGTCCTGCAGCATCTTTTTAGGTCAAGCCCCCCATTACAAGCTCTCAGAGCACTGTTGCACTTCCCCTTCCTAGGAAGGGTTCGCATTTACATGAATATTTCATGGTCATGTTCCACATTGGATGATAAGCCGTATGAGCAGGCACTGTGTCTGTGTTTACTAAATACTGCATCCCCAATACTCAGTATAGTGATGGCACTTAGACTGGCTCTGCGGGTGATTCAGACTTTTGCTTCTTTATGCTAAAGTCCAAAGGCTCCTGTCTTAACTGGTGATGCTGGTTTTCGGCTTCTGCTATTTTAGCATCCTTCATCCTTCTCTGTCTCTTTTGCATTTGTACCCATCTGTGGATTGTCCTGCTGAATGAGAGGTGTGTTCTTTATGTGGATAGGAAGTGCAATAATAATAATAATAGTTATTGTTATTATTTTATCATTTCAATGCTGTCTTTTGCACCCAGATCAATATTTTAGAGCAACACTAATGAATAGGCTACAGTCGTCTTTGTTCCCTTCATGTGTTCATTTTGCATCTGGTTCTCAAGGCTGTACTTTGTCATCAGCCGCCTGCTTCTTGAGAAAGGTCTCCATGTCCTCTAACGATCTCAGCTCCATCTGTTAAAACTTCCAGAGTATTTTGTTCATTGTCGATCCAACCAAATGAGTCTCATGCACATCTCTGGTCTGATTCTGATGATTACAGCCTCCTGATAATCTTTGACTCTCAGGTTTCACTATTTACACAAATCTGCTAATCTCCCTCAAGGTCTCAAGGGTGCCCTTTTGTCTCTGGTTTCCAACCCACAAGGGAGGTGTTTAGCTTGCCTCCAGGATTTCAGGAAGAACAGATAGAGAGCGTTTGGAGCAAGGGTCACTAAAAATACTGAACCTAATTGGGGCGCCTAGGTGGTGCAGTCGGTTAAGTGTCTGCCTCTTGATTTCAACTCGGGTCATGATCTCATGGTTCATGAGTTTAAGCCCCACATGGGGCTCTGCACTGACAGTGTGGAGCCTGATTGGGATTTTCTGTCTTCCTCTCTCTGCCCCTCCCCTGCTTGTTCTCTCTCTAAAAAACCCAACAAAACAAAATACTGAACCCAATGAAATAACACATGTTATTTTGTATTTTGTTTGGTCATTTGCTGTTGTCCTTTAAAAATTTTTAAACTCTTTGTTTTTCAACCACAACAACTGGAAAGGGGCAAAATGAAAATCTTAAATATCTATAAACTGTAGCTTAAAATTAAATGCTGTTATTCTAACAGGAAGTCCTTTTAACTCTTTTGGCATGTCGTGCCCACTATGTGTGGATTGCATAAGCGTTAAGTGGTTGCTCTAAGGCTCCTGGGTGGCTCAGTTGGTTAAACATCTAACCATCTTGATTTCATTTCAGAGCATGATCTCATCATGAGATTGAGCCCTACATTGGGCTCAGCACCAAGTGTGGATCCTGTTTGGGATTCTCTCTCTGTCTCTCTCTCTCTCAAAAAAGAGGTTGTCCATTTGTGATGCAATAGGTCAGATGGCTCATGCAAGTCTTTGCTGGTGTTGCTTAAAACAAGATTTTTAAGTGGATATCTCTTTCTCATTAGTACAAAGAAATGTCTGTATGAAGAAAATGAAAAATACAATGATTGTTTTAACAATTAGAATCTTCTGAGAAAATAGCTTATAATTTGCTTCTGGTACTTTCATCAGGTAGTTGAAAAAACCTACTATGTGCCGTGCACCATCCCAATGCTATAAGAGCTTAAGGATTTATAAGAGTCCCTATTCAGCAGCATGTTCCAAGCAGAGTGTGGAAATGTGGTGAATGTTCAGTAAAGTAATACCAAGTTAATTACATACACAAAAAGTTTTGAACTCAAAAATACTAAGATAATCTACTCTAAATTCTTCATTTAAATGTTTTTAATGTTTATTTATTTTTGAGAGAGAGAGAGATAGAGCGCACACAGGAAAGAGGCAGAGAGAGAGGGAGACACAGAATCTGAAGCTGGCTCCAGGCTCCCAGCTGGCAGCACAGAGCCCGAGGAGGGGCTGGAATCTATGAACTGTGTGATCGTGACCTGAGCAGAAGTTGGACGCTCAACTGACTGAGCCACCCAGGTACCCCTGAATTCTTCATATCAAAAAGGAAGAAAAGTGGACACAAAGAAGTCATGGGGCTTGTTCAAACTTCTTCAGATCTAGCTTTGGAGCCCTCTTGCTGCCCTTTTCCATTTGCTTCATCTTATATGCTCTAGTGGGAAGTTTCTGCTCTCTTATCCATTACTACTCTTTCTAAGAGTCCCTTTTGCAACACCAGAATATTTCCTTGAATGAAAATTGGCACTAGTGACTGATGTAAATTTAAAAAAATAGGAGCACCTGTGTGGCCCAGTCAATTGAACGCCTGGCTCCTGAATTTGGCTCAAGTCATGATCTCATAGGCTCATGAGTTGGAGCCCCACATCAGGATCTGCGCTGACAGTACAGAGCCTGCCTCCCTCTCTCTCTGCCCCTCCCCTGTTCACTCCCTATTTCTCTCTCTCCATGTAAATAAATAAACACTAAAAAAAAAAAAAGATTGGAAGCCAGCTCTCCTCAGAGCATCCTCTGTGGATAGCATGAGCATTACCTGGAAGAAGCCTGTTAGAAATGCAGGCTGTCAGGCTCCACCTAGATCTCTTGAATTACAATCTGCATTTTAACATTTATGCATTTTAATATTTGAAAAGCATATCTCTGGAATCCTTGATCTAGAGCAGTGCCTCTCAAACCTTAACATGTATCACAATCATCTGGAGGACTCGTTAAAGCAAGATTGCTTTGTTAAAGCACAGATTTCCTCTACTGGTCTGTGAGTCCAGAGACCTTCCAAGTTCCCAGACGATGCTAATGTGGGTGGAGGGGAGGCTGTGCTCTGACACCCACTGGCCACAAGAGTGATTCTTTGATTTGGTCACATATCAAATTCTCCTGGATAGCTTTTTACAAATACCAAGGTCAAGTCCTCATTCTCTGCTAATTGGTTTTGCAAGAAGCCCTGTTATTCCTCACAATTCTACTATGTGGTTGGGATGAGGAACCGCTCTCTAGAAGATGGGAAGATCCTCTGTGATCTCTATGATCAGCCTGAGATTGCCTTCCAGCCGCTCCAGCAGTGTCTCTGTTCACACAGACCTCTGGATGCATCTGGGCCAGTGTTGTGCAGTGGTCAAGAATCCATCAGAACCGGGGTCCAAGGTCAGATCTGCTACTTCCTGGCTATGTGGCGTTGGGCAGATTTTAGTACAGTATCTGTGTATGGAAATAGTAATTTTAATCATGTGGCCTATTGTTGGAAATGTTCAATAAAATATCAAATTGCCTTATCATATTAGGAACTTAGTAGTTGATAGTTTATAATACGTGATTTTATTTTCTATATGAGAGATGAGTATACCATATCACTTAAGTCACACCATTAATTTTCCTAAACCTGAGAGATTTTGAAAGAATTCCTGCATTAAAGTCATATTGAATGAGTGAAATCCAGTGTCAGGAATAAGTCCTAAAGAGGTTCAAACAGGAAGTTTTGCTTTTACTATGTACTCTACTGCTTTCACCATCATTATTTGAAGTCTGTTTAACATGCACAATGTCTATTCAGCACCCCAAGGCAGTCATGTCTTTAGTAAATGATTTATTTTATGGTGATATAGATGGTTTACTACTGGTAACTCCTAAGGATTGTAAGTCTCTCCCAACACTCATGTGGCCAAGGTCAATGGCAGATGTGTGAAGCAACCAACCATTTCCCTGCTTAGTTAAAGCATACATTAAATGTTTCGTATGGAAAACTCTATAACTTCTTCTAGTACTGCATATTCAGGTGTGCAGTAAATGTTTTAATAAAATGCTCTGGCAGCCCATTTAAAAGTAAACAATAAGGGTTCATCAATCCCATTCCTATGCAAATCTAAGTGTATGTTCCTATAATATGAGAGCTTGGGGGACACTAGTCCAGCACCCACATTTCACAAATAAGGAAATAGGGTGACTTGACCAAGGTGAATGACTTAGATTTTCTCCAAAACAAATGAGGAGCCGTGTTCTCCTACATATGTATTTTTTAATTTATTCCTTTTATTACATTGTGATGTTGGCACATACCTGAGTTGGCCAAGCTTCTGTCATTTTTGTAAGATGCTATTTTTCAATATGGTGACAAGACGATTTTGTAATAAAGAGGTAATTTCAGTAGATTTAAGAGGACCAATAATGAATACAAGGAACACCTTCAAATTACAGTTCTCATTCCTTTTTTTTATTAAGTTTTATTTATTTATTATGTGAGAGAGAGGGAGGGGTAGAGAGAGGGAGAAAGAATCCCAAGCAGGCTCTGTGCTCTCAGCGCAGAGCTTGACAGGAGGCTCAAACTCATGAACTGTGAGATCATGACCCGAGCTGAGATAAAAGACCAGATGCTCAACTGACTGAGGCACCCAGGTGCCCCTACTGTTCTCATTCCTATAGTTACTTTGGGTATCTAGTAATTCTTGTGTGCGTGTGCCCATGTGACTCTGTACAAATTTCTCTGAGTCTGTTTTTCATATATTTGTGTCTGTAAGAATGTCTGGGTATGTGTATCTCTGAGTGTGTGGCTGAGTCTGTGCGTTTTGGAGTATATGTACAGATGTGACATATATGTGTCTGAGAATGTCTGAGCATGTGTGTGCATGTGAGTGAGCATGTAAGTATATACAAGTGGGAGAAGGAAGCATCCTTATTCCATTTTCCCTCCGGTGTGGCTTGCGCTCCTCAGCAAAGAGCTGTAGCCTTACCAACTGTTCATCCCACTGCCTGGGCTAATAGTCTGTCACATTTAGGACTGCACACTGTTCAAATTGAAAAATTTCCCCCTTTACCTAGAGTATTTTTGGTATCAAAGACTCTTTAGTCACTTGTAGACTTAACATTCTTTAAAAATAAACCCTTTATTTCTTTTCTGAGGGCTGCAGTGTAGTCTCTTTTGGTGCTAAATGAAAAACTGAGTTTGGAAGAAAGATGTACCAAAAAGAGAAATGTTATGATACTCACAGGATGACTTACTGAAGCTGTTTTAAATTGCATTAGATACTATTTTATTCTGCTCCAAGTGTGAAAATTTAGAAGCTCATGTTTACTCATTTAGGAATAAGAATCACAGGAGCTAAATGTGGAAAGGACCTGTGGAGCACCCCCTTATCTCCCTGCATCTCAGTTCCTTCCTTTCTTTTCTAAAATAAAAAGGTCGAGGTTATTTTTCAGATGTCATCCCTCTTATTTGCTATCCCCAATCACAATATAGGATTTATGGTTTTGTGGTGTTATATTTTTCTTTCATTTTGCCCAGCCCAAATGGTCACACCTGTCTGACATGAAATGTGCTTCCTGGTCTGGATCTTAAAATATCTAGAATGCCATTCAACTTTCTTGAAACATAATTATAAACTCACTGTTATGATATAATTTAGAAAGGTAAATTCCAGCATACACGACACTCCAGAAAGGCATTTACTTATCTAGGTACTAAAATATTGCTCATTTAAAGTAGAGTCATACAACAGGACCATGGAAAAGGTCGTTTTTATAGACAGAAGAATTGTTCTTTCGTAAAATATGACCACTTGGAAGCTTTCTCAAAACTTCATGTCTGGGGCATCAATAACAAACTTACCAACATGATCAGGTAAAATATGCATGTCAAAAAACTCTGAGTGAACCAAATGAACACACGTCTAAGTTGATAACTTGAGCCAGTTATTCACATGTTTTCATTTTGTACATATTTAATACCTATGTCCACATCCAGTGCTCAGCCAAGGGGAAAATCCACCATCTTTCTTTTCTTTAAAATGTATTTCATATTTATATTATTCATTTATTTTAAATATAATTTGTGTGTATTCAATCATGTCAGCATCAGGAACAACATTGTTTGAATTTATGAAGGGGACAGATGATAACATCACAGTCTCCACTCATCCACAAATAGGTGAAATCTGTGTTGTATTTATATTCTCTAGAAACACGATATTTCTGTCCGGAAAAAAAAAAAGTCTATTGAAGAAATGGAGAAAAACAGAGAGCTGGAGTGACAAGAAAAAGATAACAAAATAAATGCAGGTGGGGAAATAAACCAAAGCATTTCCTGGAAACACCTTTCTCACACTCGTTTGCACACTTGTATTATTTGAGGGTAGCAGTTTCTGACTCCAGCGATCATGGTTGTCATAGAAAATGACAAGCCATTAAGAAACATAAAAAGCATTTTTAGCTTGTGGCCCATACAAAACAGGTGGTAGGCTGGATTCATCTTTCATTAGGGAAGTAGAATTTCAAAAGTCTATCCTATATCAGTTATACAGTTGATATTCTATAAAAATTAAATAGGTTAAAACAGACCTCTTAAAAGTTGAAATATTTTTTTTCCCTCTCAACACCATTGCTACTTTCCATTAAAGGCACTGTCTTTAAATAAGAAAAGGACACTCAGCCTTAAACTTCAGGAAATTGTTCCCACAGGAAATTTCCATTGTTTTAACTCAGAGTCAGTGAAATATAAATAAAAAAAAAAAAGAACACTGAGCTAATAACGGCAACAAGGATGGTAGAGCATGATCAAAGAATTGGATTCAATGTCAATACTTTTTTTTAATGTCCATTTATTTTTGAGAGAGGGTGGGGGAGGGGCAGAGAGAGAGGGAGACAGAGGATCTGAAGTGGGCTTCTCAGAGAGCCGGATGCTGGGCTCTAACTCATGAATCCATGAGACCATGACCTGAGTCAAAGTTAGACGCTTAACCAACTGAACCACGCAGGGGCTCCTCAATGTTGATACTTTAAAATTTGATCCTCTGATATGAGATTTCTTCAATGTTATATTAAAAACTGATATAATTTTAAAAGTTTAAGAAGAGATAACAATCATTTAACATTCAGTGTTCTAAAACTGCATGGAAACCTTTTCTAGAGATTGAGATTTGTGCTTTTGGAGGAGAATGATAAGTTTGCACCCCAAAATTCTTTGTGCACCACATTAACTGGGGCAAAGAAGTACATTCTCTTCAAGATTGGAATATATGGGAAGCAAAGACAATCTTGGCCCATCTTTTCCCATGTTTTTATCTTAGAAGGAACAAAACTTAATATTTTTCTCCATTGGCATTTATGGAATTATGTAGTTTGTCTTAATTAAGGAAATGAAAAGGAACTTGATATTTTTGTGTGAATCCATGTAGGTGGTAAAATATACAAACAAGACAGGAAAAGATGATATAAAAGAAAAACACAGCTTTTTCAAACAAACTGGAAGCAATAAAACATCATATGTCATAATTTTTTGGTGGGATGTGATGTGCCAAGTTACTTAGATTTTTTAAAAGTCAACCATCAACTCATTAACCAGTGTCTGCAAGCAGATGTTGGCTGAAGCTTTGGTGCTGTTCGGTGTGGTCAGGGAAGTGGAGACTGATAGGAACATTTCAAACAGAAAGTAGCTCTCTAATATAAAAATGATTTCTTTCCTCAAATCTTACTTGTCATATTATGTCACATTAGATGATGAAACAGAACGTTAACTGGGTAATGAGACAGGGATACTAAAACATAAAGGAGAACACACTTTTCAGCTTAGATATGTGCCATCATGTTAGCTGAGGGTAGCCATTCTGAACGGATGGTGGGATTCTTTTACTCTGGATTCTGAACTGATGGCAGGATTCTTTTAATGCAAATCAGCTGCTTGTGAGTGAGAAGAATGTGGGAGTTAAACAAGTTTGAAAACTTTACAACTCCTCCCACCCCCAAAATCTCCCGAGTGATATTTTGCTATTTATTTTTAATTTTTTTAATGTTTATTTATTTATTTAGAGAGAGAGAGAGAATATGTGGGGTATGGGCAGAGAGAGAGGGACACATAGAATCTGAAGCAGGCTCCAGGCTCTGAGCTGTCAGCACACAGCCCTACATGGGGCTCAAACTCACTAACCACAAGATCATGACCTTAGCCTAAGTTGGAAGTCCCAATACTTTGCTATTTTGACCATAGATGAAAGGCTGTTGATAATACACAACAGCTCTGTGCTTGGAGCTTTTTTTTGTCACCTTTAATATCCAGGGCCCCCTTGTTGATGTGAGCACCCACATTTTTAGGTTGCTGATGCTTTTAAATACTGTATGCAGTTCTTTTGAAACTGGTGCATATACATGAGTTTCTAGACCTTCATTAAAGTCATTGTAGTTTATTTCTCAAGAAGTAATATAATACAGATATTTTACAGAGAGAATAGATGACATATTTTATTTGTTTTGGGGAGAATGACTATCTGCATTATTTCAAGGTGAGAATAATTAACAAAAAAAAATAACAATGGAAAAATAAAAGAATGTTGGAAATATACAGAGTTGGATCATTGGTGAAATCAGTTCATAATTTTAATAGGATTTGTACTTTGTGCTGTTGAATCATTCTTATATATACACTCTTTGATTTAAAAAAAATTTTAATGGGGGCGCCTGGGTGGCTTAGTCGGTTAAGCGTCCGGCTTAGGTCATGATCTCGCGGTTCGTGGGTTCGAGCCCCGCATCGGGCTCTGTGCTGACTGTCGGCTCAGAGCCTGGAGCCTGTTTCAGTCTGTGACTCCCTCTCTCTCTGACCCTCCCCTGCTCACGCTGTCTCTCTCTCTCTCCTAGAAATAAAATAAAACATTAAAAAAAAATTTTTTAATGTTTATTTTTGAGGGCAAGAGAGACAGAGCACGAGCAGGGAAGGGGCAGACAGAGAGAGGGAGACACAGAATCTGAAGCAGGCTCCAAGCTCTGAGCTGTCAGCACAGAGCCTGATGTGGGGCATGAACCCATGAACCGTGAGATCATGAACTGAACCGAAGTCGGAAGTTAAACCGACTGAGCCACCCAGGCACCCCACACTCTTTGATTTTTTAAAAACCTATTTCTGCACACTCCATAATGAAATTATCGACATCAGTTAATCTAAAAAATTTCAGGCTGGCTTAAACCTAAATGATTCCAGAAAGATAGTCACTTATTTTACTCTTTTAAAACTTGTGTCAAGATTGACAATCATGGAAGGAAAGAGAAGGGAAGAAAGGGAGAAGGAGAAGAGAGAGGAGAGGGAAGCGGGTAGGGAGTAGGAGTGAAGAGAGGGAAGGGAGTGGGGTAGAGAGGAGAAGAAACAGGGAAATAGCAGGATTGGGCAGAGACAAATTGGAGCGATGGTAGTGTCTCTATAATAGAGTTATCCCATGCTTTGGCAAGGCTGCTGGATCTTTATACCATTCTCAATGCTATACACTATGATAATAGTTTATATTGTAAACTATATACTATGCCTTATATTCCATGGTATATTTTATTTTAATTCTATATACTATAATAATATATTATTACATATGCTATATACTGTATATTATTCTATTCTATATACTATTTTATTATATGCTATAGTATATATATTACATGCACTATATGTAAGTATAATATATATATATTCTGTCGTATACTATTAGTTTATACAGTACAGTTATATGTACTTTATGTTATCTATTATACTTTATAACTTATACCAGTCATTGGAGACTGTTTCTCAGGAAACAGGCTTGCAGTTGGGTGAGACAGCACTCTAGTCTAGGGCATTTTCTATAAGGCAGTTTCTAGAGAAGACTGACAGCTAAGGTCAACTCTTCTAGCAGCTGGGGTCATAAATCCTGAGGTTCTGAAGGGGAATACAGCCACTCATCATGATATCCATTAAAGCTTTAAAACGAGGAAGTTTAAGTTCTAACCCAATCTACTCCTACTAAAATAGTTTATATTTTTAAATACATTTTTTAAGTTTTATTATTTATTTATTGGGGGGGGAGGGCAGAGAGAGAGGGAGAGAGTGAGAATCCCAAGCAGGCTCTGCACTGTCAATGCAGAACCCAATGGGGAACTGTAACCCAAAAACCTGAGATTATGACCTGAGCCAAAGTCAAGAATTGGCACTTAAGTGACCGAGCCACCTAGGAGCCCCAAAATAGTTTATATTTTTAAATGTGGGAGTACTGAGTAACTACTTTTCATTACATAGACTACATATTTCAGTCATGAAGCAGAATGAGTTTACTAATATTATTGAAAGCCAGGTAAACAATCCCAGTGTACTCTTTTTTCTAAGGTTTGAAAGCCTTTCTCTTGTGTTTCTTTGAATACATTGATTACATCTGGAAGGAAATGTATTGATTTTGTACACCATTGTTGCAGATATGATACTAAGAGGACACACTACATAACAATGCTTGGAAGACACTTAAAATTTTAACTATCTGGAGAAGGCTAGCTATTTAGGAGCACAATATTTTTCATTTCATAGTGGACTGTGGACAGAAAAAAATATGTAAGCACATTTTGGGAGCATTAAGTAGGATCCCAGGTTATATACTTAATTAGAAAAGACAGGTACTACACATTTAGGGAAGAATAGAAAAATTAATTTATTTTACTTAAATAAAGAAAATCAATTGGCTATGTAAGAAGTGATGAGATGAGCAGGTCCATCGGTTCTCTATGGGATTATGCAAGCTCAGTGACCTCCTTCAAGACACTTCATAAGAGTCCAACGAAGCAGGGGTATTTTGTTGACACCTCCATTCATGAGACTGTTGAGAAATCACTGCTTCAGCCTCAGATTGCTTTCCCCAAACTACAATGTGATTCCCGTAGTAAGGATTTCCGGTCAGTTCTGTGATGGAGTCATAGTTTCCTTTTTGTGTGTGTGAAAAGGGTAACTAATTTGATAGGCCCATTGGGGTTTATAGGAGTTCAAATTAAATAAAGTCTAAAAAAATAGTTAATTCTGATAATTTGGGAAATATTTCAGATTTTAGGATACCTTAGATATAATGGGATACATATGACCTTCAAACTCTGCTTACATGAGAAATAGTAAGCTTTTCACTTTTGAGGGACCCAGGAAAGTTTTTCCTGATCCGTATTTTCAATCAATGTATAAAGAACTACCCTGTGTGTTGTAAGTTCATGACACCAACCATTCCTTAGAAGGCTGGTGCTTTCAGGGAACCTTCCCGTAGCAGAGATGGGTAAACCAGAATTATAAAAGGTGATTCATCAAGTTATGGGAAGTTTTATTGCAAATAAATAAAAGAGAGTCTAAATCTCGTTAGATGAATAAATGCCATTTAAAAGTGATACCTTCAAAAGGACTAGACAGCAGGTAATGGCTTAAAGGTACAACAGGAGTATAGTTTGCTGCTCATTGAACTTGCTCTGTGATTTATTATTTTTTTTTTCCAGTGTGAGATAAGAAAAAGAGGCTTTGGTAAGGACTTGTAGAGGTTATGCTTACACTCTTCTGCCTCTGTAACAGTCTGATAGTATTTGGGTAAGACCTTCTCTCATTCTCTAGGCAGAAATAAAATTGCTGAACTTTTATAGAAAGATCGCCCTCTAGATAATACTTCCAGCCAAGATTGCAAGTTCCATAAATCTTGTGCAAAAGTGTAAGGTGCTCCTTTCCCAGCTGCTGGATTTACCTATGCCCAGGAGTGGCAAGTGTTTTTAATCCAATGTTTTTTTGCATTTTTGTCTTTAATTATTTTATTTCTTTTAAAAACATAAACTATGGTCCAAGTGGAAGAAATACAACTACTCTTTAAAGATGTTTTGTGCCACAATGGCTAATAAACAGTGTTACTTCTGTGATTATAAGTGAATACTAAAACTATTAATTGGTCTATTAATATGCCTCTGGACCCACATACTATAGAACTTACAGAATCTTTCTTCCTATCTTTATATTTCTGTGTAAATAAGCAGCACACTTAAAAGTTCTGGGATAAAAATTGAAATTTCTCTTTCTCCTTTATTGTCTAGGCTTTGACTAATTTCTTTGACTATTGTCTAGACTTAGACCCTGAGAAGGTGGAATGAATTATTAGGTTTTTAGTTGACCTGGACGGAAGAAACAACCTAATTTTACATTTTTTTGCAAGATTTTAAATAAATAACATCTGCTGTCTTAGGCATAGATGATTTAATTTTTAGCACGTGCTTCCAACCTTTAATTTTCTGCAAAGCAGCCACATCAATTATTAATTCACCCATATTTCCTCAAAGCAAGTCAGACTTAAGATCCTTCATAAATATTTAAGAATACTGCCGCAAAATAAACAAAAACTTTTACTTAACTTTTAATTGCAAGTTTGAGGACCAGTGATTGCAAAAAACAACAAAAAGCAAGACAAACATGATAAAGAATCCAGTGAAGTAAAAAAAAAGAAAGGAAGGAAGGAAGGAAGGAAGGAAGGAAGGAAGGAAGAGAAAACAGACTCTAAAAGAACAAAGAGGCCAGACTTCGGCTGTAACCCTCTGAATTTACAATCTGAATCTCATTTACTGCATATTTAACTAATGGGATAAACGTATGTGGCCAAATTTAACCCAGGCCTGACTCATGATAGCACTTAATTTCTGAGAGTTCACTTCTTCTACTTTCTCTTTCCCTTTCATTTATACATTGCCATACATGCTACACATTCTTTACCCTTCATACAGATCCAGTTACTGAAAGAGTAAATACATGAGCACTGGGTGTTGTAGGTAGGCCAATTCTACAATAAATTATATTAAAAAATAAATAAAATAAAAAGCTACCTCAAGTCATGAAAAAAATAAAATAAAATCTTTGAAGATGAAAAAAAAGAAAAAATACATGAACATATAAAAATAGACTTCGTGTAATTAAAATAATAGTAGCTCTAACGTTCCTTTCTCATCATCATTAACAAAACTTTTGAGGTAGATGCTGTTATGGGTTGGATTGTGTCTTCCTAGTCCTGAAAAATACGTTGAAGTCCCAGTCCCTGGAGGTAGCTGTGAATGTGTCATGCTTTGAAAATAGAGTTTTTGCAGATGTAACATGTTATGATGAGATCATACTGAATTAGGGTGGCCTTAAATGCAACATGACCAGTTTCCTTAAAGGAAGAGGCAAAGAGCCACAAGAAGAGGCATAGAGAGAGAATCCCACGTGACGATGGGGGCAGAGATCGGAGTGATGAACATTTAAGCCATGGACTGTGGGCAACAACAGAAGCTAAGGAAGGGCATGGAATAGATTCTTTCCTAGAACCTTTGGAGAAAGTGTGTCCCTGCTGACACCTTGATTTTAGACTTCCAGCCTCCAGAATGGTGAGGAAATTTGTATCATTTCAAGCCACTCAGTTCATGTCACTTTGATACTGCACCCCTAGGAATTCATCCAGATACTATTAGCACATTGATTTTTTTCTTTTTTTTAATTTAATTTAATTTTATTTTATTTATTTCTTTTCTTTTTTTTAATGTTTTATTTATCTTTGAGAGAGAGAGAGAGAGAGAGACAGCGTGAGCAGGGGAGGGTCAGAGAGAGAGGGAGACACAGAATCCAAAGACAGGCTCCAGGCTCCGAGATGTCAGCACAGAGCCCGACGCCGGGCTTGAACTCACAAACCATGAGATCATGACCTGAGCCAAAGCTGGATGCTCAACTGACTGAGCCACCCAGGCACCCCGATTTTTTCTTTTTAAAAAACATTGTGAAATAAAATGTTGGTACCAAGCATAGGATATATGTACAGTTTAACAAGTAAGTATAAAGCAAACATCCATCTGACCACTATCTGGATCAGCACATAAGATAATGCTGCATTCCAAAAAGGCTCTATAGACCTTTTTTCCCATAGAATATTCCCATCTCCCAGGATCACTACCGTCTGACAGTCCTTTATTCCATCACCCATATAATCATATTGTAAAAAAATATGGTTTCATGCTTATTTATTTGATATATCTTTAGATAAGGAAATATTTAGATGAACCAACCTAATTAAAATGAATTTAAGAGCTCTGCTTAGGTAAATTCAGAAGCTACTAACTGATAAATATAAATTGAAACCAACACTCTGTAAAATCATATTTTAAATAGCCATACTCATTATTGAATCATTCATCAGGCACTTACTGGGGACATATAGAGTGAACTTTGTTTTTTAAGAATTTTCTAGAATAGAGATTAAAAATGATGTCAGTAACTGTGCTTTAACAAAGTGCATAATTTAACGTACAATTAACTTCTTTTATGGTCCTACTTAAATGTCATACACATATACATGCTTAACTGACTGAGCCACCCAGGCACCCCTGGCATGTACTAAATTTTTTAATGACAACAAATATACTGAAATAATATTTATCTCTCTATACAAATTGTTATTATTATTATTATTATCTTGGCACCAATTTTTAATTGGTCTTGGAAAGTTTTGGAAAGTTATTGGAAGGTCAACAATGTCTTTGATTATTCATTGACAGGGAACATAACTGATGAATATGATTTGGTTGACTTGCTCCCTATCACAGGTATCACAGACTCCTCCATTTATAGTGACTTCCATTATTTCAAGCCTGGCAGTATTTTAAAATATTTTGGTATGATATTTAGTTTCTATAGTTTTGTTGCCAAGAGCTGGGAAAGGGAAGAAAAGAGAAGGTGTGTTTAAGTTGTAAATTGTTAGAACTAGAATTGGATTATTTTGGGTGGGATGATCCAGTTTGGGGATGGTGATGTCAGAGAAGACTTTAGATAGTAAAGAATCAAGATCAGTGTCAAAGAATGATGGTAGAAGAATGAGGGTAGATGTGATTTTCCTCGAAAGAGAGGAGAATTCGGGAGCAAGGCAAAAGGAAGAGCTTTGCCGGTATGTGGATATGTATGAACCCGTAGAGAAAGAGATGTCCTTGGGTGAGATAGAGGGAGCAGTCAGAGAGAGGAGTAAGAGACTCAGGAAACTGGCCTCACCAAAATCGCAGGAGGAAAAAGTGTCAAGTAAAACTGGTGCATTTAAGAGTGGTAAGGATCATAACTGAGAAAAATTCATTGGATTGGGCACCCATCCTATCCGTTGCTTAGCCAAAAACATTGGAGGCTGCCTTGACTTAGGCTCTGTCTGACAAGATAGACATCCAGTTCATCAGGACATTCTATTGGCTTGGCTTTCAAAATATATCTGTACTTGGGCTCTGTCTTACCATTGCTCTATTTTAAATGTACACCGTGTATCTCCTACCCCACCTATTCCCAAGAATTCCAATGTTAGCTGCCCTGCTCTATTATTTTTCCATAATAGTGCTTACCTCCAGCAAACTAGATAGTTTCCTCATTTATCAGTAATTGCTTATGTCATCTCCTCTCAACATGAATTGAGGGCTGGGGTTCTCTGCCCTCAAGCCCTTGGAGCACATCAGTGCCTGGCTCATGGGCACTCAATAAATGTTGAATGAACACATTATAGTTTTGTTGTGTATTTAACTAAAATTTGGTTTGACTTTATGGTTGGAGCTGTACGTGTTAGACATGTAAACCAAATTCAATTCTAGTATGAATTCAAGTAATATTTTAGTAAAAACAATCTGTTGTGTGGTAATAGTTCTGTGCTTGAGAATTCTTGCCTGTACCACATCCCAGAAATTGGAGTCCACACATGACTGCCCCAGGAACAGTTTTTATCTTGTCCTCTAATTGAAGACTTTAACCAAATTTTTAAATTATGGCATTAAGAATATTTCTGAAACTCATACTTCTTTCAGTCCTACTTGTGTACAAAGTGCTTACTCAGGAGACAAAGAATTTTTGGACTACAAAAAAATAGTGCATATATTTTGTCGTTTCCGGTTTTCATTTTAATTTATTTTCTTATTTATTTATTTATGTTTATTGTTTCACTTTTTATTTTTTTAGTATGATTTATTGTCAAGTTATCTAACATACAGTGAGCATAATTGTGCTTTTGGTTTCGAGGGTAGATTCCCATAATTCATTCATCACTTACATACAACACCCAGTGCTCATCCCAACAAATGCCCCCTAAAAGCCTATCATCACCCTTTTCCCCCTCACCCTGGGACCCCCCATCAACCCTCAGTTTGTACTCTGTTTTGTCTCCCTCTCTGATTGAAACTGTTTTTTTCCATTTACTTTCCCCCATGGTCTTCTGTTAAGTTTCTCAAGTTCCACATATGAGTGAAAACATATGATATCTGTCTTTCTTTGACCGACTTATTTCACTTAGCATACCTTCCAGTTCCATCCATGTTGCTGCAAATGGCAAGATTTCATTCTTTCTCATTTCCAAGTAGTATTCCATTGCATATATATATTTTTATCCATTCATCATTTGATGGACATTTGGGCTCTTTCCATAATCTGGGAATTATTGAAAGTGCTGCTATAAATAAATATTGGGGTACAAGTGCCCCTATAAATCAGCATTCCTGTGTCCTTTGGATAAATTCCTAGTAGTGCTATTGCTGGGTCGAGAGTGCATATATTTCAAAGACTCACAATATGTTCATTGGGCAAGCTCATTCAACACACATTCTCATAAGTATGTAGGTATTTAAATTATAAGGTTGTGACATGAATACACAATTTTTCACTGATGTAAAATGCAAATCTATTCCATTATATCAGCAATTCATACATATTCTCTTGTCACAAGATATTTAAAATATTCTTTTTTTGTCTGAAAAAGTCTAATAAGAGGTTTTAGACTTTTTATGAGTTAAGAAATTGACCTCACGCTTTCTTCCTTCTTTTCCTCTCTCTCTCCCTCCATCACTTCTTTTTCTTTATTTTTTATCTTACCCCTCCACCCCTAACCTTTATTCCATTCCATAAAGAGTCAACGCCTACTTTAGAAATGAGCGCATGAAATGACAATGAACTAGTATGCTTAACTTGTCCTGCAGAGCTCACTGCATGTTTTGGTTCATCATTACTTTCTGCATAGAAATTGTGTTTCTTCATTGACTATAATTGCGATGACCTCCTACTGAGCAGCATATCAACTCTCACACCTCTGTTTGGTACACATCTCGAAATTGTGCTCATATTCATTCTCTAATCATCAGAGCGGACATCCATTTGTTGTTCCCTCATCATTTAAATCATGTGTCTCTTGGGCTCTGGGGTCCATTTATTTTCTCTTGCTTGGTCACTTGAAACTTCAATAATAGAGACCTCAGAAGGCTGTGAGCTGTGGCTTTTCCTACAGTTTACATGTGCTGAGTTTGCCGGGTGTATTAACATCACACCTGGGAGGCACAAACAAATGAAAACAAGATTCAGAACTCCAAGGACATTACTGTTGATGCAAACTAATAGAGAGTGGAAAATCAACCCAGCTGGGCAGCACTTGGTTTTCGCTCACTTAGGTATTGAATCAAAAAAGATTGAAGCTTAGTTCCCTCCCTCCTCTTCCCTTCCTTTCCTTTCCCTCTCTTTCTCTTCCTTTCCTTTCCCTCTCTTTCTCTTCCTTCTTCCCCTTCTTCCTTCCTTCCTTCTTTTCTTTCTTTCTTTCTTTCTTTCTTTCTTTCTTTCTTTCTTTCTTTCTTTCTTTCTTTCTTTCTTTCTTTCTACAACTTTTTCCATCTTTTTAAAGTTCCACAACCCAACCTTGATAAATTGATCTTCAAATTAAAAAAAAAAGGAAGGAAAATATTTTCTTTTTTCAAAGTTTATTTATTTATTTTGAGAGAAAGAAAGAGAGAGAGTATATGAGAGAGAGGCAGAGAGACGGAGAGAGAGAGAATCCCAAGCAGGCTTTGTCTCATCAGCACGGAGTCTAATGTGGGGCTCGACCCTACAAACTGTGAGATCATGAACTGAGCTGAAACCAAGAGTCAGATGCTTAATCAACTGAACCACCTAGATGCCCCACCTTCACTTTAAAAGAAAAAAAATTATTTATTTGTTTTGAGAGAGAGAGCACAAGCAGGAGAGGAACAGAGAGAGGTGGGGGGGGTTGGGAGGGGAGAGAATCTCAAGCAGGCTCTTCACTGCCAGTGCAGAGCCCAACACAGGGCTTGAACTCACAAACCTTGAGATCATTACCTGACCTGAAATCAAAAGCCAGACACTTAGCCAACTGAGCCACTCAGGCACCCGGTCTTCAAATTTTTAAAGAAAAATACTGGATCCTTTTCTAGCTAGAAGCAAACCAAGTAATTGAGTTTGAAAATGACATTTTCTTCCTTTTTCCTTCTACTTTTTCCCTCTCCTCACTCCTTTATCCCTTTCTCCCCCATTCCTTTTTCCATGTCTTTTCCATTTTTTAATTTTCCCCCCTCAAAAGGAAAGACTTCTGTGATTGAAACAAACTCTATTCCCTTTTGACAATTTGGCATTTTGTATTTTTTAATTTCATCTTTTCTCCATGAAAACTTAAGAGTGAATTTGGCTTGCAAATAAAGGTGAAATTGTCCCACTTTCTTGTAATATGGTGAAGGTTAACAAAATAAGCATATTTATAAAATTTTCAGCTGCTTTTAATGTAATATGGTTACAGTGATAAACAAAGGTGCTAAAACCTATAGACAACATAGTACCAAACACAATTCAAAGCAAATTAGACAACAGACCTTTGAATTACATAGTCAACAGAAGTACATAAAAATACCTTTTAAACAACATTTTCAAAATATAAATATAGAGAATACTAGTGAAATGTAATATAATTCTATGATAGCTCCTGGAATTTTGTGTGGAGATTATGTTGTGGGAAACTGATAACTTGATTAATGATTGCCAAATTCTCTTATTTAATGAAACCAGAATAATGTTAACAATTATTTTTTGTTGTTGTGTACTTTTTTCATAACTTAAAATGGTTATCTTTCTGCCAAACAACTAAAAAGCCCAGTCTAAGGGGCCCCTAGGTGACTCAATTGGTTAAGCGATTGACTCTTGATTTCAGCTCTGGTCATGATTCCAGGGTCATTAGACTGAGCCCCGCAATGGGATCCATGCTGGATGTGGAGCCTGCTTAAGATTCTCTCTCTCTCTCTCTTTCTCTCTCTCTCTCTCTTTCTCTCTCTCTCTGTGTATGTGTGTGTGTGTGTATGTGTGTGTGTCTCTCTCCCCTCTGACCCTCTCCCCAACTCATATGTGCTCTTTCTCTCTCTAAAACAAAAAAATAAAAATAAATAAAAAGCCCAGTGTAAGAATATTAGAGTCATTATGAAAATGAGAAGATAAACGTTTTTTATTCTCCATAACCTTTCTTTCAATCTTGTGAAATAGTGAAATAGAGATGAAGCTGAAAAAATGTAACTTTTGGAAATCTGTATTATTTTTAAAGTCAAATTAATGAACATAAGTTATTTTAGATCATATGAGAATTTCACCAGTCCCCCAAGAAATTACTTCTTAACCTAGAATAGGTCCTTTGTATGAGATAATAGTCATAAACCTACATTCTCTAGGTACTCGTTTGGACTTCCTTTCCTTTTGTCATATAAGACTTATATGTAAAAGAGGGGGAAAAGTAGCATGATGAGGTCACCAGTCCTAACTTCAGTATCTATGTAAATCTATTAAATACAATGTGTTAATCCTTAAGCAGTTTCTAATTTAGCCATCTGTATTACTTATCTTTTTTATTGTTATAATATCTACATCTCTTACAATATTTAGTTATTGAAAACAACAAATCTTAAGTTACACTTAGAAGCTGTAGATGGGAAGTAAAAGCACAAATCTCAGAAATAGAAAATATCTCTTGGGGAAGATATGGATAAAAAAGTATACAAAGTACTATATTTTTTCATACTTAAAAAAATCTTGTTGCTTTAGTGTAGTTTCTGTGTTTACATTTTTTGTTGTGACTTTATAAAAAAATAAACAGCTAATGTGTTTTCCATTTTCCCATTTAATTGTCCCTTTAGGCTTTGCTACAAAAAGAATAATCTTAGAGAAGCAAAACCTCGGGTTTGTCTAATTTCTTTTTATTCTCCCTCTGTGCAAATCTAAGTCACAACCCAGCAAATACAAATACAAAATGACTTTTTTTCTGAACTTCATTATGACACATTCACTAAACAGTATGTGTAATGTCTCCTTATTATTTGCACACTATATTTTGTTAATCAAAGATTTCACCAGTTCTATTTCCCAATCGAAACTTTATTTGTTTAGCTTGCAAAACTCGAATCCAGATGTTGCGTTTGAAGATGGTAATCACGACTAGGGATATATAGTGCATTTGCTAGGCTGCTTGGAGAGGAGTCAAGTGTAGCAGGTTTGACTGCCTGTATATCTCAGGTTTTGAAACTTTCAATACTTCTTTAAAATCAACTTTCTTCTTGGAATAAGAAGCCAATGTGAGAATTTGAATCCACTGTTCACGTTCTGTTCTTTAATCAGCAGCACCAATCAGTTTTAAAAAATGTAGACGTTAATATAACTATAACAGTACTTTGTCATCTTGAGCAAGGGCAATTTGTGTAACCAAAAGCATAATTTATCCAAGCATACAGTTGGCCTTTTATTGAGAGCCCTGTAATGTGGACAGGAAATCTAGTAAGGCAGGAGATCTCCCTCCAAGGGACCCTGGTCTAGCAGAGGTCTAAGAGGCACATGAACTACTACCAAACGGCCAAATAAGTGGTATCAGTGACAGAAAAGTATACCAGCTCTGGGGCGACCGTGCTGCCTGTTTGGGTGGTACATGTCAGAGGAAATTGCATAAAGACTGTAACATTTCAGGATCCATGTGAAGATGGGGAAGGAGATGGCTACTGGAAAAGGGTTGAGGAGAGACAACCAATCTCAAAAAGTGGAGTCTACTTGGAGTTTACCGCAAAGTGATGGAAGCTAAAGTTTGTGTGACTCCTGGGCTGGCATGGGCACCTTCCAAGGCTTTGGAGCTCAGGTTGCATTGGTAACTTTGTGTTTGTTAAACTCATCCCTTCCAAATTGTCGAAGGTTCATCTTTCACAAAATTTGGATCTACCCTTGAGAATGTGGGTTGGGTTGAAGTAAGAAAAGTCTTGGCACAGGGCCTCCACCCCCAGTCGTGAGTGGGGAGAAGAGGCTGGGAGCTCACATCCCTAACTGAATAAAAAATCCCCCAAGCTCACTCTGCATTGGCCCCAGAGCAAATGCTGGAATTGCTTTCTTCGATTCTCATTGCTCACTGTGGCCTGCTGAGAGATCCCGATGGCAAGGCTCGCAAAGTTCACTAAGAAGAAGGAGCAAGTTTAGGCCGTTTCCAATCTTTCTTCAGTAGGAGAGCAGTTAAATGTTTAGATTTAGGTATTATTTATCTACTGTTATCATTTAGATATTCTTTCTATTTCAACCTCTCACAAACTTTATTTATATTCATCCATCCATTCATTATGCTTCTAATACTTACTGAATGCCTATTAAATTCACTCCCATTTTCTTATTATACCTACAGTCCTTCAAGCTCCTCTGTTTTATTCATGTTTATGAGTATTGCAGAGGGTGTAGGTTAAGGGGAAAAGCCCCCCAAGCTGTATTTTACTTTTTAAGATTTTATTTTAACTTATATTATTTACTTACTTTATTCTTTAGAGAGAGAGAGAGCATAAGATGGGGAGAGGGGCAGACGGAGAGAGAATCTTACAGGCTTCATGCTCAGTGCAGAACTGGATGTGGGTCTGGATCCATGACCCTGGGATCATGACCTGAGCTGAAATCAAGAGTTGGATTTCCTAAGCCACTTAGAAACCCTATTTCACTTTCTTAGAGGATGCATACCCTGCTTGCTTTAGCTTGTTTCTTACATGACAATAATCCTTTCTCCCTGCACAGCACTTTATGAAGTCTTTGAAGCTTGGGCTACACCTTGGGATCTCAGTGTCTAGGAGTGCACAAAGGTTGAGGTTATCAGAGTGAAAACTTCAGAAAACTTTCTTCCCCCCCCCCCCCCCACAAACAAGAACATCAGAGGAGGTGGCACAGCGGAGCAAGAGACCAGTGAGTGACATAAAAGAGCTGTGGGAATTTGAATCAGATCTTAGGTAAATCATTTAATCTCTCTATGCCTTGATTTTACCATCTTTATTATGGTCTCTATCACATTAACTTCAAGAATCTAGCTGGAAAATGTCAGCAGTATTTAGCTGCTAAGTTGAATTTTTAGGGCTGCCTGACTACTGTGTTTCATTTCTATCCTCCACCTTCTTCACCTTACCCTTAGCGGCCAGGTTACCTCACTGCTCATGGCCATTCCTCCTCTGAAGGAGCAAAATCATCTGTGATTGCAGGAGCTTTATCCCTGAATTACTTATAGAACTGTTTCATCTTAACCAGTATGCACCAGATGCTTACCTATTAAAAAATATACTTTTTGCTCTTGTTTCTTTTGAATTGGCAGAGGCATTAGTAAGAGCCTTGTCCCTCAAAGTCCTTCTTCTCACAACAATTCTGGAGCTTTCCACTCCTTTGTCTTTTGGAAAGTGTGGTTTTTAATACAGAAACAACAGAAAAATTGTCCTTAAATGGTTCACAGGAAGTCCGTAGAAAAAGTTGCCTCTTGAAAGGAAACCAGAAGAAATAATATTAATCAAAGCACATTTCATCCACTAATTTAATAATAATAATAATAATAGTTATTATTATTATTATTTAACAAGAGAGGAGGTTTCATTGAAAATTCCTTTAGTTCTTGCTTTTGTATTAAGGGTACCTTTTCTGAATATACTGTTCATTTACAGTCAGCTCACAGAAAACATGAGAGAGAGATTTTAAAAGATGAATACTTATGGATAGCTTGGTGGTGAGAAGGGAGGGTATGTATGAAGGCAAAACAGATAATCCGATAATCTGTTAATGTACTGCTTTGATACAACTTGCAATCCTATTATATTCAACCATGTGTGAATCCATTACAAAGAGTTTTACCCCAGTCTCAAGGTTGGCTGTAGGACACATGCTTTGAGCTACTGTCACACAGGAGATCAGTGATTTCTTACTGTGGTTCCCCAGCAGGCATCCAGCAGGAAGCTTGCTTACTACTCCACTGCAGAGAGGATTGGTTTATCATTAAAAACATGGCCTAACAAGGGGAGCATGGGTGGATCAGTGAGTTAAGTGTCTGACTTCAGCTCAGGTCATGATCTGCCAGTTTGTGGGTTCAAGCCCTGCATCAGGCTCTGTGCTGACAGCTCAGAGCCTTAAGCTGCTTCGTATTCTGTGTCTCCCCCCTCTCTGCCTGTCCCATGCTCATGCTCTCTCTCTGTTTCTCAGTAATAAATAAATGTTAAAAAAAAAAAACAACAACAACACAAAACTTGGCCTAACAGAGAGCCTGTATTCTGCTTTATGTCATCAAATACTAGAAAGTTCCACATTTAACAGGTGGGATCTCTGAAGAATGGAATCAATATCTAGATACAGAAATAGAAATTAAAATGGATTTCAGTTTAGGTCATAACATAATGAGATAACTTTCCTTCCAACATTTTGCAACTGAATGCAGTTATTTTAAGTATGTTGAAGAGGAGGAGAAAAATTGCATCTGGGCTTTTATGCTGGTTTTTGTTCTGGAAAAATTGAAAATAGCTGATTTACCATTTTCTTTCTTTTTTTTTAATATAAAAGAAAAAAGGGTAATATAAAAGAAAAAAAGGCCTTCATAGTTGAAGTACTGGCGACCTTTCCCAGGAATTATGCAGGCAGCTAGACAGGGCTGTTTTAATGGCCATGATGTGGTACAATCAGTTTTACTTGGAGAAGAGCTTTCTGTGCTGCAGGGTAACTAGCTTAATAGCTTTTCGAGAGGACAAATCTGACACACGTTCTTCAGAGGCATGTTAGGTATTTAAGTACAAAGTAGGCAGGTTGGGGAGCTCCTGTGGATGCACGGAAGTGGATGAAGAGCACATTGCAAATACAGGTGGCTACAACCAGTCACTCTCCTCCCTGCTCGGAGATGGTCCTGCTCGCCAGCCAGTTGGGGTTTGTGACAACCAGCAGTTTTTTTCCACAACACCCCCAAGTCCCAGACTCTCTGTGTGAAACTACTTGCCTTTGTTTTACATTCTGATCTTTTTCACCTTTTGCCCACTTGACTTGTTGAAATACCCTGAAACACCACCATTAGACTATGAGGGACAAACTCCATCTGGAGCTTGGAGAGCTTGTTCCTATCAACCATTATCTCCATTGGTAGGAGACAGGAGGAAATCGTCTGAAATGTGCTCTGACTGAGGCACTAGTTCAAAATTATCCCCAGTCTCAGTGTAAGATGTTGGTTTGTGCATGTAAATGTGAAGGGTTATTATAGTGCATAAGGGCCCTGTCTGTCGTTAAGTCAAAATCACCTGATGTGCCGTGCCATCTCTACCTCTTCTTTGCAGCTCCATTTAACCTCTTCAGGCTCCAGTGGTCATATCTGGAACTTAGGAACCCAAATGATATTTACCTCATACTGTTGTGATGCTTAAGTTAAATATTCCAAGTAAAAGCACAGAGCCTGGTATACAGTAAGTTCTCAATATATGATGGTTATTTTTTTTTACAAGATGTTTTCCATTTCTCAATCATTCTATTAGGCAATTGCATTATTGAACTTAATTGTCTTTTTGTTTTTAACGTCAAGAGGAGCATTGCTTCTATTCATTGGTACGAACTTAGATTTATTACAAAATAGAACAAAAAATGTTTGACTTCTGGCATAGTGGAAGTGGAGAGAGTGAAGCTGCAGGACCCCGTAAAGGGTCCTGGAAAATTCAGAAGTTGCCTAGTCTTGGACTAGAAAGGGCTCTTAAAGGAAAGAGCCCATATCAAAAGCCACAAACAGAGCTCAGTATTGGAGGAGAGCTCTCAGTAAGGTGTGACAAGCAGGAAAGGAAGAAAACTTCCAAACCCAAAGATAAATGTCAGACAGCCATTATACTTATCAGAAGTACTATTTTTCCCCCCTCCAGAACACAGGGCAAGTATAATAGTTATTCACTCATTCAGCAAACATGTAGCAAGCGTTATTAAACACATACAAAGTTCTATTGTAGATCCTATGCCTGGCTTTGTGCTACATGTGACAGATACAAGGGCAAGTTATGGTGTTTGCCCATAAGGACGGCAAGGACAGCATAACTTCATTAGTTATAGATTCATACAGTTCTAAATAAATTCCTAATTTTGTTGGTGGGTGGAAAGGAAGTATTGAGATTATGATTCTACTATAATAGTAAGAATAACCAGAGAAGATTGCTAAAAGTATTTTTTAAATGTTAATTAGATGGGTTTTGATTACTAGTTATCAAAGCACCTTATAGGGTTATAGTGATTCAAACAGTTTGGTTGGGTTGTGAGAACAAAGATCAACAGAACAGAAGAGACAGCAGATAGGATTGTCAGGAAGTCCTGGCTTTGATATCTGAGGAGGCTAGTATTGTGATATTGTGTCTGTGAGCAAGAGATTCTAAAACAACTACCTGGATGTAATTAAATAAATTTTTTTAATGTTTATTTATTTTTGAGAGAGAGAGAGAGTGCAAGGGGAGGGACAGAGAGAGAGGGAGACACAGAATCTGAAGCAGGCTCCAGGCTCCGAGCTGTCAGCACACTGCCTGACACGGGGCTTAAACTCATGACCATGAGATCATGACCTGAGTCAAAGTCAAACAGTTAACTGACTTAGCCACCCAAGAACCCTGGATGTAATTTTTTCCAGCAAATCTTATTCCCCTCATCTGAAAACAGAGAGACACAAAACTGGAACTATGTATTCAGAAATCTCACCCTGATGTCAACCAGAGAATATTTTTAAGAAAAATTTAAAAGAAAGCCTTTGAGTGCTCGCTTCGGCAGCACATATACTAAAAGAAAGCCTTTGAGTCCTTAGAGATGTTTGCAACTTTTTCTTTAAATGTACTTTTTATTGAAGCAAAATAACCCATGGAACACTTTATCTAAACTGTCACTTGTTAACATAAATAAGTCCCCAATAAGTTTAATTAGGAAAGTGGTTTTGCTTTGAAAGAAGACATTATGATGTCCATTAATTCTTTTTTCTTTTGTCAGACATTTACCTTGTTTAGGAGAGGTCATTCACACAAATACTAATACTTCATACTTATAAGGTAAAGAGGAGTGGAATAAATACCTATTTAGGAACAAAGATTGTATTGCATTTTGTAGTGTCATACATGTATTATAGGGCTTGAGGAGGAGAAAATACCTTCTCCATGGACCTCTCTTTTTAGAGATGCAGGGATGGTCCAGAAATAGACCATAGCTCCTCACTGAGTGCCCTTGTCTGAAATGCTAAATGAGTGGTTCCCATTGTACTAGAACAAGCTGAAGTCTGGTTTAGCCTATTATTGTCTTCTGTCTTGAATTGATTGAGTAAATAATTAATTAAGTATCTGTTGAATTACGCAGCAATTTCTGTGTCCCATGTCTGGGGTAGGGGCTGGGGGGATGAGGAGGTGAAACACAGAACCTTTCTTCAAGGGGCTGAGGGGCATTTGATACACAAACAAAACCTGCTACCCTTCTACTTCCTGCAAAACAGGAAAAAAAAAAAAAGGCGATACATGCTTTGCTAGTGATTGGTTTGTCACTAGTTGGATATATAGCTAAAAAAGGACCAGATAAGTTAAAAAAAAATTCTCAGTGTGAATCTTCCTGAGGCCTAGACTTAACTCATATCTTCTTTCTGGTTCCTAGATTATATTAAACAACCTTTTCTTTGCCTATTGGATCTCACACAAGAGACCCCTTTAAATTGAAAGTGTAGTCTCCTAGGAGTTTGTTCTTTCTGGAGGACAATTTACCGTTTTTTTTTCATCCTCTACAGACCAATACCACTGGAAAGAGCTGTATTTACCCCCACTTGTTGCAGGGATAGCAGTGAACATACACGGAGTTTTAATCTAGAGGCATACTGTGTCTATTTTAAAATAGGCGTCTGGGGCGCCTGGGTGGCTTAGTCGGTTAAGCGTCCGACTTTTGCTTAGGTCATGATCTCACGGTTCGTGGGTTCGAGCCCCGCGTCGGGCTCTGTGCTGACTGCCAGCTCAGAGCCTGGAGCCTGTTTCAGAGTCTGTCTCCCTCTCTCTCTGACCCTCCCCTGCTCACGCTGTCTCTCTCTCTCTCTCTCCTAGAAATAAATAAAACATTAAAAAATAAATAAATAAATAAAATAAAAATAAAATAAAATAGGCGTCATAAGTAGTAGGTTATTTTGTGGCAAAACTATAGACTCTGACACATTGTAAGATAAACAGTATATAAAAGCCAAGCTTATGGATGACCTAGAGAGGATTATGTAGCATGATATACGGCCTATGGCCTATGGCCACACTTTGGGGGCTATTGTTAAGGAGAGACATTAAGAAGCTTAGCCCATGGGTGTACCTGTTTTGGGATACAGCTAGCTTCTCCACTCAAAGAAGTTCAGTCATTACCTTAACATCCTACCCAGGTCTTTGGATAGCTTTTTTTAAAATTGCTCATCAAAAAAAAAAAAAAAATTCCTCATCTTTTCTGTTTGACTTTAGAATCCCTTATGCAGAAATCATGATGGGTAGTTTATAAGGGGTGTATCTTTCCTCTGGAGAATGTTAAAAAAAAAAAACTCTTAAATTTTTTCAAATCCTTAGACATGTTGAAATTCCAAAAGTACAAAATACTAAGAGCTCTTTATGCACTGAGCACCAATTCTCCTGGGAAAATCAGTCCAATAGACCCCTGCATTTCCAACGGAGAGCTGTTCGCCTCTACTCTCATTAGTAAGAGAACCTAAAGGCAACTCCTGGGAACTAATAAGGTAAGTCTCCCCTTCCACTATGACATTCTTCCCCATGGAATAAGCTGCGGCCATTTGTTCTGGCTAACCATGCCTTTCTGCCCTGACTCAACACCTGAGATCTGAGGACCGAGCTAGAGGGACCAGAGTTCTATAAATGAGGTTTCTGATCAAATCTGATGCCCGGTTTTAGACTCATACATGTCCTTGAGAGTCATCAGAAAAGTGGGACTTTAAATTGAGATGAAACAGGAGGGCATAGCAGCTATGGAATGTAGGCACTATACCTTTGGACAGTACATAGAAAAGCAAGGCAAAAGTAACCCCATTCTTTATTTATCATTACATAAATGTGGGAGGAGGCTTAACTTTGAGTAATAGGATAGATTTAGCCTACTGATAACACCATAGAGGGAGTTCAGGCTTCATAGTGACCAAGATAACTACTCAGTGCCTCTCGGGGACAGGAGGCCCTGATTTGTAGGGCTTTTCCATTTCTAATGTCTAGGTGGCTCTGGAGTTATCACAGAAGAACTTAGGAAGCAGAACCCATGTGCTCAAATTTTACCTATTATTTCGGGCATGACAGACCCCAGGTTTTCCAGCCATTTTCATTCCCCCAAACTAGTAAAGTCTCAGTACCTGCTTCCTGATTTTCCTCAAATGAGAGTCTGATCATATCCTGAGGTCACACCATAAGATAAAAAGTACATTCTATCAAATGCTTATATTTAAAGAACAAAGAGCCTTGATTAATTATGAGCAACTTATCAATATCTTCCCTTCCCCTCACACTCTCTGTAGAATGAGTAGTTGTTACAGATTGGAAAATGTCAATGAACAATTTGGAGTAAAAAAAAAAAGTGAGAGAACAGGTAAAACTTGGAAAGGAAAGATGATTATATCACAATTTGAGTATTTTTCAAAGCCAGTATTTAAATTTTTATTTTTAAATTAGCGTGCATTAAAATTAACATTTTTGGTGTATAGCTAAATTAATTCTGACACATGGGTTCATGTAGCCACCACCGCAAGTAGGATGCAGAACTGTCAAACCCTGGCCCCACTCCTTACCCTGGTAACCACAGATCTGTTTCCATTCTTATGATCTTCCTTTTTCCAGAATGTCATCTAAATGAGCTCATTCAGTATGTTTCCTTTGGAAATTGGCTTTTTAAGCTCAACATACAGGTTTTGAGATCCACCCATGCCATTGTGTCTATCACATCCTCATTCCTTTAGATTGCTGACTAATATTCTTTTCTATGAATGAACTACAATTTGTTTATCCATTCATCCACTGAAACATATGGTTGCTTCCATTTTAAGTGGTAATGAACAGAGCTGCTAGAAACATTCATTTCTGGGCTTTGCATGGACAGAAGCTTTTAGTTCTCTAGGTAAATACCCAGGAGTGGGTTTGCTGAGTCATATGTCTACATGTGTACCCTTAAATATAAAATGTTGCCTGCTTCCAAGAGTGGCTGCCCGATGTGGGGCTCGAACTCACGAGCTGTGATCTCATGACCTGAGCCAAAGTCAGGTGCTCAATCCACTGAGACACCCAGGCGACTCCTCATTATGTTTTTAATTTGCAACCCTTGATGAGCAGGGATCCTGAGCATCTTTCCATGCTCTCACTGGTCACTCGTGAATTTCTTTGGCAAAGCATCTGTTCAATGTCTCTGCCCATTTTTCACATGGGGTATTTATTTTGCTGACTTTGGGGGGTTCTTTATGTTCTGGGTACAGCTCTTTGGCATGAAGGTAATTTGCAAATGTTCTGCCCATCTGTGTCTTGTCTTTTTATTCCCTTAACAGTAACTTTCACAGAGCCAGAGTTTGGGTATGTTTTAAATTCCCCATCTTTACTGCCTTTATCCTCTACCCTGTATCTGAACATGCATCCTAAAGATGCACCCCAGAGACTTTTTATAAGTGTCTAGTGGAGTGAACCACACAATATAAACCATGCCTCTAGGAACAGGCCCTCTTTATTCCTAATGGCAGGAGGAAGACATCTGTGGCCAGAAGAGCGGTGTTGCCAGCTGTCTCTTTGATTGGAAAATATAGTTGCAGTACAGTGACCAACATTATGTAAGAGATGAAGAAAAAGTTTTAAGAGGAACTTTTCCATTCCTGAAATTTGTTCTCAGGAGGCCAACACATTAATCTTGAAATTGCTGTCACTTACTGAGACTATTTTATAAATGCAAAATTCATGTTTGTCAGCATCCCTTTAGGTGGCTCTGGAGACTAAATGTGGGAGAAAAGAGCATTTTGTCAGGTCTTCACAGGCAAGGCTAAGTGGGAGAATTGAAGCAATTATCTGAATAATTCAATAAAACTTCCTCTTTTATTTAATTATTCAAATAAATCCTTATTTTTCTTTCTTTGCTCTGGCCATGGAGACTTGTCATCTAATTTACTTATGAAAAGTGACATGCTTTTTTATAACTAGTAAAGGCTTAAAACTTTTTAATGTTTAAGGTTATCAGACCTTTACAATAATTAGTAGAGACTCTAAAACTCCTCTCTGCAGAGCAGTGTCGAAGATGACTGGAAAAGCATGATATGATCTCATGTTTTCACACATTTAATTCTATCCCCTAAAGAAACTATTACTTGCTCCTAATTTCCAGCTGCCAACATCTGCAATTAGAAACTGGCAAAACAATCACCCTCACAGCTGCGAGAAACATACACTTTATAACAAAATGTCAAATGTGCTTTGGAATACTGAATTAAAAAGCATCGTTCTCATTTCAGTTATCATCTAAACTTTCTCTCAATTAATTAATCATTCTGTTGAATAGTTTCCCAAAGCGATCCCATTCTACTTAGCATTCACCACATTTATTTTCAGTGACGAGATAATGGGAATACAAGGAACATTCAACTGTAAACACAAGATTGAATTACACAAAGCCTGATATCTAGATGACCTCGATGGTTCCCTCTAACACCCAGGCCCTGGGAGTAAAGTCAAAGGAAGGTTTTATCAGGTCAATACAAAAAAATTATCATCCTCAGCCCTTGGAGCTTTCAATTCTATTTAGCAAAGTTACAAATGCTTCCAAATTCTCTCCTACTGCGGAACTTGTTCAAAGCGAATTATACACATTCAGTTCAGAAATGCATTTGTCAAGCATCTCTCCTAAAATATTTCTAAAAGCAGAGTCATGTGATCATATTGGTTAAAACAGATGTATCATTTCCCCATGAAACTGCAGATGAGGCAAAATGGCAATATTTTCTGTTAGTTGATTTGAGGTATGCAAATTAACAAAAAAAAATCTCTGACATTCTTTTTTTTTAAACATTTATTTATTTTTGAAAGACAGAGAGAGACAAAGCACTAGTTGGTGCGGGGGGCAGAGAGAAAGAGAGACAGAGGAACACACAGAATCTGAAGCAGGCTCCAGGCTCTGAGCTAGCTGTCAGCACAGAACCCAAAGTGGGGCTCCAACCCACGAACCATGAGATCATGATCTGAGCTGAAATCAGACGCTTAACTGACTGAGCCATCCAAGCATCCCTCTGACATCCTTACAGTAAGTGATTTGTTAATTTAGGAATTCTCTGTCTTAAAAAATGATACAGTGAAATGGGACTATAAATTTTATTTCTTAATTCATTAGTTTTCTAAATTCGTCTAACTGCCATTTTCCACAGCAGAAAATTGTTGTAATGGGAAGAATAATCCAATTGTTTGTCTCTTTTCAGATAATTATACTTTGTTTAAGGATACTCTGAATACATTTTTCTCTAACAGTGTATGAAATTTAAGCAGAATGAGTTATATGGAGTCAAATAGGGAGGACAGCAGGGAATATAAAATTATGAGTTGCTCAAAGATGAATCTCAACTCACTCCCCTAATAAACACACACATACACATGCCCACTTGGCCTGAGACAGCAAGTGGTCTCCTGAGCTTTCTTAACTTTATGAGAAATAAAACTTAACAAGCAAGTTTTACTGGTTTGAAATTTGTAAACTATAAAATAAATATGACAATGAAATTATACATATATATACACATATATATTTTAAAGTTACAAAATTGACCCATTTTAAATTGCTACATTTAGTACAGAATTATTTTAAAACATTGAGTTAGATATGCCATCACCATGACTAAGAGTAAGTATAGGTCATAAAGTCCATTTTATCTTCTTTCTTAATATATCTTCATTGACATGACATTATGCATTATTTTGTGACTTTAATTGGTTTTTTAAAGTAAAGCTTATGCTGATTTTCCAACTAAATCTAAATGTGTCAATTAGAAAGAAATAAAATAATTGAAGGTTTAAATATACTCTCTGAAATTAGCATCACCTTTAATAAGGAAGTATTATTCTTCTGTATATACTGAATATATTACTTATTCTACTGTATATATTTTGACACCCATCAAAATGCATGGTGATTAAAGAGTTTGTGAAATATTTGTCCCAAATAGAATGACTAGAAAGACACCTCATGTTTATCATACCCTGATTGAGTTCTCCCTATAATTATCCAATAAAATAACCATAAGCATATAAAGAAAAAGATTCAAAGGTAAAATAACATATAAGATTTGGGCATATTACGGTAGTGGGAGTGGCTGACTACCAAGAGGAAACATGACGGGGGGAAGTTAGAGTGAAGAAAATGATTGGTATGGTCCTGGGGTGGTGGTTACATAACCCAATTTGTCAAAACCCACAGAATTGAACATAACAAAGAATGAAGTTTAGTTAATAAAATTTTTATAAAACTAAAAAGGAAGCTATTCGAAAACACTGTATTCTAGCTGGCAAATTTCTTTCTTATGAAGGTGTAGATGAACAATTCTGAAACTGCTTTATAGGTATACTGAGGTTGAATAAAGAAAATGGATGTTGGGTGGTGAGGGAAACACTTTTCACTGTTCGTGAGTGAAAGTACAGGTAAACAAGAAAGGAGGTCTAGCATGAACCCTGCATGTCTTGATTAGAGTTGGAGACATCAGTGTATGCTCATGTTTAGCTTAATATAGATATTGCTGGATAAATATAGAAACAATGAAAGCTACATAGGTGACTATAAGTATATATCTTACATAACACCATCCTCTGAGAGGGCCTAGAAGCAATGACACCCCAGTAGCAATGAGCACACCACACATCCAGATCTTGGTTTCTAAATATTGTTCCCCAATAAAAGCAACAGTCTCCTTGGAGGAATAACTCTTTCTAGAACAGTTCAGGGAAAATGCAAGATGAGTCTGGAGTATCTTTAAGAACCAGAAAGTAAGGAAGTACTCAAAAAGTAAGCGGTTGTTGGTGGCATGTTAAAGAGACATGGGAACTAACCTGAAAGAGCTCTCAATGTCTAGAGCTGGAACAATTTGAACAACAAAATAATGTAGTATAAATTGTAATCCAAGATATGGACATGAATCCATACTTACAAAAATAAATAACTGAATAAAGAAATAAATGGGGAAAAGAGACAAATATTTACTACAGAAAAATTCACATAGCATATGGAGATACTACTCACTGCAGGTGGAGCAGCTTAACTTCTTCCACTTCCCAGAATGTGCTAGAATTTGTGAACAATTTCCAAAGAATAGAGTAGGAAATGGGAAGCATGGTAGATTCTTGCCAGATGAAGAAACCTGGCAAATGTCACCTTAACCAAGTGATGAAGGTCAATATCACCAGCAATGTTATATGGATATTTTGTAATTCCTGATATGATGAGATGTACCTCCAGTGCATTCTTTCAAAACATCTATAATTCCAGTGTGAGGGTCAGTTTTATGTGTCTACTTGATAAGCAAGGGCATAGTTATTCAATCAAACACTAATCTAGGTGTTGCTGTGAAGGTATTTTAAAAATGTGATTGGCCTCTACAATCCATTGACTTTAAGCAAAGGAGACTGTTATCAATAATCCGAGGTGGGCCAGATCTGATTCAATCAATTAAACAGCTTTAAGAAAAGAAGTGAGGTTTCCTTGTGGACAAAGACTTTTTGGAATGCAACATCAACTCCTGCCTGAGACCTTCCAGTCTTCCCTTCTTATTGGTTTGCATGACAGATTTTGGACTTGTCTAGCTAGCCCCCATAATCACTAAGCCAATCCCTTGATCGATCTATCTATCTATCTATCTATCTATCTATCTATCTATCCATCCCCCCATAGATTAATTTGTCCTACTTCTGTTTCTCTGGTGGATACAAATCCAGACTGGGGGACTTTCTACAGGAAACCTGGCCAGTCCTCCTCAAGACTTTCAGAGTCATTAAAAAACCTCAAAGCACAAGGAAGTCAGAAACTGTCAAAGCTGTGTCTGTGCCATTCATGTGTATGTTATAATATGTATAAACATATATACATACAAATGGGCACAGAAGGAAGTGCCAATTATTTGGAAGAAGTTGACAATAATTACTAGGCAAATTAAATTGCGTTGATATAATATCTTCCCAGGTTTCAGGTCATTTCAAGCCTTGGTTTTATATCATAAAAGCTATCAACTAACAAAAATAAACTATGACATTATGCTCCCCTTTTCTCCCCTAGCTATTCTTTACCTGTAAACCCAAGGTGTGAACCAAACATAAGCCTGGGCCTCTCTTCCTCTCAGGTGATGCTTTGTGGCTCAGTTTCCCCAACCCAACCCAGGCAGATAATGAAAAATCCCGGAAAACAAGTGGGCAGAAAATGGAAGAGAGGACTGCATGACACAGAAGGTATGGTCTCTAGCATTCATTAGTGAAAGACAGGAGGTGAGAGTGATATAGGATGCTTCTGTTTTTTAAAAAAAATTTTTAATGTTACTTATTTTTGAAAAAGAGAGAGAGAGAGAGAGCTAGAGTGCATGCAGTGGAGGGGCAGAGAGAGAGTGAGACACAGAATCCGAATCCGAAGCAGGATACAGGCTCCAAGCTGTGAGCACAGAGCCAGACATGGGTCTTGAACTCACGAGCTGTAAGATCATGACGTGAGCTGAAGTTGGATGCTTAACCAACTGAGGCACCCAGGCACCCTGATATTGGGTACTTCTTGATAGCAATGCAATCAAGAATATACTGCCCTGTATTAAATTGCTTCTGAGCACTTGCATATTTAGTTCAAGTCTGACGAAACTTGTGGTTTGGCTAGGGAATTGAATACATTATTATCTACCCTCAGGCCATAGATTTGTTAATTTGTGAAATATTTACTGAGCAACTATTTACGTGAGACAATATTTAAGGAACCAAGGATACAGAAATATAAACGACAGATAGGGTCCTTCCTGTCACTGAACTAATATCTCATGTAGGAATAGTAGAAATTAAACAAATAGAAAATAAATAAGAACAAAAATCATTTATTGATGAGATCTATGCAAAAGACAAAAATAAGATGATGTGAAGATCACTTGTAATTGGGAAGCTATTTTAGAAAGACGTCACTAAGACAAAGTTTAAGATTGAATACGAAAAGAAAGAAAAAATTTGCCATGCAAAATTCTGTGAGTAAGGGATGAATAACAGAGAAAAGAGCTTGCAACAAGAATTACCTTAGGGTGTGCCTTTCATGGACAAAAGAATACATGAGTGGAGACGTGTGAGCGTGTAGGATCTAGGCTATCTTTTAGAGGTAGGATCAACAGAAGTTGTTAATAGGCTAAAGTGAAACTGAAGGAAAGAGAGAAACTAGCACTTCTTTGAATTCAGGGCCTCAATGAAGGATTGGATAGTGTCACTTGATACTAAGTTAGAGAAGACCAGAAGAGGACCAGCAAGGAAGGAATATTAATAGTTTTACTTGTTTTTAGATTTACTTTGCTTATCAGATGAGTCTAGAATCCCAAGGAGAATGTACATGCATCAGTATTCAATTATAGACTTTAGGACCGTCAGCACATGCATATGGAAAGGTATGGAAAGAAGTCGAATGAGGTCAAGACAGGGTCTTGAAACATTCCAATATTTAAAAATTGAAAGAAAAAAATAGAAAAATGGGAGCAAAGCATACTGTGAGAAAGTAGCCAATGAGGTAGGTAAGAATCAGTAGGAGAGAGTTTCAAGGAGTGGACGTTCAACTAAGTTGAGCTGAGATCTGAAAGAAGAATTTTAACCACCATACCAGGAGCTGGAAAAGGACATCGGGAAATTTCATCATTTTTATCTTCTGGTAACCACTAACTATAGACAAACCTGCCTTACTCACAGACAAAAGGGGTCACAAGGAGAGAAAGCAAGAGAGAAACAATAACAAGGCAAAGGAATGAGTTTTCTCATTCCTTGGGTGGGACAACAGCAATCCAAAACCTGTGACCAATGCTACCAGATAAAGGAAAAGATGAATGAGAATCACATGAATGAAATACGGTGCGGATTATTTACCAAAGAGTTCAAAATAAACTTGAGAAAACTATTCAGAGCACTTAGAAAAGTGTCCAAGCTATGTCTACTATGAAGTAGGGACACGAGACACATTCCATAAGAACAGATTATCCTGAAATGAGTAAACATGACAATAGAGATTTAAAAATGGAAGTTTTAAAGATGGAAAAAATTAGAAGGCTTTACACTTAGATTTACATTGAAAGCACTCAAGAACAGAACTGACGCTGCGGAAAGTTGATGTAAATGTGGAATAAAAATTTAATCTGATCTTTCAGAACACTGCAAAAACTGACAAGGAGTCAAAATAGTCAAAATAATCAAGAAGAGAGGTGACGTGGAAGACATAGATGGAAAGACAGCATACGTGTGATCATTAATCCTGAAGAAGAGCTGTGAACAAATGGGGGAAAACCCCATCCAAATCAGTAATATTTTCCTGAGCTGAAGAAAAACATGTGTGTGCAGTAAAACTGAAACCGTCTATACCCGCACTACTATTATCTACATTAACATGGTTTTATTCCCAGAAACTTGTTCAGGAACATAAAAGGGACAAATAAGCTTATTGATTAGTCCAGAAATGTATAGGAAGACCAATCAACTCTTCATTAGAAGAGTTTTGAAGGAGAGCTTATATCAAGACACATTTTTGCTCCCAAAATTTATTAGACAATTTGGGGAATCTCAAGTACTCCTATTTAGTAAGATGTGCTACTAATATTTTAGGCATGATATTGGTATTGTGGTCCTATTTGTTCCCTCCTAGGACAGTTTGAACCTCTCCTTACAAAATGCTCTCCTTGCTGTGTCTACCAATCCTATACTATTATATCATGATGCTTACCCTGTCCTAATCAAGTATTCTCTCCTCCTCCCTATTGAAGAAGCTACCTTAAGCCAGATTTCAAAGTCTCAAAGTAACCTAACTTTGCCCTCTCCCCTCCAGAGATGCTATGAACAGTGTGGAGGTAGGATGTATTTTTACCAAGGTAAACAATAGACTCAGCTTTGCCTTATTAACAGGTTGATTTGGTGATAGTTTAGGGAGTCAGCATTCAATAAGGAATTGAAAGACTTCATTCTACCAGGAAAAGTCAATGAAAATATATCCCCACCTGGTCATAGAATAAAAACTATTGAACTACATTGGTTAAAATATCTTATAAGTATCTAAGCAGACAAATACAATTTACCAGCAGAGAAAGAAAATCCAGTTTGGTCTTAGGTTGTCTAATGTAAAAGGAATGTCAAGAATCAATACTGAAGGGATAAAAAAAAATTCTGTGACCCAAGAATATTTTATATAACCAACCTGTCAGTCAGGTAACAGAAAGATAATTTCAGGTTTTGTTAGGGCTATGAAAATATGTTATCTGTCCACATTCTTGAAAAGTTATTTAGTGATCTACCTCAATAGAATCAGAGGTGGAGCACAAAAAAGCTAAAAATTTTTTTACTAAAATCAGTTAAAGAAAAGTTGATAATATTTTGTTATGGAAACAATTCAAATTTCAAAAATTGTTCTTGAAAGAAGAGATACTGCATGCAAATTTCACAATGCAATAATAGTTTACTGTAACAACAATAATCTAAGTCAAAACACTGGATTAAATTAACAATGGCTGAAAACTGGGAACTGCATTATGAGGGAGTAAAAATGTGAAATTAAATAGTTTATATAAATGAGACCCTAAAATAAAATTTCCCTCTAGGAACTAGTGTGTAAACAAATACATGTTTTAAAGCTGCTGTAAAAACAAACACAATTAGAATCAAAGGCAAAAATAAATTACTCCCCCAAACTATTATGACTAGAGCCTAAAGTGGGGTGACTAGAGGTGAACAATGTTGGAAAAGGCTTTGTGAAGCGGGAAGCAGAGGTCATCTCCTGTAGGGTCATGCAAGCCATATTAATGTGCTTGTACCCTAGGGATGCAATTTTTGTTTAAGGGAGGTTGGAGTAAGAATAAAAGCAATGTGACTACTTAGAAAAACATCAAAGTAATCCAGCTGAAAAATTGTAGTGGCCAGGACTAGGACATTGACAATGATGACAGAAAGGAATGGAGAATTCTGTAAGATACTATAAAATTGAAGTAGATATGCTTACTAATGAAGTGAACGGAGGGTGGAGGTAGATGGGGACTCAGATGTTATCCATAGATGGTGTAGCCACTCACTGAGATCGGGAGTTGGTAGGGACTACAGAATGAAATCTGGGCTGGAAATAGAGACCTGGGAGTCACCCACATACACATTTATTTGTTCTACGAATATTACACACACACATTTCTGTTAGATATCCTGCTAGCCTCTGGGAATATCATGATGAGTAAGACAGACCCAACTTGTGACCTCATAGAAATCACCTTTTAGCTCAGTACTTAAAGGAAATCTGAATGTGGTGACTGCTTTTCTCAGAATTGTCTGAAGGGCTAAATATTAAATTTGGCCCCACTTTACATCAACTGAATCAGATTTTACAGCTGATTCTTATGCATACTAACATTTGAACTCTACTGGTGAAAATTATTGAAACCATTTCACTGTCGAGATCACCCGAGGGAAGTGAACAGAGTGAAAAGTGATGAGGGTCTCAAACAGCATCAGCATTTATCAGAAGTCCAGAGGAAGAACAGTTCATAAAAGAGACTGAGCATCGTGGCCAGAAATATAAGAAGAAAATCGGCGTTTGTGTTGTGTTGGAAGCCTAAAGAAGGACATCTTTAGTATGGGAAAGTTTGCTTAACATTTGAAATGCTACCAAGGAGTCAGTAAGATAAGACCTGAAAATTATTCATTGGATTTAGTGACTTTAGTGAGAGCAAGTTTAGCAATTTCAGACTGATAGGTGAGGAAGTGAATACACCAAGAGCCAGTGGCGTGTCCATGAAATCTGTGAGGAAGACAGTTAAAGAGAGTGATCAGTAGCCAGAATTTGAGGGAGGATTTTTTTTTTAAAAGAGCACTGAATATATTACATGCTGAGAGGAAAAAAGAAACAGAAGATAAAGGAGAAAAAAGAATTTTTTAAAAAATTGCTGAGAAAGTCTTGTGGGATAAGAACCAGAACACAGGTTCTAACATAGATCTAGTAAGATAGAATGAGATCTGATCAAACAGGTACAAGGAAGGCGAGAATGAATGTGGATGCAGGTGGTTCTGTGTAGGGAGAGCACAGGTATGTGTCCTTTTGTTCATCTCTTTATAAATGGCCCCTGTCACTGTATCTGGCACACAGCTAATCCTTAATCAATATTTATTAAATGAATGGATGATTAAGGTAGAGGAAGGCATCAGCAGCTCATCTTCAGTTTCTCTGTGAAATATTAGTTAACATTTACTACAAGTAAAGGGGGAGGTGGTGGGGTCAGACACTGACCACAGAGTAGAAGCATTGACCAGGAAGGGAAACAGAGAGAGAAACAAGGATAGCAGTGAGTCAGTGAAGGCCAGCCGAAAGCAGAGACCCTGGAATTATAGTAGCACCTACTGGACCTACGTTGATTTTCTCCATCAGCATCCATGAGGCAATAAAGGAGACAGCAATTAAGTTTGTCCATTCCTTCCAAGGATGATTTTACCATTAAGACAAGTCTTTGTTATCCTCTGTTGCCTCGGGAATGTCTCTATTAAACTCAGGATGTGACTTCAAATTTAGGATGAATATTCTACCCAGTGACACATCTCAGCAAGGTGTGTTCCACTTCATGGTCATATGGTCATAACTTGCTTAATCCATCTGACATTTCTTCCTGGCAATGAGTGAGCACTGGGTGACATAAGCACAGTCCTGGGATACTGTTCCCCTGAGGCACCATTTGTTTCCACACACCTTCCCCAGTGGGGCATACTCCTCTGAACACCTTCAGCTAGAATCCCGAGTCTTCCCAATTTCACTTCTTGCCATCAATTGACTTCTTATGCAAGAAAATGCTAGATTAGCAATACCACGCAGTTTCTTTTCATTAGTAAAAACTGCCTAATCCTCACTGCATTCTATGTCTGCTATTTGTCTAGAAACATGCATCAGACCCACTAGGCCAACTACAGCTTACCTGGTGTCATTGTGCAAATTCGAGAAGATGCCCCTGCTGTGCAGGTTAGTTAGGAAAAACTTAACCCCTTTTGGGCAATGCAGCACCAGGGAAAGTTTGATGGGACAGATGGTGCCTTTGTGTTGAGCAAGAGGCACCCTGTCTCTTAGGAAGGAGTAACTTTAAGTCAGGACACCTACATTCAGTTATTGGAGAAGAAGGGGATGTCAGCCCCACTGATTGCTTTGGCTGGAGTCCTTGTACAGAGTGGAGGCCCTAATGATTCCTAAACTGATTTGTATACAATTTTATTTTATTTTACTTTTTAAGGTTTATTTATTTTGAGAGAGAGAGAGAGAGAGACAGATTACAGGAGAGGGAGAGAGAGAGAATGCCAAGCAGGCTCCACACTAGCAGTGCAGAGCCCCCCATGGGGCTCGAACTCATGAACCATGAGCTCATTGCCTGAGTTGAAATCAAGAGTTGGCCACTCAATCGACTGAGCCACCCAGGCACCCCTGTATAAAATTATATACACACCCAAGTATAAAGAGGTGATAATGACAATGCAGCCACCGAGGAGGTCGCTTTAATGTACTGAATTCGGGTCTCTATTTGAATACAAAGGTGAGGGTATTTTGCTTTCCCTCTATACTCTTTATTTAAAGAAAGACAATGACAACATGGCAGTTTTGTAGCCTTAGCACCATGCATCACTTCTGTTTTATTGTTGTTTAAGTTGCCACACTGAATGTTTTTGTTTATCATCGTGAAAGTAGAGGGAAAAGCCAAAATATTGCACAACTAAAACAGCCCATTGTTCTGAGTAATAAAACTGCCAGAGAAGGTAAATTGTGCGTCAGTGCATGAATTTATTTAAAGAAGATAAAAGACTTTGTTTCCTCAAACTCTCTGATAGAGACACTAAATCAAACCCCAAATCTGAAGTAGCAGATATTAGATGTCAGATGCATGGGTCACTCATTCATCTCCCCCTTTCCTTGATAGAACTCAGCTCAGAACAAGGGAAAAAAGGCGCCAGTGGTACTTAAGATGCAAAGAGCAAGTGACAATCCTCCTGGCACTTATTGTGGTCCCTGAAGTAGCCACCCCTGAAGTGTTAGTGCCTGGCTGGCCGGAGAAACTTGATGACGGGAAGGGGGCAGTGGATAAGGTAAAATGTAATATGGTTTTCTTCTCATCAGTCTCTTGTTATTCCCTCCAGATGCAGACCCAGATCACCTTTAAGACATTTGGAAAACATCCTGAAAAATGAATCTCCTTCTCTTCAACTTTGCTATTTTTGAAATTGTCTCCATAAAGATTCAACAAAGATTGCACTGAGCCTTTCAGTTCCGATGTTTTAATTGATTCCCGGTTAATGGAGGGAAGCCCTTAGAGGCCCAAAATGACGGGCTTCTTTTGGGATTGTCCTGAAATCCAAATTTGATAATTCCCCAACGGTATGAATTTCTTGATTACATTGTGGCCCCCCTCTGCAAGGGGAGAAACATTGAGGCCAAATCAAGCATTCTTCTTGCAGCACGGTATCAATTCAATTTCAATCATCTGAAAAATTACTCAGTTAAAGTCTATTTTCTGAACGCAAGTGATTGCCCATCCTGGAATAACTCTTCTTCTCTGTGGCCTTTTCTGCAGGGGAGCTGATAAGGAGCCGGCTGGGCTGGCAACACATGTGTGTGCAGACATCCACACTAAAGTAAAGCTCCTGGTGTGAATGCCTCTGTACTCTCAAACTTTGTGTTGATATTTGATAATCCTTGGGTGCTTGAGGGTTTTCTTTGTTGTTGTTGTTAATTACAGTGTTCACGCATTCATTATATATTGAAGTCACACACAACACTTCAAACATCCAAAATGACTTATTTACAAAATACATTTTTTAAGCCAGAATTGGGAGAGGAGGTAGTACATTGCCATCTTTACTACAAACTTAATAAATGCGTGCTGTGTTAAGCAGCAATCCCATAATGAGTCAGATACAGTCTTGGCCTCAAAGAGCATTTGGTTTAGTAGGAGGGCTGAGGAAAGAGGAACATTATTACAATACAAAGCAGGTGAGATGAGTCATTCTGCAGTACAGAGCTAAACGTGTTCAAGGAAGGATGGCTTACATCCTTTTGCAACTGTAAAAAGTAGTTCGGAAACTTTGAAATGTAAGATTAGCTTGAAAGGCGACTAAGATTTTGACAGGCAAAAATACTCCACACAGAAGAAATAACAAGCAGAGGCACAGAGAAGAAAGGACCACATGGTGAGTGGTTTATTCTGGCTGGAGAATGGGGTGTATATAGAAGAACATTAGGGATGCAGATGAGAATGCACTTGAACCTGGGAGCAGTGTAGACTAAACTAGAGTGAAGAAAAAGCAGTGAGCGGGAGGAAGGGTCGATAGAGAGGGTATAGCTGGTTCATCAAACAAACGAGAACAGCAGACCAAGAGTGAGGTAAGGAGGAACTTTGTTTCGATGGTAACAGCTGGAAGCCAAGAAAGGTTGAATGTGAAGAACTTTCTAAAGAACTGCTCACTGAAAACTGGGAACACGTTACATGTGGTGAAAAGAACCAAGGAGGACTTGAGATTGAACCTGAGGCCAAGGAATGTTGCCAAACAAGAGAGACAGGAAGGTCAAGAGAAGGAATTGGCTGTGGAGAAAAACAAGCTTTTCATTTAGAGATTTGGTTCCCTGGAATCCTTGGTGGAAAGGCCAGGCTTAGAGGAGCTCTTTCTATTAAACAAGTCCTGTGTCGAAGCTGCCATTTTGCAGCTATGGCTTTAAAATTGCGTCTTTATCCTTAACGATGGAAGTTTAGATGGTAAACCATAGGGCATTACTAGAGGAAAGAGAAAGCCAGGAGAAAAAGTGAAGCCAAAGGGAATATCAGTCAATGAAACTGTTAAATAAGTCAGAGAACTTTGGGAGCAGTAGGGCATTTTCTGGTACTTAAAGGATCACAATGAATAGAATGTTTAGTGCAGAATGGGGAGTGGGGTCCAGAAGGAAAAATCCTGAGTGAGGAAAAAGTAATGAAAGAGAGAGACAGTGGTCTCCATCTGGCATACAGCTTCTTTTATGACTCAGTCCATAAAGTGTCATTAAGGTGACCAGAATCGTGTTCCCATGACCAAGCAGGACTGTCTTGTTTTAGCACTGAAATTCTGCATCCTAGGAAACTCCTCAGTTCTGGGGAACCTCAGATGGTTGGTCACCTTGCTACTCCTAGTGTGACTTTGGCACTTGGTAGATTTTTGTATTTATTGAATGAATGAAAAAAATGCATATGGCAGCTCAATTCCTCTGATGCTTGGTTCCTTAATTTTGTAAAATGAAGTTAGTAATATCTGTAGTAGCCAGCACGTGAGATTATTTTGGCAAACAAAGGGAATAACACACATGAAAACATTTGGAAGAAAACCCCAACAAAACACCAGATAAATGTATACAGATGTAGGATTCTTTCTATTAATTTTTGTATGTTCTTAGATTTATGCAAAAAGCATAGTATTCTTCGTTGAAATGTTCACTCCTGTCAGAACTTGTCTTTTGTCAACTAACTGCTCATCGCCAGTGATCTGATATTGGCACTGAAATAAGTAATTAATTTTGTTTATATGGCACCCAATACCCAAGAGCCTCTAGGCATCTAGCCAAATCCTTTTTTAAATATAGTCATTAAATGGAGGAAAAGAGCCAAGCAAATTCTTAAACCAGTAAGCGAAAAAAAGAGCAATTGGCAAATGGCNCAAATGCTTCACCCCAAATTTAACAGAAAACTGATTGTATAAAGTTAGCCACGATTCTCCTGACCTCTGGACAAGAGTCCCAGAAGCATAGGTTTATAAGAAAATTTTCCAACTTTCAATTATTAAAAATACAAGTTGGGCTTTTTCACTTATCATCAAATTCTTATGCTAAAGCTGGAAGAAACCTTGGAGATCATCTCATCCCACCTTCTTATTTAATATGTGCTTTGTAGAGGAAGAGGTCTGGGTAATGTTTTATTAACGTATAGAAAGAATAGTGAAGTTTTATGGACATAGCTTGGCAAAGTGAAGGGAACATTCTCCCACGAATGAGGGGCTCTTGGCAGTCTTCTGTCGGGCTTATTTCAGAGTATAGATCCATCCAGGGATAAATCAGGGTCTGCGACCTGACTGTTCTCCATCCCCGTTCCAATTGTCCCCTCTTTACTAGACAGAACTACGGTTTCATGGCCCTGGGTGTTTCAACTCAGTTTTATCCCCCAATGGCTGCCCTGCAAAGAAGACTTTTGTTTTATTATCTGCTTGACTCTTGTCTTTTCTCAGCTCCCATTGCCTCTTTTTCCTTTTTTCTGTTAGTAGCTGTATATATTTCTAGAAATGGTAGATGTGATAGGATTCGGAAGAATATTCGAGGGCTTAACTTCTCTTCTGTAAGAAATTCAGCACACTTGAAACTTTTCCTGCATTATCCTACTCATACTGCCTTTGAAGATTTCCCTGGGAGAGACCCTATGTTTGGAGTGTCCCTTGCATTTCAAGTTCTATTTCCACCGCCGGAAAAGAATTCCTGAAATGAGAAGTTCTCCACAAATAAGTGATTGGATCATTTGAGGAGTAATTATTCATTTTAATACTCAAAATTCTCTAACACCAATGTGCTATCCTCACAAATTTCAATAAATTATATGCACAAATTTGACCTAGAAAAGCAAATTATGAGAGGTTTCTTCTTTGTGAACTCTGTTATACAATGTCTGATTCTTTAATAGCACTGATCAAATTATCACTCTAATATCTCAATCTATGATATGATGAGCAAGGACATCTTGTTTACTACAGTATTTATTTCATGCAGGTATAACTTGTCACATGACTAGCTTGTGAGAAACCATGACCCAAAGACCCCTGTCTTCACTTTCCCTAGTAAATTATTAAATCCTTAATTCATACAGTCTGTGGCTAAAAAGAGTTTAAAATGTTACAAGTTTTAAAACATTTCTGCACAAAGATAGAAAACATGAGGGTAACGATATGGGATTGAATATCCAACTCTGAAAATTGAAGCACTGGTATCTTTGGCTAAGGGGTTTCCACCCACCCCTGCCCCCATGAGCCCCTTGTACCTTCAGTGTGGCATCAGCGTGAGACGTGTAGTCCCTTCCGACTCTCTTATTAGCAAGTCGACTTCAAGTATGTGATTCACCCTGCTAAGCCTGGGCTTTCTTTTTTTTTCTTTCTTTCTTTTTTTTTTTTATTTATTTTTAGGAGAGAGAGAGAGAGAGACAGCGTGAGCAGGGGAGGGTCAGAGAGAGATGGAGTCACAGACTCTGAAACAGGCTCCAGGCTCTGAGCTGGCTGTCAGCACAGCGGGGCTCCCGCTGTTCGAGCACAGCGGGGCTCGAACCCACGAACCGCGAGATCATGACCCAAGTGAAAGTCGGATGCTTAACCGACTAAGCCACCCAGGCGCCCCAAGCCTGGGCTTTCTTATCTATAATATAGAAATATATGTTTTAGAGATAAAGCTGGTAAAAGCATATTATAAATAAATTACAAAACAATATACAAATGTCATGTATTATTCTTTAGCTTTTTTTAAAAAAAACTTCCCATAATGCTTTTCTAGGTGCCCGTTAAATATTTTTAAATAAATGGTGGCATGAAATTTCTACAGCAGGTCAAATATAATTATTTTTTTATAATTAGTCACTCTTGGAGTACTAATAAAGTTCTATTAAAATTTATTTCTTAGAAGAGTAGTAGAAATTCAGTTATTTGCACCTGGTTTTTACCCTTGGCTATCTGGGATAAAACATTCCAAATAAATCTCACAAGCTAGGGACAAGGCTGCATTGTAATATTGGCTATAGATTTCTGAAACAAGGTTGTATTTCATTCTCAAAGCCAGTTTTACAGTTTAGTAACCTATTTTTCCCCCTTTACAAGGAAAAATTTGATCACAATCCAGCTGTGTTGTTCCTATGCTATTCTCTCAGCCAAAATTTAGTCCATAGGGTTTGCATATGTTCCTCTTTCAGATAAACAAAACCAAATAAACATGCAGTTGTTTGTAATTTTTTTCCTACAGACCTTACAATTTTTTATGCTCTTTTTTTTTCTTTGGCAAAATATTGACTGTGCGGGCACTGTCTGGATGCATTTCAGGAGAGTTCTATTTTTAATTTCTTAGAGAAATTACCTCTGTTATTTGGGAATCATCTTAAGGGACTTATCACAGCAATTTTATTATGCAGAGTTAAAATATACACTGAGACGATTTCACACTTGATAAAATATAGTACCAAAATAGATTTCGAGATTTCCCTCAGTATATATACATTCCCCCAAAGTCTCTGACTTCTTGCCATTTTCTTTCTCCAACCTCCCCCACCACCCATGAAGGTATTAATTTTTTACAAATAAATTAACTATATATAAGCACGTTCTCCCTGTTTTAATCCTGGTCCCTGGGCCAAAACTCCTTTAAAATAGATATTGCCTTAGGATCTTTGGCTTTTACTTCATATCAAAGACTTTTTTCTAAACCAATATCAATAATCATGCTGAGTGAGCTGCATGGCTCTCAGAGTCCAGCGCCTACAGAAAAAGAGAGGAATTAGCTGATATTGTCTGACTTAGACTTCTGACTGGAGGTAATGAACCAGAACCAGGTCGGATCCAAATTGCACATGACGGACAACATTCTTACATTTGGTCACAATCTTCTGCCTTTCTTCTCTTTCTTCTCTTTCTCTCTTTCTCCTTTTCCTCCTTCTTCTTCTACATTTTTTTCTTTTCTTTTCTTTTCTTTTTTTTTTTTTTGNAGATGGCATGTCTCTCAGTGAAATCAAAGGCATATGGCAAGCCGTTTTCAATAGTGCCACGCCACCTAAGTTGCAGTATTTATATTTCAAAAAATAATAACTTAGCCTGTGATACCAAGCTTTGAATGTAGCCTCAAGGAGCACCTAATTCCCAAACACCATGCATTTTGAAGTTTCTGGAAGATTATACAGAAATCTTCTCTTGAGGGTAGGTAGCAGAGAGTGAAGTTTAGAAATGCAGCAACTGGCTCGTAGGTAGATCAGATAATTCTGAGAAAAAAGACCCAAAAGGAACTTATTTAAAAAAAATAATCTTAGGAAGTTCAATAGCCTGAGAGAGAATATGAACTTTCCGAAACAACGTTACCTATTGAAGTTAACAATGCACTCATTTGAAAGGCAAAGTCTGTTGCCATTTTCTTTTTGTTTGTTTGTTTGTTCATTACATTCTATATAAGGATCAGAAGCTAGGGGTTAAAAAATTCCTCAAGTTATTTGTATGTTCACTTCATGAATTCTACATAAGTAATTCATTTCAGAGTATGAGTGGTTAAATAAAACTAGAACAACAACCATCAAAATTCTAAGAACAGAGTTTGTACTCATTATTTTTTTTCCTTATAACATAATAAACCTATGTCTTCCCAGGAGACTGGAATCAGACTTAATGTTAACTCACACCGCCAAGTCTCTCCGGAGCCCACATTTTTGCATGTGGAGAATAACACCATGCAACAGGGCCAGCTGCTGTGATAGCAACCCTGTAGTTGTCATGGGCTGAACTCCCAGGGGAGCCCGAGAGGTGGGGTAGTGGGAAGAAACAGCACCAAATCTCCGAGAGGCTCCGTTTTTATGAGTATCTTAATACTTCAAATCTAGGCAGTGCATATGTCTGTATTCAGTGTTGATATTTGCTATTTCATTAAGGAGAAGAATGTTGCAACTCTCTTTCCTGTGCACATACGTATTTTTTCTTTCTTTTCATGGACTTATTTGCTAACCAGTCTTACTGCTCTTGTAGAGCAGATCTCTGAACTCAAGCTGTTACATCATGACCGGTTCCCATGAGACAGACTGATAACGATCTCTTTCCCTCCGCCTCAAATGTGACAAATCCGCCAGAAACTACTAAATATTATAAATGTTATCCCTTCTTTCCCCTCTGAGATCTCTCCCTTTTTATGAAGTGCCCTGCATTTATTTCCTATAAGATTTATTGTATTTATCGTTATGCATCACAACTGTGATTCTAAAACTCAGAGAAGGCACCTTGATGGAAATTATATGTAAAGTATCACCTCACCCAGTACAGTGGTGTTGTAACCCACACCTCTTCCCATGTCCTGTTTATTGTACCATTGAGATATTCCAAGGGGGTTGCAAAAAAAAAAAAAAAAAACCAAACGGAAACAAAAACAACAACAACAAAAAACACATTTTGTCTGAAATTTCTTGACTGCTGGACAAGACCTGGGAGTCATTTTCTACAACACAATGTGTCTGACGTCCTGTGGGTCTTTTCTGCCTATCATGTGGCGGGTAGAGAATTAGAGTCTTCCTTTTTATCAACTAGATTCCTCACACTGACATTCTGTCTCCTTATGATAAATCCTGATGTCCATATTTGGAGCATGTAGTTGTACATTTTAATAACTAAGTTTAAAAAAATGGCTACTTGGAAACTATTAATATTCTTATAGGATCATGGTTAAGGGCACATAATCTGAAGCTAATTGCCTGGGTCAAATCATGGGTCTTCCATGTATCAGCTTTGAGACTTTAGGCAAGTTACTTGACCTCTTGGTGCCTCAGTTTCAATCACTTGCAGAATGAGAATAATAACAATACTTCCCTCACAGAGTTAGTAGAAATGTTAAAAGAATTAATGCACGAGAGCAATTAGAACTGTGCCTGACACACAGTAAACACCAAATAAATGATAGCTGTTAACTTTTAAAACGCGGCACAGAATATAGAAACATACGATTCAATGCTTAGGGATCATTACTGTAGCATATGTGTTTGGATGCCTTTGGTTTTAATCTGTCCTTGGACAAATCACTTAGCCTATCTTAAGCTTACTTTTCTCATCTGTACAATGGGGGTAATAAGAGTTACTTTAGAGGCATGGTGAATACAAGAAACAGAGTAGGTAAAACTGCTAGCCTAGTCTCTGGCACAGAGCAAGCACACAATAAATGTGTTAGTTGTTACTTATATTTGCTAAGCTCAGTTCTCTCTAATGCACGAGGAACTGCTTTTGGAAGTAAAATGTACATGAAAACATCCTTTCTGTATTTCTCCTGAAAGCAGACTTATGAGGGACATAGTTAGAAAAATTCAGAAATACGGAGCAACTGATTATGCTAATGTTGCACCTCTTTATCTCTCTGTCCTGGCTAAGCAAGATGGAAGCACAGGCCAAATTCCTCAGCTCGAAACCCACACTGGTGCCAAGGGCGCCGTCATCCCTGATGTGGGCTAAGAGTGGTTAATGTTGATTCACATATGGTTTTCTTTTTACTAAATGAGATTATTCCGCTGAAACTGCTGCGTTCTCAAGGTCAATGAGAGCTTTGATCTTCCGCAGGTGTGCCTGTTCTAAGGCTGTAGGATTCAGACAGTTTAAAGCAGTTGAATTTCAGGGCATGATGTGAAAGCAGAGAATAAAAGTGAATGAATGAAATGCTTGCTGGTAATTTTAAAATTCAAGAAATTTACATGTATCAATATACATTTTTTGTTAACGTCATCCAGGAAACTTTTGTCTAAAAATGAAACAAAGATTAAATATAGTGTATCCACTATATATTAGCTAACATTGTTAGGCATTGTATAGCATGGGGATGTTTTTCCTGTTATGTGTTACATTTTACTGTTCATTGACATTTGATTTCCAAGTACTTAGTGATGAGAAAAGTATATGTTTTGTGCATTTTCCTTGAGGGAGCTCTGTTTCTATTCTATTTTTGCTTATGTAAAGGTTCTATCTTCAAAAATAGAACAGGGTTTTAATAGTCTTCTTAGCCGTTATAAGTAAGACAATTTGGCTACATTGAGCTAAAATGAGCAACAGTCATAGAACTTTATGTTATGTGTACATCATTAGTTGAAAGCTTTAGCAATTTTAAAATAAAACCTTTAAGTTGGATTTTGCTACTCCTCACTCATCCTACCCCCCAAAAAACAAGAAAAGGGAAATACATGCATGTAGAATAACTAAAGAAAGCCCTTTGCTCTCTTTCCATTTTCTTTCGTATTTTCTTTTTTTTTTTTTTCAAAACAGTGAATCTCAATGGTTTAGTTTTCTAAAGAAGTCATGACGGTGCCAAGGAAAGAATAATTTCAAAGTACTATAAACATCTATCTAGAGATTGTAAAACAAAATTGATTTTGATAATTTATTTTACCTAGTAAGAATGTTATTGAAATAGGGCACCTGGCTGGCTCTGTCGATAGAGTATGTGACCCTTGATCTTGGGGTTGTGAATTTGAACCCCTCATTGAACATAAAGATTACTAAAGGTAAATAAATAAATATATACAGACATACATACATAAAATAAAGAATATTAATGAAATAGTGCAATATAAGGATATTAAAATGTATTTATAAAATAAGCTTTTCAAAATATTCATATTGATTTGTTGATTCCGGGCTACTGTTTTATGATGTTAAGTGTCACCACTCCAGATCTGGATAGTGACTGGATTTTGAGTGAGTTTCCTCAAAGTGTGGTCTATTGCCCACTGCATCAAGAACATCAAGGCCTCTTTTTGAAAAATGTGAGTTTGGGGCCCCACATGGGATGGCAGAAACGGATTCTCTCTCTCGAGGCTAAGCCCCAGAGCCATGTTTGTTTAACTGAACCCCGGTAATTCTCATGGAAATTAAGTTTGAGAAGCGATTGGTTAGTATCTGTGTCTTCAACCCTCTTGATTTCCTAAACAACTGAAAACTAGTTGTCAGTCAGGGTGGAGACTTTCCAGCTCAATGGAACTTATCATTGGCTGCATATTAGAATAACCTAGAAAGCTTTCTATGAATGCTGGTGCCTGGACCTGGTGAGGAGGTTTAGAACAGCTCTAGTTCTTGATATTTGAAACTCAACATTTAGGAATTGAATATGCCGTGTCTTATACTATCCTCTTTTTAAGCCATAGCGAAGTNTTATTTATTAAGTTTATGTCTTTGTTTTGAGGGAGAGAGCACAGCGAGGTAGGGACACAGTGAGGGAGAGACAGAATTGCAGGCAGGCTCTGCACCATCAGCGCACAGCCCCATACAGGGCTGGAACTCACAAAACGTGAGAGCATGACCCGAGCCAAGATCGAGAGTTGGATGCTTAACTGACTGCGCCACCCAGTGTCCCCAATTTTTATGTTTTAATGTGACTAGAAGTTCCATGAGGGTCACATTTTTTAGCATGTGGATTTTCCCAAAAAATGGTGCTGAGCACGTGAGAGTAGTTCAAATAATACTCTTTGTAGAGGTTGGACTAGAAAGAGGGAAATAACGAGATGAATATGGGATGAAGCAATTTCTGAAGAACAGTTGTGTTCTCCAGGGGTGTGAACAATACCCAAGGGAAAGAGAGAGAGAAGCAGACCTCTCAGCCTGAAAGCTGAGAGGATGTGATGAGAACGCTGTGCGTCCGTGAGGCTTTATTTGTTCCCCAAGAGTCTGTGAAGGAGGGAGGTGACCGTCACTGCCAAGGTCAGTGGGGAAACACTGCTTTCCTTGAGGAAGCTGGTACTCTGGACACAGACCTATGGTAGTTCTGGGATTGGTGGCAAAGGATGCTGGTGGGCATAAATAGGCCTCTATTCTGACTCTTCTAGTAAATATCCTTCATATACCAATCTACTTTTTAAAAAGCTGTTTTTTTCTCCCCCATGTAAAACAAAACAAAACAAAACACTGGTATTCCAACTAGCAATAGCCAATTGTAGGGCATTTAAATTAATTTTTGTGCATTTGTGGCACTTTAATTGTAAAAGGCGTTTTTGTTTTTTTAGTTTCTTCAAATGTTGTTTTGCTTTTTATTTCTTGCTGCTGAGTGTATAAGTAGAAGCTGTTAAAAGTTCCTAACAAGACAATCTGTAGATTCTAGTTGTCCCTGAGTGCACTTAGTCTTTGAGAGATGTGGCTCTCAGAATTGTGGGTTCTGTGGAGAAGGTGTTGGCTAAACCAGCTGGTTTCAGCCACAGTAAGAGCTGAGATGCCTGAGTACTAATAAACTTAAAATAAGAATGGTTGGTGTTGTTGATTAGAACGTGAGATAGCTACCTGGTGGTAAACTAAAAAACAAAACAAAACAAAAAAACCCACAAAAACAAACAAAAACAAAAACCCCCCAAAACTTTGAAAAATATGAGCAAAGGATTAAATATCTGTTCTTAGGTTCAGTTTTAGGCTGAATTACTTGTTAATTTTTTGGCTACAGTATTAGCCTGTACAAGACTGGCCTGGTACAAATTGTGAATTATAGGGGATATGACTCAAGTATTAAGAATGAAAGAAGATAGGTTTTCTTCTTCCAGAGTTATTCAAATAGAGTGAAAGAAAAGGCATGATCTAGGGAGCACATACAGAGTCAAACAACAATATGTATATAATATAGTTATACTGGGAGAAGAAGAGTTACAAAATGCCTCCAGGAATTCTTTTTCTTTTTTTCTTTTTTTAGTTTATTTATTTATCTTGAGAGAAAGTATGCGCATGCACACACCCAAGAGCAGGAGAGGGGCAGAGAGGGAGAGACAATGCCAGGCAGACTCTGCTGTCAGTGCAAGCCCAACATGGGGCATTATCTCACCAACAGTGAGGTCATGACCTGAGCCAAAATCAGGAGTCGGTTGCTCAACCAAGCCACCCAGCACCGCGCCTTCAGGACTTCTTAATGAGAACTAACAGAGAAATGAAGAAAAATGCTTCATTGTTAATGTCTGTATATCAACGTAGATATATCGAGGGTGAGAATGTAACAAGCAAATAGAGAACTTGAAATTTTGATACAAGCGGGTGAATTCATTTTGCTAAAAATTACTGAGCCCAGCTGAGTTATAATTCATGATTTGAATAAGCAAAGAAAGAGGATTCTTTCTCCAAAGAAATTAAAACTACAAGGAAGAAAGCTATTTTCCAGAATACAATTGTATTTTTATGGGCTTCTTTTTCTTCATTTGCTCTCAGTGCAAAAATGAATATCACTTGGAAATTTATGCCTGTGGAAAGTGAGGATAGCAATCAGAAACAGATCTACCTCTTTACGTAACTCCTGGCTAGGCATTTGCAAATTCAGCATTTTATTGTGATCCTTACAAAACAAATAAATCTAAGTCTACTCTGGTTATTTGTTATGTTCAAGCATGTAATCGCACAGTGTGCATAATTTTACATAAACTCTAAATGAAGAACATGTGGTCAATCTAGAGTCTGAAACTTTTAGGAAATACTTAATGTTTTATTAAAGCTTCAAAACAAAGGAAGTTGCATTTTAATTTAATTCACGTAAAACCTTCCTGCCCTTTCTCTCCTGGGGTTCCAGTTTATGATACTTCTCATAGCTCCATCCTTTTGGTATAAATGTCACATAGCTATTCTGTATTAGGGATGAGAGTCTTGACCAACCTCCATTTTAAGAAGAAAGAGGGCCTACAGCCAAACTATAGCCAAGTCACCCGTTTGCACTGAAGAGTGGGAGCTGAGACTTAACTTACACTTTTCAAATAGGAAGGAGTAATCCCGTGGTCAGGGAACAGGTATTTTAATGACATATCATCTGTATTTGTTACAGATGAAAATCAAATGAAAGCCTGGCTCCTTCCTTCCCCCAGTTTCTCTCCTTTAATCTCTACTCCACACACTGGTTGCCTCTGAAGTAAACATTATCTTGAGAAGGACTGCTTTTTACTTCTTTTTTCCCCTTTTTTCTTTTTGAAGCAGGAGTTGGCATCTGGATGCTTCAAGCTGCCAGGTGTATCCCATGTAGAACCACAGCTGTTCTCTGTGATAACTGGAGAAATAAAGAGCATGAAGGAGCCAGACATTTGGAGACAGCAAGAGACAATGCACTGTCATTATTTTAATTACACAGGGCTACTGATTTGTATTATAATTGCAATTTAATATTTTTTAGAAGTTCATAGTATTCATGGAAAAATACCAAATATGTCATTTTTAATAGCCCTAAAGGTTACCAACAAGAGCAATCCTTAGGCACATAAATCAGGGCCGAGAGAACAATAATGGTTGCCACAGTTTTTGAAGCTCTATCCTGAAGTCAATCTAACTGAAAGATTAATGAAACAAGAAGTAAAAATCGAATACTCTCCCTAGTTAATCTGCCACGGTATTGTTTCTTTTTTGATCACTTTCTATCATAAGAGATTTTTATCTGATTTTTTTTCCTTTATAAGTATATTATTTTTAAATTGATGAGTTGTTTCAAAACATATTTTTACTAGTAAGCTACCATTGCTTTGGGTTCATATCTGTATGTACTTAAAAACTGAAGATTGGAGACAGTTGTATTAAGTTATACTTAAAAATCAAAGTCATAGAAAGTATTTAAAAAAAACTAACAAGTCTAGTTTATACAAATCAGTGATGATATACACTTAGATTTCACTAAGCCTCCACATATTATAATAGTTAATCTAGGCTAAGATATCATTAGCATAACAACATGCGCAAACAGACGGCTGATTTAGCAGATTGTCTTCAGGCAATACTGTGTTAATCAATATGATTACCAGTGCAGATTTAGCAGAAGATTTTCAGATTCGGAGTTCACACAATGGCAAAATATTTTACTTAGGAACACACATACCATCGTTTTAAAACATATATTCATTGCCTTAGAATATATGAACATTAAATTGAACGCTTCTGTTTTGAATTATAAAATATTAAATCAATATCTAACATGTGTTGGAAGGTCCTAGAAATGTGGAATTGAATGCACTCCCAGTTATACTGTTTACAATATAAATACTTAATGATTCTGTGTATAGGCACTACTCTCAAGAAGCTTACCTTTCAGTGAAAGTGCCAGGAAATAGACTATCAACATTGTAGTAGGTGATAGTTACTGTCAAGAAAACTATAAGAAAATGGGGGAAGAGTAATGAGGAAGCCCAGTGTGTTAGGAACCCTTTGTTGGGAAAACTCTCAGGTAAAGTAGAATGTTTTAAGCAATGATCTAAATAAAGTAAGAGACCAGGACAAGCAACTATCTTGGACAAGAGCATTCCAAATTAACTTGAAATAAGAGGTAGAATTCTTTTATTGCTAAATTACTACAAATATTTTATTTATTCACAAGATATTTGTTGAGCATGTTCTATGTCTTAGAGACTGGAATCACCAGGCGGGTGACAAAGGTTGAGTAAGATATGGTAAGTGTCTTTAAGATATCCATGGAAAAACATAAAAAGGTGGTTATAGCAAAAATGCTAATTACTAACATTGGACCTATGCATGGGGAATTTAGAAAAAAAAATTACATTTCATCTTGATTACAATATTACGATTCAAATTACACCCATCTCTAACTTGTCTTTAATGAAGACATTGTAAAAAAAAAAAATAATAATAATCAGAAGAATTGGATCTAATTCTGGCTCTAGTATTGTCTTAACCAGGACTTTCCTTGTTGCATTAACAGAAATCCAACACTAGTTTATTTATTTATTTATTTATTTATTTTAATGTTTCTTTATTTTTGAAGGAGAGAGAGCTTGCACCAGTGTGAGAGGGGCAGAGAGAGGGAGACAGAGAATCCAAAGCAGGTTCCAAGCTGTCAGTTGAAAGCCTGAGGTGGGGGGGCTCCAACTCTAACCGTAAGACTGTGACCTGAGCCAGAGTCGGAAACTCGACCAACTGAGCCACCCAGACACCCCACTCCAACTCGAGTTTAAACAAAGAAGATATTTATTGGCTTTTGCCATGGGCAAGTCTAAGGGTTGGTGTTATAGTGTCAGCGACACCTGGGTTCAGATAGTACCATATGATTCACTTTCTTTTCAACTCTCAAGTCTACTTTTCTCAATAGTGGCTTCACTCACCAGGAGGCTGTGTTTGTATCATGATAAAGAAGGTCACTGGTGCCCTAAATATATGTGACTCCTAACACTCACTATCATAAAAGCAGAGAGATCATTTTTCTCTCCGCATCCATATTTACTCTCCTGGTTTCCGGCCCTGCAAAGATTGCATGGTCGGTCACTCTTAAAGCAATCACTGTACTCACCCTGACCATCCATTCTGGTGACTCTCCCATGCTTGCTGGGTCGGGTCAGGAACAAGCAAGCTCACATGGTCTGAAAGCAGAGCTACTAGAATCCTATCCTGTATGGAGTTGTCCTTCTGCCAGAAGAAAGGCAACGAGGACTGTGATGGCAAAAACAGAAAAATTCCACTATAGATAGAACAATTCTGTGACCTTGGTCAAATCACATAGCCCCTCCCCCTGGCTCCCAGTTTCATCATCCATAAAAGCACCAACTTCATAGTGTCAAAATAGACAAGGTAATGTGTGTAACAAGGTTAAACACAGAGAAAAAATTGCTTAAGAAGTAACTATATCATCATCACTGCTGATAACAAACAAATGACATGATTTGTGGTAAATTTTGGCTAATGGAGACCAAAGTTTCAGAGAAGATGAAGGGTACACTCTTCTGAATATAAAGCATTTGATTTATGGCCCCATGATAGGGACAGCCAGAGGACAGATACACTCTGTGCTCCACTGAGAACCCTTCGCATTTGGCTATGAGGAGCGCCATGTCGCAAGATGTATCTCTAAATGGAATTTATGCCTCAAAGATCAGAAAGTTGCCTTCTCCTTGCTACTCTTCAAATATACCAAGATACTCAAAATTTTTGTCACTTAAAAAGAATGCAAATTCTCTCTGTAACTTTCCTATTCAATTAAATTGATAATTTACGTTGTAACAGTATACACAGCAGATGGGCAGCTTATGACTCAGCAGATCTTTGAATAATATATCACAGAGCAGGTGAGGAAGAGCCAAGGGGCAGAACCACCAAGTGAGTTTGGATCCTCCAAGAAGCATGAGAAGTCTGGAGGACCTTTCAAAGCACGATGCAGTTTTAGCCCTTGGGAAAGAAAGAGGGAAGGTGGGAAGGTTAGGAAGGGAAGTTGGTAGAGTGCAGGATCAAACCAAGACACATTTGGCAAACCCATGCATAGTTCCTGAGCCAAAGGCCTCCATCAGAGGAGTCTGTATCCCTCAATAAATGAGCCTGCCTTAGTATCTCTGCTGCGCTTAGTCATTGTCTGGAAGCAGCTGGAGGGGAGCATGGGCTCAGTCAACACAGTAGTGGAACCAGAGAGTGGCAGCTGGGTCCCTTGGCCAATCATCTTCCCGTGGCTGGAGAACTCCAAAGCATATTCTCACGTCTGCCACAGCCACCCTGGGTGATAAGGAAAAAGAGGGCATCCAGCTAAGAAAGCAGGTCTGGTTCATAGAAAGATAGGAGGACAGAATGGAATTGGAAGACAGTGTTTCTTTCACCAAATGCTACCTAGGATGGATTCTGCCTCAAGAACTGGCCACCAGAAAGGAAGAAAGGAACTATGTTGCCCCTCGCCACTTACAAAGTTGGAGTAGCCAGCCATGCAAGGCAGCTGTGCAGAGTCTGGACTGGCCCAAAGGTGTGGAAGAAGTCTGGCTAACACATGCACAGGAAAACTCTGCCTTTCTCTGTCCCACAGCTAGAGAATAGGGCTGCGCTTTGATGTCTGTCTTGACTTTTGCAATTTTCTTCTTAGAGGTTTTTCCATCTCTGACTTGTCTCTCAGCCATCTGTTCGAGATGTTGCTGTTCAAATACTTTTTCTTGATGGCTGCCACGGCAATGGAAAGAATGGTGAGCGCCGCTGAGCCGCAGTATGGGGTGGAGGTGGGGGGATGCTTCTTCTGCCACTGCCAGGAGTGACATGACAACAGTCAGTTTCCGGATCTGGTCAAGACAGTTGAAGGATGATGCCTATTCTTATTAAAAAGAATGTTCAGTGCACTAGTCCTTCAATTTGTTCAATTTCCTTTAACATGTTAATTAAAGGAAGAAAACTGAGGGAAGTGCTTTCTTTAAAGAGATGATATATGTGAGAGTTTGAACTTCTACATTTCTCATTTTAAGGATCTCTCAGGAAGCCTGACGCTGACCTGGACTTTTCAGTATAAAATGGAGATGTTTTGTATTCTGAGCTTTGGCTTTCTGTGTGTATGTGGGTGGGTGTGCACGTGTGTGTAATACGACTTTTCTCAAGGGATAAGCAATTTAGGTCTTGTGCCCATGCTTATTTGAAACAGACTTAGTAGGTAATAAAGGTGAAGAGTGTTTCTCAGTGTTTTTTTCGCCTATTTTATAAAGATTCAGGAATGGAAAACATATACAAGCAATGCTATTTATTGTTTACAGCTCTTTGAAACCTGAGAAGATAAAGTTAATGTTCTCCCCTTTTCATTTCCTGACTTCTTTCTACTTCTCTAGACTCATCTAGGAGACATATATTTTCTCAGTTTCCTGATAATTGATTGTTGGACTTTCCTTTTTCGTATCCAATAACTTGGATTTATTGAGATGTGAATGAGAAAAGGGAAGATAAGCTGAACTAATTTAAAGGTGAGGGGAGCTTTCCCAGTGAGTTTCCTTCCCTTTTGGAGGACAGGAACTCTCTCTTGGTAGGATGCATGATATACAGATGATTTCACTTCCATCTCTATTTCACCCTCCACGTGGGCCTTTTCATATGCGGAACTGGTTTTAGAGTAATTTTCAACTAATTTCTAGAAGAATATGTCTTCTGTTAACTGACATTCTTACCAATTCACCTCATAGAACAAATTTCTAGCTTTGTGCCTCTTTCAAGAGTGACAGACATTGAGGGGTGCCTGGGCGGCTCAGTCGGTTGAGCATCCGGCTTTGGCCCAGGTCATGATCTCACGGTTCGTGGGTTCGAGCCCCACATCGGGCTCTGTGCTGATGGCTAGCTCAGAGCCTGGAGCCTGCTTCGGATTCTGTGTCTCCCTCTCCTTCTGGCCCTCCCCTGCTCACAATCTCTCTCTCTCTGTCTCGGAAATAAACAAAACATTTTAAAAATTTAAAAAAAAAAACAGTGACAGACATTGAAAAACTATACACCTAAAAGGGGTGAATTTTATACCACAATAGCATATAAGCTAACCATTCATAAGCTAAGCTATATGAATAAATTCATATTTATTATATGAATTTACAAAGAAAGACTGAGACACATTGAGTACTATAAAAGAACTAATAAAAAGTATTTTCATAGGGAAAAACCCTGACTTTTAAGGTGACTACTGTTCCTTTTTAATTTAGGACAACAAGACCACAAGTTTCTACATTTCTGTTGTGCTGTTTCTCATCAATCATTCTGAAAAACATTGTTTTGAAAAACATTTATATTGCCTAATATTAAAATTATTTAGATTTCAACAAATATGATGATTGAGGTTATTTGTGCCAACATATTGGTCGAAATTAAAAATTCCAATTTCTAAGTAGTGAGAACTTTTTTTGAGAGAGAGAGAGTGTGTGAGAAGGGAGAGATAGAGACTTTTAAGCAGGCTCCACACTCAGTGCGGAGTCTGATGTGGGGCCCAATCCCATGACCCAGGGATCATGACCTGAGCCAAAATTAAGAGTTGGATGCTCAACTGACTGAGCCATCCAGGGGCCCCTAACTAGTGAGAACTTTGATAAAAAAGAAAATTCTAAAATTCATACAAGGGATAATTTCATATAGATTTCTCCTATATTATATAGCACCTCTGTAATCTCAACAAGTTACAAATTAATAATAAAATAATAATAATAGAGATGATATTTTTACTGTTTTAAAAATTCTCCTACTTTTGTTAACATGTTAACAATATAATTACTATTTTTATCATAAATATTAGCAAACCTCTATTAATGATTTATAATACTCACAGATACATAACATCAATTAACACACAGATCTTTTAATTTAAATAAGACTCTGGATTATTGCTTTTGGGGATTAAAAAAAGGAAAGTATCCATGTTAATTTCACTCTTTGGTCTTTTAAAAAAATTTTTTAATGTTTATTTATTTCTGAGAGTGAGAGACAGAGTGCGAGTGGGGAAGGGGCAGAGGGAGAGAGAGGGAGACACATAATTCCGAAGCAGGCTCCAGGCTCTGAGCAGTCAGCACAGAGCCCAACATGGGGTTCCAGCTCACAGACCACAAGGTCATGACCTGAGCCGAAGTCAGATGCCTAACCGACTAAGCCACCAAGGAGCCCCACTCTTTGGTTTTAATTTTAGTTTTTCTGTGGTGTTCAATATCAGTAGTATTGGTAAAGAAAATTTAAAAAAAACTTTATGGAAGTCCAGGAACGTGGAGATGAAAGAGGTTGAACTTCTCTACAACGTTCCTTTGGTCTCTGTCAACATATGCTATTTTATCAACAAAACCAGAAATACAGTTATGTTTGTTATTTAAGACATCTTTTCTTTCTGGTCTCTGCAACAGAGTGAAAAGACCAGTTTGAAAATATTATCCCATTTGAAAAGCAAGGCAAAACAAAACAGCCTGTTTCTTGTATCTGTAGATAAAGAACTGTTAATGATGGCCTTTGAGAAGCAGGTTTATGGAGAATTTTTACTTAGTCATTAAAATCTTTCTAACCAAGATCATATATGGCCTCTGTAGTCTGAAAAGTGTTATACATCAGTAAAAAGACAATATTAATGTTTATGGTTTATATTCCTCTTTTCTAATACTTGTTTACATTTGGACAATTATTCTAATTATCTTTATCAGCAACATTAATAAAATTAAATATCTATAATGATGACTTCTCGATCACTTCTGGTCCTGGGCTTTTAAGGAGTTTTATGGGTGGCAATGAAATTGAAATTTATTTTGAAAGCATAAACACTTGACTCTTTTAACTTTAAGCTTAACTGTTTTAATACACATGACTCTAAGTTCTGTGACAAATGACATAAAAGTTATATATTTCAGAAATTACATAAGAGTGGCCATGTCATTTATCTTCTTACACAGAACCCTTTTGAGAATGAGATTCTATTAATGATTACTCCAGGCAACAGGCTTTGATGGGGACTGTGCCAGGTACACCAGTGGGCATAGCCCTGGTCACTCTACTAATCAACTAAAAATAAAATATGAATAAAATAGATACAGGAAAGCTTATTAAGAGATCAGTGTGATAAGTATTCTTAGTAAAGGATTGTTCTGGTGTTAAGTGCAGGGCGCATTTTAAGTTTCTTTTTAATATTTGAAGCTGATACATAAAAAATGTGTTATTAGTCAGAATAATAGTTGAACTCAGAATAATGTGCGCACCCATTTCAGTTATTTCCAATGGGTTCCTAACTGAGGTATCCCCTGGCTATTTCTATTACATCACCAAGGACCTGGTGATGACACTAAAAGAGAGACTCCAAGGTGGTCCTGAAATGACAGTTTCCTTCTCTGAAGATAGTTTTAGCTTATATGCTATAAATCCATGCTACTGCTTCTCTCCCCCCAAAATTGCTAATATAGTTTCTCAGTGTAGAAATTGCTCTTAATCCATTAAAACAGAGGGAGAGAGATGAAGGAAGTGATTAAGGTGAGAGTGAACTTTAACTAAATTCGAGATAACTTTTAAAGAAAAAGATAATATATTGCATGTGAAAAGGCATTTCTTACTCATTATTCCTTGCTGTTAAGTAGTCCTACTTATCATGTATTAAAAGAGACAAGGCAATTTCCCACCAAATGTGGTGAAAATCAAAAGGCTATAAAAAGAAAATAATTTCGTGTCAAGGTCCCCTGTTGGTTTTGATTCTGTGTTTGTATATCTGTCTACAATATCATTTCTCAAACAATAGCCCACTGCATCAGATACATGGATGCCTTTCTAAGCTCAAAAGACATATTTTTAAGATGGTAAATGCCATTTTCTATCTGGCCAACTGCTGGGATCTGATTGGTCATCACCCTATTTCAGGGGAGGCTTCAAGAACTAATCAGGGGGTATCATCAGCTATGACTTTTATTGCTCCTGCACAGAAAACTTAGCAATAAAGAAAACTGTAAATTCAGGATTTATTCTTTGTAGGGGTGTGCCTCATGCTTGGAAGATTAATGAAGAATTCCTGGTCCATTGTTTATTAAAGATATTGCCATTCTATAGCATTTTAATTGTAAATCCGCTCTTTGACATCCTAACTAATGGTTCCTGCTAAATTAATAAAAGCAACATATTAAGTTTAAATCCCAGATAAGGTAAAGATTGCTGTTTTAATATCCCATCCATATCCTTTATCTTTCTACAGGGGCTTTCAGGCCAGTAGTTTTAATAACATGCATGAATGAAGATGCTCTTTTTTAACTCAAATGGTGGCGAAGAGTTTTTCCTTTATATTAGCAGGCAATCAATTCCAATAGCTTTTTAATGCTTTCTTAAAGAATCAATTTTAAACCAGACGCTCTTCAGGGGACCCTCTTAAACTTCTTCACAGCCGGTCTCCTAATTTTCTATTACAATGCAATCTAAAGCAGCTACAAAAATAATGCAGATAATGTTTGCTGGGTAATGATTTCCAATTTCCCCATTCCATGTACCCTGTTATTAGGAGGATCATCTTGGTTGTGTAAATTAATTTTCAATTCACTTCAGGGGAACATTGCAATGATTTATTCAGCACCGGTGTTGAAGAAAGTGTTGGGAGGATTTTAGCAATCTGAGAAACAAAATCAATTTGTTCTGATTATCACCATGTTAAAGGGAAAAGAAGGGAGGAGAAACAAAAGAGTTGCTAGAATGTGTATCTTGGCTGCTGCAAGTACACTAGAGCCATGATGTGACGTTGGGCTGACACTTTGTGATTCACGAACTCAGCAAAAGAATGGTTTCCTGATGCATCTCTACTTGGGGACTAAGGGGTAAAGTAGCCAAGAACATTCTTTCATGTGATATTTCAGTTAGATTCCTTCAAGACAAGAGACCCATTGATTCCTGTTTGTTTGGAAGAGAGAAGTAACATACAAGCTTATAGTCAAGGAGCATGAGTTTTTCCTAAATGCAGGTAATTTAGTTTGATACAAAACTTAAAACAGGAACGGTCCAGTCAATGTCTCATAATCATAAGAAATACAAGGTTTTCTTTACTGTAATTTATCTAACATATATTTTCCCAGGATTTTGTGTCAACTGTGGCCCTTGTAATATTATTAAAAAAAGACAATTTTTTAAGGTTTTACATCAATGAACTTCTAGGTGTGTTGATCAAGTTTAAGTGTGCCCAGGTGTACATGCAGATCGATCTCCCCACTCTCTTCACCAGATCACTTACCTTCCTTTGACAACTACTTGGGTAGTCTCCATTCTGTGCCCTGCAGTGGACACGCAACTAGAGATAGGCTGAAAAATAAAAGCAAACTTCTGTAAATGTGAGACTGTCACCTGTGCCTCCATCTACAAAGAAGAGCTCCACAGTATTATAAGGACATACCATATTTTAAATAGTATTTAAATTTAATAATTTAAAGAACCAGTGTTAAATTCATCCAGGTCAGGAGGCTGGGGGAAGTTTCTCCAAGAAGTGATGGTCGGGGTTGTTGACCTCTGACCTGAGGATAAGATGAACTAAACAGGAAGAGGGGAGAGAATGCTATTCTAGGATAAGAAACAGTATCAGATTTGTGCACTGAGGGAACATCCTGGGGGAGAGGCAGGAAATGCAAGGATTCAGCTGGGAGACTGTTGGCGCGGTCCAAAGAGAGATGAGGCATGCCCACGTGATTGTTCTGTCTTCTCAAACCTCTGCCCACCTATCTGAGGATGGCCAGGGTGGACAATCCTTTTATTTTTTTTAATTTTTAAAATTTATTTATTTATTTAGAAAGAGAGAGAGAGACAGAGAGAGAGGGAAAGAGAGAATCCCAAGCAGGCTTGATGCTGTCAGCACAGAGCCTGATGCAGGGCTCAAACTCACAACCCATGAGATCATGACTTGAGCCAAAATCAAGTGTCAGACACTCAATCAACTGAGCCACCCAGGGACCCCTGAATGATCCTTTTTTCATGATCATGTAGCTGCTGCTGAAAGCACAGACCCATGTAAAGTGATGTGAAGTGGGCTTAATTTGATTCCTGAAACCAGATGCCTTCAGACTAAAGATTGTTCAACAAGCGGGAGTGGATTTTAGAATCCTTGGCTGAGCAGTGGAAAGTCACAGAAAGATCCAGAAGCATGAGCTTGCCTCATGAAGATAATCTTTTGGGGGTGTTACATTCATATATGTCATTTGGGGGCACTATTGAAAAATGTTCTTGTTTCGATAGAATATTGTTGTTGGTGTGCCTGGGTGGCTCAGGCAGTTAAGCATATGACTTCAGCTCAGATCATGATCTCACGGTTCATGGGTTCAAGCCCACATCAGGCTCAGGGCTGACAGTTCAGAGCCTGGAGCCTGCCTCAGATTCTGTGTTTGCCTCTCTTTCTGCCCCTCTACCGCTCACACTCTTTGTCTCTGTCTCTTTGTCTCTATCAAAGATAAATAAACATTTAAAAATTTTTTAAAAAAGATTATTGTTGTTAATAGCATGTAAGTGTACTCCTTTGGTCTGCTCCTGATTCCAGGTCAGAGCCCAGCTTGTTTGTCCAGCACGAAGCATTCTGGTCAAGTGAGTAGGTGCTTGCTGTCCATGTGCAGCCTGATGTGTGTGCAGAGCCTGACTCTGTCACTGCTGGCTCTAGGGCTTGGGAATCTATGTGGTTCCTGACTCTCAATTTCCTCATCGGTAGGGTGGGGCACTCAGCATCCACTTGTAAGAGCTTGTGAGGAGGGGGTAGATAGTGTTTATGAAGCTCTAAGCAGACCCTGTGCCATGTATGTGGTAAGCAGGCTGAACATTTTCCCTCTTGCTCATCCACAGTTGTTTGCCTAAGCAATCAAGACAAATAGATGTTTTGGCAGCAGCTGGCAGTGGTGCTGGCTCAGCATTACCGTCACGAGAGTGTCATTCTAGTTTGGCACAGGCTGGGCAGTAACACGTTACTCAGAATGGATGAGTCTCAGGGACCCAGGAACCGGGACAGGAGCAAAGCAACTGTGCTGAAGTTTGGTAGTAAAGCACACAGCAAGGCTGTTGGAGGGCAGAATGAACCAGAATCCCCCGATGCCAATGCGGCTCTTGGCAGCATCACGGGCTCTGGAGCCTGTGGATTCTGCTTCCTTTATATGAGCTCAATGAAGTCACGTTTTACGAGTTCTGTGCTCAGGATACAGGCTCTCAGTCTTTTCCTGATCAGACCTCTCCAACAGCACTGCCTGGAGACCTCCAAGAGAGTGTGAACACCTGAGGAGTTCACACCAGTGAACTGGGCAGGGAGGTGACCATAGGATTCTGGAAGGAGTCCCCTCTCCTTCACTGTTGAATGTACTTAGAACTATTGGTTTGCTTTGGGCACGGGTTTAACGCTGGAGTCAATGCATAGGGGGGACATCACTTCTTACTCAGAGAAATGTGGGCTCTTGCATCATCCCTTTTAGTCTTTTTCAAAGTCATAAAGCAAGGGTAGGGATGGATGAGGCCGTCTATGATATTGAAACATGAGCTCACTGGCATTAAGGAGGAAACTCAAGATTCCGCCTTCAGTATGATTATCAGAATTTATTTATTTATTTATTATTTATGCTCTTTTGACAATGCAAACATAAATGAAGAATTAATGTGTATGTATGTATGCATGTGCCTGCCTCCAAAGTTGGGCTGTTCAAAAAAAATAAATAAATAAAGAGGAAGGTATTTTTAATGTTTTAAATTTTTATAAATGTTAAATGGTGTTGTGGCAGGTAGAACTATTGTATATTTGAAAACTGCATTATGAGAGTTAGTGATATAGATTTTCTAAATGCCAGCAATTTTCCCCCATGTATTCCAAATCCATTATCAACCTTTTCAAGAGAGAAATCTTCTTATAATTTCAAAGGACATGCAAACTGCATTTATTAATTTCCTGATTCATTTTGAGTTTTAAGAATAAACTGACAGCTTGAGTTAGAAGAAATCACATCTAAATATTCTTTGTGTGGGGGAGACAGTACCTTCATTTACTTAATCTTTCAAAACAATACAAAAGTAAAATCGGTCGGCTGTTTCATTAATGCATCATGAGAAAATGGATATGTGAATTGTCACTAAATTAACAGGGGGAGTTTCGTGTGGCCTGATGTAAAAATGTAAGCCATATAGCTTTTACAAAATTCACTTATGGGAGCTCTGAAGACCATGTCAAGGACAGAGATAATAAAGGTAGGTATTTTCAGTCAATATGAAGCATATATGGGAGATCATCTCACTTTAAAAAATAGGCTACGGCACAATTGAAATTCTTTTTTGAAGGGATCTGGGGACACCTCAGGTAAAGAGAAATTCAGCTTCTAGACTTTGAAAACAGAACTAAATCAGGTCGATTTGCTGCCTGCTACATTCAAGACAATTGAATAGTGAAAGCAATCAGTGGTTTTAACAAATAGGACAGAGGTTCCGAATTCCAGGAATTAGTTTGCTTTGGAACAGTTTCTCACATGGGCAACTATTTCTTACTCAAGGGTGAATTGTAGGATTGCAGCAAGGATTTAAAATGTGCATTTTTTTAATTGAATCATGGTTGGGGTGCCTGGGTGGTTCTGTTGGGTAAGCGTCTGACTCTTGATTTCAGCTCAGGTCAAGATCTCACAGTTTGTGAGTTCGAATGAGTTCGAATCCTGCATAGGGCTCTATGCTGACATTGTGGAACCTGCTTGCCATTCTGTCTCCCTCTCTTTTTGCCTCTCTCCTGTTGCTATCTCTCTCTCAAAATAAATAAAAATAAACTTAAAAAATCGAATCATGGTAATGAGTCTTCTAAGGAAACTAATAGGAAATATAAAAACCTTTATAAATGAATTATTCAATAACCAGAAATAATAAAGGATATAAAATTTTTGAAAAAATTGCATGAAGAACTTAAGAGGAGGAGAGAGGGAGGGGTGGAATTCAAGCAGTGTTAAGTGTAAGAGTAAATCCTCTCTCTCCTTTATTTCCTTTACCTCCTAAGTTTCTCTTTATATTCTACTACTTTCCAAAGTGAATATATAAGTCGGGCAGTGGAGGACAAAATTCAGAATAAAAATCTGCCAAGAGCAGTGAACGAATAGGTGTTGTGAGTTACATTATGTCATGAGTTAGTTATTTTGAACACGTGCTAATTTTACTTCTGAACTTCGACAAAAATGAAGTAAAATATGCTGAGATTTTGCTTCTCATAGTCTCAGAAAGGTCAAGGTTAGTATTCTTGGCACTGAATACTAAATATTTTATTATGCAATCTCAAATAATAGATATAATGATAATAATTAAAACATACAGCACTATTATGTGCCAGGCAGTGTGGTAAGTTATATATAGTTTATATGCAACACTCACAATAATCCCATGAAGTAATATTATTATTTTCACTTTAAAGATTAAAAAAAAAAAGCTGAGCCACAGAGAGATTAACTTGTCCAAAGTCATCCAGATCATAAGTGGGGTAACCAGGATTTAAATGTAAGCCATCTGGCTTCAGAGTCAATGTGCTTAACTATTAAGTTATACTGCCCAGCCTAAAATGTTTGCGTGTGTATGTAGATGTAGGTGTGCATACCTATCTATATATACATGGATACTGCTACAAAAGAACAGAAACAACAACAACAACAACAACAAAATTGAACTGAGTAAATTTGAAGATCTCATTGGTTTTATTAAGCAATGCATGAATTGGACAGCACTTTGTCTAGCAAGTAGAGGGGTGCTTTGAGGACTTATACAACAATGGAAGGCTTTTATAGGAAGGAGAATAAGGCAAGAAAGTTATTAGCCAAAAGAGAGAACTGTTTCAGGCAAGGTCACCTTCCCTTAGGGGATCTGAGTTGGTAGATTACCTCATCCTCTTTTGGTAGATGGAAAGAGAGCATGTAATAGATTATCTGGCTGGTGCTGACCATAAAATTCCTGTTTGATTGGCTTAAACTTCCACTCCTGGAGACATTGGAACTGTAAATACATCTTGGTGTGCTGTGCTGAGAGCAAATGACTCCATTTTGAGCCTGTGGTCTTCTTGCTAACAATATATAGATGTAGATATCCACATATGTGGGAAATCTTTAGCAAATCAATAATTTTGGATTATTTGTTGTCTATTCAGCATTCTGCTTCTGCTTTCGAAGGTCACTTCTGCACTGTCGAGAAGGCAGGAATCATTCCTTGTTGCTTCAGCTTAGAGTTTGCCAATGAGAAGGTAGGATAGGAGAGGCAGATGCATGAACAAATGCAAGATGTCATGGAGCCTCTCCAGCAAGACTTTGCGAAGCATCCTCTTTCCTACCCTAGACTGAGAAGACGATGGAAGCTTTCCAGAGACTTCTGAGAAACATAGAAGCTTCTGTGAGCTATAAAGAACCACCTCTCTCTGACCTTCTGACATAGGTATTGGTGGTGGCTTCTCTTACTTTTTCCCTTCTACAGTATTTTCAACTCTTTTAAGGCCTTGAACCCTTATGTGAAATATGTCATATCAAGAATGCAAAGGGTGGCTGTTCTGTTCCTAACCATAGTCTTAATAAAATAGTGAAGTAGTTTAGTATTGTGGTTAAAACCTTTGACTTTTGAGTTAGACATATTGAGTTTAGTGTTTCAGTTCTACTACAAATTGGCAAAGTTACTAAATATATCCAAATCTTAATTTGCTAATTTGTAAAATATGGATAACAATTGTATGTTTGTTAGTGGAACCTTAATAATAGTACCTTTTCTAGGTAATTCTGAATATTAAAAATAATGTAGAGCACTTAGCACAGTACTAGATGTTATCAATTATTGTGATTTATTGCAGTTTTGCTTACAAATATTATTAAACTTTCTTATACCATCTTTTCTATAAACCTGGGAATTTAGCATCACATTTCAACTCTCCAAGTTAAGTGGAAACTAAGATACTATAATACAATCTGGTTTCATTTAGAGTAATTTTGTAATGAATACATTCAATTTTTCCTAAAATAAGAAGATAATGAAGACTCATTCCAAAAAGTTAAAATATGGAAATGTATAACATCTAAAATTAAGATGTTTCTGCTACCACTGAAGAACTATGTTTATAGTTCTATACTTTTTAAATGCACATGTATGTTTATGTATATTTAAACAAAAAAAGAGATCAAATTATATTTGCTTTTCCACATTAAAATTATTTTTAAGTTTTTTTTTTTTTGAATGAAAGAGTGTGTGTGAGCGAGTGGGAGAGGGGCAGAGAAAGAGGGAGAGAGAATTCCAAGCAGTCTTCATGACATCAGCATGTCACGAACCATGAGTAGAACTTGGATGCTCAACCCACTGAACCATTAAGGTGCCCTTCACGCCTTTTGACCTATTTGGATAACTGAGATTTTACTCTTACTCATAATCTCACCTTTTTATTGAGGTGTTTGAAGTGTTTACTTTTGCTTCCATAACAGAGGTAGATTATTAGGCCAAAATCACCTCTTCACTACTGTACCTGGCACAGAACCCAAACATCTCAACCAAATGGTGCTCAAGTTTTTATAAGACAATAAATTTTTTTAATCAGTCACTTTCTCAGCATCTTCACGGTCCACCTCCATTTGATTGGAAAAATTCTGCAGCTGAGCTCAAATCAGGCTCTCACATGTTCACACTGGCATGTCAGATTTGTGCTCTGTGTAACTGCTATCAGAAGCATATGGTTTCTCTTGATTCAACAAGAATCCTGGCCTTTTGGGCACTCAGCAGAGAATTTCCTTAAGACTTGACTTCCTTTGGCATTTGCCAAAGACTCACTTAAGATAATGAATGCTTGATACAAATGGGATAAGGGACATTTTAATTATCCATGAATCCTGTATACTGTAAACACAGTACCTTTATCACCCACTACCCAGAAGCTTGACAAGTGTTTACAGAAACAAGCACTTTTATGTTCTCTTGTTGGAAGTAAGACTCATTCAAACTTTCTCTTGAGCATATAACAATATGAACTAAAATTGAAAATACACATTTGATTTGACCTAAAAACTGCATGTTCAAGCATTCAGTCTAAGAAAATTATTAGACTTCACACAAAGTCACATGGATGCTGACTGAAATAGTTTTATGGTGTAGATAAATGGAAAATTAACACTCATAGATGCAAGGTTAATTAATTGAAATGTGACATAGCAATACAATGAAATACCAGGAAGCTTTTGGAAAGATTAAGATAGATCTCTCCCCATATAGATCTGTAAAGATTTATCAACAAGTTAAAAAAAATGTGGAAAAGTAGGGGTGCTGGGTGGCTCAGCCACTTAAGCGCCTGACTCTTGATCGCAGCTCAGGTCATGATCTCACAATTTGTGAGTTTGAGCCCCACATCAGGCTCTGTGCTGACAGTGCAGAACCTGCTTGGATCCTCTGTGGTCCTCTCTCTATGACCCTCTCCCCACCTCAAAAATAAAAATTAAAAAATTTTTTTATAGTTAAATGAGTAGAGCTCTTGGATGGAGTCATTTCATTTTAGTTTAGCCTATTGCAAAACCATGCTCTTATTGATTGACGGCAACAAGATGAAAACAGGCAGTAGCTTTTTAAGACTATTTCATGACAGCAACATAGGAACCTGGACCCAGAAAAAAGCAATAGTTTCCTTCTTGCTTGACTGAAACGAAGGCTCCCACTTCATCAAGATCTGGAATCTAATAATTTAATATAAATTAAAAGTGTAACAAGGGCTCAGGCCTGCTTTAGGCCATTTGAAATGGAAAATTAATTTGTAAAAAAAAGTAAATAAAAAACAATTTCTTCTCCTCCAAATTTGACAATAATATTATATGCAGCCTAGTTTGTGATTCCTGCTTGATAAATTGTCTGTCTAGGAAATCAGAGGCAGATGGAATGAAGGTTTTCTTGTTAGCTTAATATAGTCAGACTTGATTTTTATTTTATTTTGTTTTGTCTATATACTTCTTTAACTGATTTTCTATACATTCAATTAGGACAAAATGGAGCCAACATCTAATAAAAGAACTCTGGAATTGGAAGAATTTTGGACAAGGTATTCCTAGTAGACTGATATTAATTTGACTTTCTTACCTCTCCACTAACATTAGTTTGGAGACTGTGAGTGTCGGGAATGGACCATCAGAAAACGTTTTGCAAGAAGAATCTTGTTGGTTTTAATTTAGGACGTTTTATGAAAATGTAACGTACGTGTTAGGGGTACATATTTAAAGAGGCTACACTTTTGTAGAAAAGAGAGTACAATAAAAACTGATTTGCATAGTCTCCCTAAATAAAAGTCATTTTTAAAACGTTTTTTACAACCTCCTTGACCTCAACCACAGCAATTTCTTACTTGACACATCCCTAAAGGTAAGGGAATCAAGAGCAAAAATGAACTTCTGTGACCTCATCAAGATTAAAAGCTTCTGCACAGCAAAAGAATGGGAAAAGATAGTTGCAAATGACATATCAGATAAAGGGCTAGTATCCAAAATCTNCCTGAGGGCAGATGGGGTGGGGGGGAGGGCAGGGGGGTGATGGGCATGGAGGAGGGCACTTGTGATGAGCACTGGGTGTTATATGGAAACCAACTTGACAATAAACTATTAAAAAAATAAAACGTTGTGTTTTCACTTTTTATAACCTGAACTTTAGCATTTATTTTCAAGTGGATGCTTGATAATAAATACAAATACGCACTCACTTTGACTGAATGTTTTTGTATGATATATCTGACAACAAGAAAAATTCATTATTATTAAAAATACCTTAATAATACCTTAACTTTCTTTTTTTAAATTTATTTAATGTTTAGTTATTTTTGAAGGAGAGAGAGACAGAGAATGAGTAGGGGAGGGGCAGAGACAGAAGGAGACATAGAATCCAAAGCAGGCTTAAGGCTCTGAGCTGTCAGCACAGAGCCCAACGCAGGGCTTGAGCCCACAAACCATGAGATCATGACCTAGGCTGAAGTTGGATGCTTAATCAAATGAGCCACTCAGGTGCCCCAATACCTTAACTTTCTTTAGTCCTTTATCATTGTGTAGAATTTTACACATATCAATTATGTACGGTTGGCAAAAATTTAGTATATGATTTAGGCAGATAGAATTGTTTCCATTTTACAAAGGATGCCTCTGAAGTTCTGAATGAGTGGCTGACTTCACCTCCCTGAGCTTCCTGAGGGTGGTGGCAGCCTTCTCCTTAGTATGTCCCCAGGGCAAGGTTCTTGGCAGGATACAAACGCAGTCCGTTGTTGTGTAAGTGACTTGCTTGAGATCACATGGCTAACCTCTTTGGACTCACACTTAGTATTCCTAATATTTAAGAAGCCTGGAAGAAACAGAGCAATGTTTATTTTAACTTTTTTTTTTTTTCAAACGAGGCTCCTTTTGGTCTGATGTCTAGCTGAATTAAGGGTGTAAGCCTTTTCTGCCAGAGCTGTTCTCTTGAGATTCCCATGAATTAAAGTCAATCAATTGAAGAATGTTTTCACTGTGACTCCATTTAGTGGATGCAGTAGGACGTTGCCCAGAACTCTTCAGGGCTGAGTGTTCTTGTCTAAGGGCACACCCCCTACTGCATGCACGGGGTCTGTATCCAAACACTCCTCCTTGCAGAAGCATAAAGGTTCCACCCCTCTGGCTCAAGATAGGACAACTCCCAGGGGCCATCCTATCTCCAGAGCTCACCATTTGCAATTGTATCACTGTTTAACTTCTCCCTCTGCCCAACCTGCTTTGCTTATCCCTTATAGGTGTTTTTCTTGGGAGAACTTTCCGATAATCTCTTGCACACAAATCTCTGATCTCAGAATCTGTTTCCTGGGAACATGATTTAAGAGACTCCAGCCTGAAAACAGGTGACAATAGGTGGAACACTGGGTTCAGCTGAGTCCACGTCACTTTTTCACCTCAAGGTCTTTCCATGAAGTTTCTCTAGTAGGGTAGTTTCCTTCCTTTGTGTCTTGGGGCTTTGAGACAACAAGATGGAGAAGCATCCAGTTCTCTTAAAGGCTGGGTCTAGAAATGGCATAGCATGGTTTTCTTCATGTTCTATTGACAATAGGCCAGCCCAGATTCAAAAGGAAGAGGAAGAAAATGGGACAAATATAGAAGAGTTTGAGTTTTTCTTTATCTGTTACATGTACCAACTAAAAATGCTTTAGCTTGACAAGGAGAAGAGTTTTTCTCTTATCCCTCTCCAGGGGAGTGCAAAGTGGATGTCCTACGAATGTTAGTCAGCCTGATGAATTGTTTAGTGTCAATAGAAAGAAATTAAGACATTCACAGGGGCAATAGCCAGAGCTGTGGGTATAATGGGGAGGGTAATATGTGCAAGAAAGTTAGACCAATTATTCATTTTCTGTAAAAACCATTAGTGGAATATCCACTCTGAGTGTATAATTTCAATCCCTAATTTATATGTGCTGTCTTTATGTATATGATAACATAGCAAAGCAGAAGCTCATTGGTTAGAAGTATAAGGCCTGAGATCTGAAATCAGACAGATCTGGATTTCAGACCCCACTCTGCCACTGAGTGAATGTGTGACCTCTGATGAATGCATCTTAGAATCTTAACTTTTCTACCTGCGCAGTGGGAATAATGATGCCTACCTAATGGGTAAGGTCAAGTAAGATGAAATAAAATAATGTCTGTAAGGTATTTGTAGTGGGTCTAGAGTAATAAACACCGAAGAAATTGTGACTTGTTAAAAGAAAATATTGATATGAAGCAAAATAAAAGGATAAAAAAAAGTGGGGGAGAAACAAGAATGGTAACAAGGAGTGATATTGAAGGACTCTACATATGTTTGTTCACTTTTAAAATGAAGAAAGATAGACTTGAACAGCTCAGTAATAACGAACTATGTGCAGTGCTTTTCCCAATGCCTGGCAGATAACGGACACTCAACAAACGCTGCAGAATTTGAGTTATCATAAAGATGTGAAGTGGGAAATGAGCCGCATTTGAAGGCAACCAGTAAAGGACAAAGGAGGGGGTGGAGAATGAGACAGTGTCTTTCTCACTGTATCCAAATCAGCTGGCTTGTTTTTTAGTATTTGTGATTCCAGCACTATTTAGATGCAGGTTTTAGCAAGAAAATGTATCTATCCACATTCTTTAAAGCTACTGGAAATTCTCTCTCAGAGAGAAATTTGTCTCTCAGAGAGAGACAAAAAGTTATTTGTCATACTTAGTGGTGATTAGCTACAGACCCCAATGGTGGTGAATGTCTAGACTTGATGCTATGCCTTATGTTTCAAAATTTATACTTAATTCCTGTCTTCTTGTCTGGGCAGAGCTAAAGAAGAAGAGAAGAGGAAAACCGAGGTCAAAGAAAATATGTGTGCCAGTCCATCTCAGCTATTAAATATTGATAATTTTAAACCACGTTTCTAAAACAACAAGGAATTATTGCTCCGTATCACCCAGTCTGAAGCAAGTCTGGTTTTCTTCCCCTGTGGTTAGCACAGTGTATATGGACAAACAGGCAATTAAGTTCTTAAAATATGAATTCAAATGAGGCTGAGACTGGGGGTGTTTTCATATTGTTCTACAGTCAAAGACACTTAACTCACTGGGGTGGCTTCACTTATCCTGACTTCTTGAGAAACATGCACATTATACTTAATGTTTATACAAATTTTCAGCAAGTTTCAGAAGGACTTCTTGTTTGTAAAACGACGAAACCTTATTTTTTACATCTCTGTGTTGATATGGGAGAACTCAGAATTGTTCAGTGGTAAAGGTCAGAACGGCTTGATCATACATCAATTGCACCCGTTAGCTATTAGTGTGATCTCAAGAAAGTCACCTCATCCATTTGACCTTCAGGTATCTCATCTCTAAAATAAGACTGATGCTAATTCTTGATCAACAGGGCTGTGAGGTTCAAATAAAATTATGAATGGAAAAAAAGTGTAAAGGCGTTTAAAGGGCTATATAAAGCTCCTTTGCTTTAGGACTTTAATGCTAATCCATAAAACTTTTTATGGTATAATATTATCTACTTGCATACTCACGTCCATAAATTTTTTTTTTTTTTAATGTTTTATTTATTTCTAGGAGAGAGAGAGAGAGACAGCGTGAGCAGGGGAGGGTCAGAGAGAGAGGGAGTCAGACTGAAACAGGCTCCAGGCTCTGAGCTGGCAGTCAGCACAGGGCCCGACGCGGGGCTCGAACCCACGAACCGCGAGATCATGACCTAAGCGAAAGTCAGACGCTTAACCGACTAAGCCACCCAGGCGCCCCACGTCCATAAATATTTTGTATGTAAACTTTTAAAAATATATCAACCAAAGCATCTTTATGCTGTCTGCAAAATAATCTATTTGTTTGAAATTGTATAGACATTTATAAAATAAAACACATGTTAACATATATATATAATTTTAATGTCACTTAATTTTGTATATGTTAGACACATACAATATTATATACTAACCTGAATGAATTAGTAACTTTTAACTTTAATTTCATTTATTTTTAAATGTTTATTTATTTTGAGAGAGAGAGAGAGAGAGAGAGAGAGAACAGGAAAGAGATAGAAAGAGGGAGAAGGGAAGGGCAGAGAGAGAGAATCCAAAGCAGACTCCATGCTGTTAGTGCAGAGCCTGACGTGGGAGTCATCTCAAGAACTGTGAGATCATGATCTGAGCAGAAATCAAGAGTCATAAGCTTAACTGACTGAGCCACCCAGGCGCTCCAGAAAATTTAACTTTTAAATTATGCTTGAAGTTGTGTTCTCAAGCACTTATCTACTTTTCTATGTTCTTTCTTGAAAGTTGGCTTTAATATTCATTTTTTTCTATAGCTTTCTCTCCCCTTTGCTTTCTTCTACCATTCTTTTTATGTAGTCTATTGATATGCCCAATATTGTGTATAAAAAATAATTGGTTAAACAACCTTGCTATCTGTGCCTACTTCAGAAAACACACTGTTTCATACTTTTATTTTATCATTAAATGCACACTAGTGATGTTGGTGGAGGGTTGAGGGAGAGCATATTTCAAACAAGTTCCATGTAAGGGTTGTTGGAAATAGTTAACAAATGTCAAGAATTCTAAGCATAAAAGAGTCAGGATTTTCCAAGAGATAAAAAAAATGGAATAAAATTTAGTCTTCATTCATCCAAATAGTCCTTTTGATCAGAGCAATTTTGATTACATTCTTTTAATTTCCTTGCTCCAATTTGCTTACTGATTTTGTCTATGTCTCCACACAGTTAACAAATTGGCTGATATTTCTGGCTATCTTCACGATCAATTAGGCATTGATCTGCTGATTGACCATGTAGCAATTTGACTTGGTTGTTAAGACAGCTGAAAATACTGGATTGACTTGGTTGCAATTGTTAGTTCAGTTGAACAGACTTGATGTGGGAAAAGAGCTTTGGAATATGTATAAAATGCCCTACATTCTCAAATGGTCATTTAAATGGTAAGCCTATATCCAAAATAAAGTTTAATGTAAATAATTCTTGCTTTCACAGATTGCACATTAAAAGTAGAATTCCATATGGTACATAATTTAAGGTGCTGACATAACAAGAAAACGTTTGCTTGGCTTTCTTCTGTCCAAAACAGGTGGTCATAACTGCTAGATTAACAATGAGGCAAATTCGTAAATATTACTGTTTTGCAATGTTGAAGCAGATGTTGACTCTTGCAATTATGTTGTTCTTATTTTGTGTTGATTTTGGTGGAATAATCAAAATACTTAGGTTCTACTCAATATCACTATTAATATTTTTTTCTTTTCTGACATAGCACTACTTAAAATTAAGAAAATGCAATCTTTATGAAATAGGAACTATGAAGCATTAGTCTCTGCAGAGACTCTACTATCTGTATGTCTAAAATATTTACTATCTGGCCCTTTAAGAAAAAGTTTGCTGACCCCTGCCAGAGCTACTACCAGCCTCTAGGAAGAGTTCAAGGCTATTTTCTACCCACACCAGTCATCCTTCCATCCCACTTAGAGGTCTGACTGCTTCAGATCGGGGACAACGGGAATTGCTGGGAGACAGCATGGCGCCAGGGTTCCAAAGGGCACAACTCTGGGTGTGATGAGCAAAGGAGTTAGCATCTCAGGTATTTGCAAATGCTTTCAAGCTTGTTGGGATTTAGGTTTCTCTTCTTCCATAGCAGTGTCATACAAGGATCCGATGTCTTCTCGCCTTTGAAAAAAATGTTTCCCTTTCTAATCTCCTCAGAAAGCCCACTAGTAATCAGGATGAAGTCTGCAGTCTAGCAATACTTGATGGGATGCATTTGCTTGCTGTTCTAGGCCTCGAAATTATCTTTCTGGGCTTCATCATACTATTAATATGGGCAGATATTAAACTTAGCTTGTGTGTTTAGGGAAAAGGAGCAAAGGTAAATATCTGACAACATGTTCACATAGGCCAGGGATTCACAAAGAGTTTTGTGACTCATTTGGGTTCCATTCCAGCTCACTGGACTTTAGGATTTCATTCCAAGTTTCGAAACTCCAGTCATAAAATGTGTGTATTTGCTGGTTCTTTTCCAATGATCTTTTCCATCGTGGTATGGAAAAGCCAGGAACCTTTCTGTTAAAGATTCAAGATTCTACTTCACCAGAGAAGGTAACAGTCCTCAGTGTTGTGATCAGGGTGGTTCTTCCAAGGTCCACTATTAAATACTCAGGAATCTTGACAGCTGGTTGTTAAGCCTTTGGCAGCTCGAAATTGGCCATGGTGGGAACATCAACACCATGGAAATTGGAAAATCAGGATTTTTTTTTTCCCCAGAGAGCCAATTTACCAAAACAACACTGCACTTGAGTGGGAAAAAGGAGAGAAAGGGTGAAGTCATTACAAACAGAGGGGACAGACAGTATGATTCAGATATAATTTATAAAAATATCTGTAATACTTCATATCAGAAAAGATTTATTCTCTTCAATGAATAACTGTTAATTCAATTTTATTTATTAAAATATGAAAATCATATGTTTTCTTATTCTTTTATATACTTATTTTTGTCACAGAGAAGACAAGCAAAATTTTCTCACCATAATTATGTTTTGGTATATTTTCCCTTATTACTTTTCATGGATATGCAAATATGTAGGCATCCCACTCTGTTTTCCTGTGGTCCTTAGTGTGATTCAGGAAGTCTAACGTCAGCCTGATTTTTAGTCCTTCGTAGGCAAACGATTCCCGTTTCATTATTGCTTTTAGCATTCATACATTATTATATAATCTCAGATTTCCTCTATTTCTAGAAGGAGTCTTATTTTATTATTTTTAGCCTGATATGTAGTGAAGCTTTTAGACCTATACATTTGGGTTTCTTTTTCACCTTAGGCAGATTTTTCTGTGTTCATTTCTTTTAGTTATGTCAGAGTTTTCTTGCACTGGATCTTTATTTCCTCCCTCCACTTCTATACATTTTCCTATCACTTTGGTTTATGTTTTTTACGATTGGATTTAAGCGTTCTCAAATCTGCTATCATTATTACCAAGTGGATTTGGCCATATCCATTTCTATTGTCTGTAATGGGAACTTTAGTTCTGCTCTTGCTCTGGGGTTTTTCTTGCATTTTTTCATTATTTTAGTCAGATTTCTTTGTGTCTGCCATTACCTACTACTATTTATCTTTGCTGTCTTACTCCAGAGGCTGTTTCCTTTTTCATGATTTTGAAGACAGAAAGCCTAGTTTACTAAACTTTACCTTTCCTTTTTTCTACTGGCTTTCTCTGTTTACTCATTCTTACACAGATGGACCTGGTATTTTCCAAAAGATGTTTTCTTGTCTTCATTAACCTGGATTGCTCTTTTCCTAGGTCCAGCCCCTGCCAGCCTTTGGCTCTAGAACCAAAGGCAGATTGATTTGCACAGATCTTAGGATGTGTGTGTCTAATGGTGATTAGTCTGGAAAGGATGGACTTAGTGTTTTTTTTCTTGAGGGGGAACGCATCTCAGCCAGTGCTCCCCAACATATATCTCTGATAGCTTTGTGGGTAGAAGCCCTAGACCAGGCTCTGGCTGGCTTAAAAAACAATCTTTGGCAGTTGAAAAAAAAAAGTCACATGTTTTTCTGATCTGTGCAATTTTTGTGGCCAGAGTTTAGGTCAGACAAAGAAGAGAACATAAAGAGAACATAGAAGAGCTTTTGCTACCCTGGATTGGGACTCATCCGTGTTGCTGTGCATATGCGGCTGTACTGTACTCCGCAGAGCAGGATTTCTCTACTGCTGTGCCATAGACATTTTGTACTGGAATATTCGTTGCTGTGGGGACTGTCCAGGCAGCATGTTTAGCACTCTCCCTGGTCTCTATCCAGTAGATGCAAGTAGAGTGTGGCAACCAAATATGTCTTTAGAAGTTGCTAAGTGTTTCTTGGGGAGCAAAAGCACCCTCCCTTCTTCCCACTGGGAATCATGGCTATGGAGTCTAAGAACACGCTTCTATACTGTGTGCTTTGTATTTAATGAAACCTTCTTCAAAATGGAATGATCTGAATTGTTCGTATAATTGCCATCTTTTCTCTATCTTTATAGGCATTTAGTAGAAAGGTAAATGGAATTGCATGAGGAATTACATGGTTTTATTCACTGATTAATCTGCCAAATATTCATAATATATGCCATGGGCTCCGCTGGGTCCTGGAACTACAAACTGAGCAAGACTCTCTCTCTGCCGCTTCGTAACTTCTGGGACTTCCAGGATTGATACAAACGGTCATATTTATCTTCTTGAAATTTCTTGTTCTTTTGGCTTCCTTAATAAACATTTCTTCTGGTTCTCTTCCCACATCCAGCCCAAATGTAGGAATTATCAGCACTTTTAAAATGTTAATGTCATTTACGAGTTTCCCAAGGAGGGAATAAAGCTTACGGTAGTCCTTTATTTTATCTAATACTAGTTCCATTTTCTCCAAAGCACCTCATGAGATTATTCGTCCGAGGTACAGACTTTGCAAAATACTCATGTACACATTTCTGTATAACCTAAGGATGGATAACAATGATGTTTTTCAAAATAATGTCTTCAGCCTTCATGTTTTTATAGATCCCCAGACCCAAATATTCAGGTCCTCCTGAATATCTCCAGATAAAAGTCCCACAAATACTTCAATACTTTTTCCAAGGCATCTATGATCCCCAAAATAGAGAGTAAAAGATCTCTGTTTTCTCTGTACCTTTCATACTATTCTGTCATAAGCTTAGCTCAGTGTACTTGGTCATTTATTATAATTGTGTTTCCCCTAGTAGACTGTAAGAACCCAGATACAGGGCCTAGGTCTCATCTTCACTTTTTCCAGAATTTGGAACAGAATCAATGCTCAGGAGATGTTTTCTTTAAAATTGAATTTAAAGTATGGGGCACCTGGGTGGCTCAGTCCATTGAGCATCCAACTCCGGCTTAGGTCATGATGTCACGGTTTGTGGGTTCGAGTCACGCGCGGGCTCTGTGCTGAAAGCTTAGGCCTGGAGACTGCTTCTGATTCTGTGTCTCCTCTCTCTCTGCCCCTCCCCCACTCATGCTTTGTCTTTCTCTCTCAAAAATAAATAAGCATTACAATAACTAACTAAATAAAATTGAATTTAAAATACAGAAACCCTGGAAAAAAGTAACACCATTAGTATTGCTTTCAAAAAGATTTCTGCTTATTTCTCTACATATTTACATTGAGGTTCAAAGATAGATTTGATAGCTGTAGGCACGTAAGGAGAGATGCTCAAGATGAGTAATACAGAAAGTGAAGAAGGGACAGAGAAGTAGAGTACTTGAATTTGCCAAAGACAAACTTGAATGTTTTAATAATACTGGATGGTGCTAGCAGTATCTTTGAAAAAGTTTTTAAGAGTCTTTTGTTTTTATTTTTGCTTTTCTGCCAGTCCTAAAGATTTTGCGGGTTGGCTTGGGTCCAGTGTGATGATTAAACATTTGTTTCTTAAAAAGGGAATTGATTCTTTTGTTCTACGTTGCTCAATTCAAGATTAAATCATGAAGGGATTTGGAAGGATATACCGAAGTTTCATCTGGTTTGGTGAAAACAATATGTTACCAGATAATTAAGCCTTCGTAATAGCTCAAGAAAGTAAGAGTTCTTTTTTCTTTTCTTTTCTTCATCTTTTTTTAATTAAAACTCCATACAGTGCTTCTGATTAAACCCAAACCAGAGTAAACATTATGACAGGGTTTGAGGGAGGCCATCAAATCTTCCTGGCACAATTCTCTGCAGGGCCCAGAAATGACTTTTCTCCCTCTTTCCTTTAGAGATGGCAGTGTTATGGGTCCATTTATCTTTGCGTTCAGGTGCAGCAATACAGAGATGAGGATGAGAATCTGCCAAGTGCTAGGAAACAATATTAAACAAGCACCTTGAGGAAATTGCAAAGTACTTTCTACTATATCAGATTTTCTGATTCTAGGTATCTTACTTTGGAACTTTTGTATTACTTTGATATCACTCATAAAATGTTCCATTTCTGAAATGGCTAGGTCCACAGAAACCAGTAGCCTTTTTTGGGCAATGTATAGAAAGAGGCCATAGAATACAATCTCTTGATTGTGAAAATAAATGGGTTGATTTTCTTTTCTCAGCTATCAATACAGACTTGTTCTTTGTCAAGAAAAAGTGAATGATACTTTTCGGTTCTTCTACGTCTTTGTGGAAAAAAGAAAAAAATACCTCTGAGGATCAAACCCCATAGTGTTGATATAATTATCATTATTGATCTGTTTTGTTTTTTTCCATCTGTTCTGTGTCTATGGTTCCCATCATTCCAAGTTTGGATAATATAATCAATAAAACCAGATAACTTATTTCTGTTTTATTGTTTTAGACACCTGAGATCACTCTGCATTGTAAGACACACAGTTTGACCAAACTAGTCCTATATGCACAATGTAATAAAGAGCTGTATAATGGAGTTATTAACAATGCTAAATGAACATTGAAATATAACTCAGTGGTTATGTTTAAAGTGGATGGGATAAGGATGATAATTTATTTTTTTTTATTTTTATTTTTTTCCCATTGTCTTTCTTCCCTCTTCTTCCTAAGGATTATACTTTATGCAAGCAAATGGAGGGCTACAATGAAAGGAGTGATAACGTGATATGCCCACTTCAATATTCACCATCTGTGCTCTGATGGTGAAGCCAAGGGCATGGGCAGTAGTTTGCTTAAGTTATATACATGGTATTTATGGCATATGTTGCATGTGTTGTTTAAACTATGTAAGTTAGCTCATTCAATCGTTCTTTGTCCCCAAAATAAATTTTAGACATTTGACAAAGTTTTAGGAAAATTAAAGGAGAAAATTTATAAGTTAATATACATAAAGCTCTTAGAAGGTGTAAAGTAAGTAAGCTCTCTGCATTTGCCATTATTGAATACAAAATATTTATTGTCAACTTAAGGATATTAGTTACTATTAAATTAATATTAAGCATGTATTATGTATAATACATACACACACACAGGATGAGATTCACAAATATGGTAGGCATAGTATATTTCTTTACTATTGCATTCAATGGCAAAGAAGAGTACTAGAAAGAAAATTAAGAATATAAAGCAGACTGGTAAATTCCCGGTGACATCAGGAGTTCAGAGAATGGAGAGGCCTTTGTGGTCCCAGGCAAGATATAGGTTTATTGATTATATGGAGGAAGATTGGAAGAGGAGGTAAACATTTCAGGAAGGTAAAGAAAAAAAGAAATGAAGATAGACCTACATGAAATATTTATAGTCTGGCTGTGCTGCATGCCAGGCTAAAAAGATGAGATTAGAAAGAAATGTGAGAATCACAGGTCTGGACTTGGCTCCATTTAGTCATTGGAATTTTCTGAGCTGTGATAAGCCAGGTTGATATTCGTGTTTCAGGAGGCTAACATGGCAGTAATGTATAAAAAGGAATGTTGTAGGAGAGAAATGGAAGGCTAATAAAATGACTAACTGGTAAATAGGAAAATAGGGAGCAGTGGAAATGGAAAAACAATTGAATGCAATGGACATGGCTAAGGAAGAATCATTATACTTTATTGTTTTTACATGATGTTATTATTTGCATACTCTGCACATTGGAGTAAATTTCTTTGCTTATAAAGAAATTATTTCAGAATTCTTAGGGATTATGGCCAATTTTTCATAAACACTGATTTTGTTTCCATGACTAAAATAATTAGCTAAATATGGTAAATGAAAGAGCCGTTTTAAAGTGTTTATAATTTAGTGAATATCTTGAAAGCTAGTGCTAGAATTTGGGGTTTCAATTAGGTTGGCTGTAATTCAGTTATAAGCTTTGGACTTTACTTATGTGAATTTGGGCAAGTTAGTTAATTCCCTGAACCATTTGATTCTTATCTCTAAAATGTTGAATAATAAAACTGTCTCCCTTGGTTAGATGAAATAATATACTTAAAATAGTCAAACATATCTGCAGCATGTAACAATTATGCCGTACATGTTAAGTACACTTAACATCAGGAAACTAAGTGTAAAAAAGTAGAAAGTCTACTTCTCATTGTAAAGTCTATCACAGGCCTGGTAGACTATACTCTGCACTTTTCAAGCTTCAAGGATTTTACAATCTTTGTTTTCCCATTATCTCACTGATCTCTCCTTTAATCTTATTTATTTATTTCTTTTCTTCTCTTTGACCTCTTTCTGTTGGTATAATCCAGAGATCAGATCTTGGATTTCTGTATCTTATAATTCCCTTGGTGATCTCATCCAGTCCTGTGATTTTATAAAAAAAAAAAATTTAATGTTTATTTATTTTTGACAGAGAGAGAGAAACAGAGTGTGAGTGAGAAGCAGAGAGCAAGAGGGAGACACAGAATCTGAAGCAGGCTCTAGGTTCTAAGCTGTCAGCACAGAGCCCAATGTGGAGCTTGAACCCACAAGCTGTGAGATCATGACCTAAGCTGAAGTTGGCCACTTAACTGACTGGAGCCACCTAGGTACCCCTTCCAGGCTTGTGCCTTTAAATATTTTTTTAACTTTATGTATTTTGAGAGAGAGAGAGGGAAAAGAAAAAGAAAAAAAACAAACACATGTGAGTGGACAGGGGCAGAGAGAGAATCCCAAGCAGGCTCTGCACTGTTAACACAAAACCCAATGTAGGGCTCGATCCCATGAACTGTGAGATCATGACCTGAGCTGAGATCAAGAGGCAGATGCTTACCAGATTGAGCCACCCGGGTGCCTCAGTCCTGTGACTTTTTTTTTTTTTTTTAGGAAGTTAGTCAAGAAACTGATGAGAATCTAGCTCTATTTCAAGGTCTGGACCCAACCTCTCCTGAGGGAAAACTATACTAAGCATGCATTTTATAAGTGACAGGTGCTTTTTATTTATTTTATTTTATTTTATTTTATTTTTCTTAAATAGTTTATTGTCAAGTTGGTTTACATATGACACCCAGTGCTCATCCCCCCTCTTTCCCTCTCCCCCACTCTCATCAGCCCTCAGTTTGTTCTCAGCATTCAAGAGTCTCTCATGGTTTGCCTCCCTCCCTCTCCCCAACTATTTTTCCCTTCTTCTCCCTCATGGTCCTCTGTTAGCTTCCTCCTAATCCACCTATATGTGCAAACATATGTCCTTCTCTGCCTGACTTATTTCGCTCAGCATAACATCCTCAAGTTCCATCCATGGCTACACTTGGCCAGATTTCATTGTTTCTCATTGCCATGTAGTATTCCATTGCATAGATAAACCACATCTTCTCTATTCATTCGTCTGTTGATGGACACCTAGGCTCTTTCCATGTTTTGGCTATTGTTGAGAGTGCTGCATGAACATTGGGGTCCATGTGCCCCTATACATCAGCATCCTGTATCCCTTGGGTAAATTCCTACCAGAGCTACTGCTGAGTCATAGGGGAGTTCTATTTTTTGAGGAACCTCCACACTGTTTTCCAGAGGGGCTGCACCAGTTTATATTCCCACCAACAGTGTAGGAGGGTGCTTGTTTCTCCACATCCTCACCAGAATCTAGAGTGTCCTGATTTGTTCATGTCAGCCACTCTGACTGGCGTGAGGTGGTATCTCAGTGTGGTTTTGATTTGTATTTCCCTGATGAGGAGGGATGATGAGCATCATTTCATGTGTCTGTTGGCCATCTGGATGTCCTCTTTGGAGAAGTGTTTGTTCATATCTTCTGNCAGATATGGATTAGTGAGTTCCTTATAGATTTTGGATACTAGCCCTTTATCTGATATGTCATTTGCAACTATCTTTTCCCATTCAGTCAGTTGCTTATTAGTTTTATTGATTGTTTCCTTTGCCGTGCAGAAGCTTTTTATCTTGATGAGGTCCCAATAGTTCATTTTTGCTCTTGATTCTCTTGCCTTTGGGGGATGTGTCAGGTAAGAAATTGCTGTGATTGAGGTCAAGGAGGTTTTTTCCTGCTTTCTCTTTTAGGATTTTGAGGGTTTCCTGTCTCACATTCAGATCCTTTATCCATTTTGAGTTTATTTTTGTGCATGGTGTGAGAAAATGATCTAGTTTCATTCTTCTGCATCCTGCTGTCCAGTTCTTCCAGCACCATCTGTTAAAGAGGCTGTCTTTTTTTCCATTGGAGACTCTTTCCTGCTTTGTCAAAGATTAGTTGGCCATAGATTTGTGGGTCCAGTTCTGAGTTCTCTGTTCTATTCTATTGGTCTATGTGTCTGTTTTTGTGCCAATACCATACTGTCTTGATGATGACAGCTTTGTAGTAGAGGCTAAAGTCTGGGATGGTGATGCCTCCCGTTTTGGTTTTCTTCTTCAATATTACTTTGGCTATTTGAGGTTTTTGTGGTTCCATACAAGTTTTAGGATAGTTTGTTCTAGTTTTGAGAAGAATCTGGTGCAATTTTTATTGGGATTGCATTGAATGTGTAGATTGCTTTGGGTAGTAATGGCATTTTAACAATATTTATTCTTCTGATCCATGAGCATGGAATGTTTTTCCATTTCTTTGTGTCTTCTTCAATTTCCTTCATAAGTTTTCTATAGCTGTCATCATACAGATCCCCTATATCTTTGATTAGGTTTATTCCTAGGTATTTTATGGGTTTTTTGTGCAATTGTGAATTGGATCAGTTTTTTAAATTTCTCTTTCTGTTGCTTCATTATTGGTGTATAAAAATGCAACCGATTTCTATACATTGATATTGCACCCTGCAACTTTGCTGAATTCTTGGATCAGTTCTAGCAGGCTTCTGGTGGAGTCTGCTGGGTTTTCTATGGAGAGTATCATGGCATCTATGAAAAGTGTAAGTTTGACTTCTTTGCCAATTCTGATGCCTTTTATTTCCTTTTGTTGTCTGATTGCTGATGCTAGGACTTCCAGCACTATGTTAAACAACAGTGGTGAGAGTGGACATCCCTGTCGTGTTCCTGATCACAGGGGGAAAGCTCTCAGTGTTTCCCCATTGAGGATGATGTTAGCCGAAGGCTTCTCATAGATGGCTTTTATGATGTTTAAGTAAGTTCCTTCTATCCCGATTTTCTCGAGAGTCTTTATTAAGAAGAGATGCTATATCTTGTCAAACGCTTCTTCTGCATCTATTGACAGGATCATATGGTTTTTATCTTTTCTTTTGTTAATATGATGTATCACATTGATTGATTTGAGAATATTGAACCTGCCCTGTAACCCAGGAATGAGTCCCACTTGATCATGGTGGATAATTCTTTTTATGTGCTGTTGGATTCGATTTGCAAGTATCTTGTTGAGAATTTTTGCATCTGTATTCATCAAAGATATTGGCCTGTAGCTCCCCTTTTTTTGCTGGGTCTCTGTCTGGCTTCGGAATCAAAGTGATGCTGGCTTTGTAAAATGAGTCCAGAAGTTTTCCTTCAGTTTCTATTTTTTGGAATAGCTTGAGAAGAATGGGTATTAATTCTGTTTTACATGCCTGGTAGAATTCCCCAGGGAAGCCATCTGGCCCAAGACTCTTATTTGTTGGGACATTTTTGATAACTGATTTGATTTCCTCACTAGTTATGGGTCTGTTCAGATTTTCTAATTCTTCCTGTGTGAATTTTGGTAGTGAGTGTGTGTTTAGGAATTTGTCCATTTCTTCTAAGTTGTCTAGTTTGTTAGCATATAATTTTTCATAGTATTCCATGATAATTGCTTGTATTTCTGAGGGGTTGGTTGTAATAAGTCCTTTTTCATTCATGAGTTTGTCTATTTGAGTGCTCCATCTTTTCTTTTCGAGAAGCCTGGCTAGAGGTTTGTCAGTTTTGTTTATTTTTTCAAAAAACCAACTCTTGGTTTCATTGATCTGCTCAACTGGATTTTTGGTTTCTATATTGTTTATTTCTGCCCTGATTTTTATTGTTTCTCTACTCTTACTGGGCTTGGGGTGCTCCTGTTGGTCTCCCTCTACTTCCTTTAGGTGCGCTGTTAGATTTTGTACTTCCACTTTTTCTAATTTCTTGAAATAGGCCTGGAGTGCAATGTACTTTCCTCTTAAGACTGCCTTTGCCTCATCCCATAGAGTTTGGATGGTTGTATTTTCGTTTTCATTTGTTTCCATATATTTTTAAATTTCTTCTCTAATTGCCTGATTGGCCCATTCGTTCCTTAGTAGAATATTCTTTAACCTCCATGTTTTTGGGGGTTTTCCAGACTTCTTCCTGTGATTGATTTCAAGTTTCATAACATTGTGATCTGAAAGTGTGCATGATATGATCTCAATTCTTTTATAGTTATTGAGGGCTGCTTTATGTCCCAGTATGTGATCTATCTTGGAGAATGTGCCATGTGTACTTGAGAAGAAAGTGAATTCCATGTCCTCAGGATGTAGAGTTCTAAATATATCTGTCAAATCCATCTGGTCCAATGTGTTATCCAAGTCCATTGTTTCTTTAGTGATTTTCTGTCTAATTGATCTTTCCATTGCTGTAAGTGGAGTGTTAAAGTCCCCTGCTATTAGCACATTCTTATCCATAAGATTGTTTATGTTTGTGATTAATTGTTTTATATATTTAGGTGTTCCATGTTCGGTGCGTAGACATGTATAATTCTTAGGTCTTCCTGATGGATAGATCCTGTAATTATTATATAATGCCCTTCTTCATCCCTTGTTACTCTCTTTACTTTAAAGTCCAATTTGTCTGATATAAGTATAGCTACTCCAGCTTTCTTTTGACTTCCAGTAGCATAATAGATATTTCTCTATCCCCTTACTTTCAATATGAAGATGTCCTCCGGTCTAAAATCAGTTTCTTGTAGACAGCAAATAGATGGATTTTTTTTTTTTTATCAATTCTGCTACCCTCTGTCTTTTGATTGGAGTATTCAGCCCATTTACATTCAGTATTATTATTGAAAAATATGGGTTTAGAGTCATCATATTGTCCTTTGTGGGATTCATGCTTGTGGTGGTGTCTCTGGTATCTTGTATTCCTTGCAACATTTCCCTCACAGAATCCCCCTCAGGAAATCTTGTAGGGCTGGTTTAGTGGTGATGAATTAAAGTTCTGTGACTTTAAATATCATCTATATGCTGATAACTAACATGGTAGTTTTAAAGATGTTCTAAAGCTCTTTGTTATTCATCCCTCCAAAAGACTAAGCTTACTTCTACTTTCCCTGAGTATGGAGTGTGAACCAGACATAGTGACTCTCTTCTAATGGGTAGAATATGGTCAAGTGATAGAATGTCATTTGTGAGATCAGGGTCTCCATCTTGGGTTTTTTCTCTCATCAAGTGTTCTGTGTGGAGACATGTCCTGAGAGTCACTATGGAGAGGTCCATATAATGAGGAACTAAAGTCTTCTGCCAACAGCCACACCAGAAAACTTGGAAGTAGACCCTCTAGGCTACATCAAGTCTTGAGAGACTATGGTTTTAGCTGAGCAATAACCACTCAGCTCAACCATATCTGGATTTCAATGAAACTGTGTGAGACCATTATTATTATATATTTTTTGTGTTTTAAGACACTAAGTTTGGGGATAATTTACTACACATCAATAGGTAACTGATGTTACCCTGAATTTGTATCTCCAGTCAGACCTCTTTAATGAACTCCAAACGCATATATCCAACTGCCTACTTGCTATCTCTACCCAGATGTCTCATGGACATCTTCACTTCAACATATTTAAAACTAAACTTACATTCTTTGCTCTCTTCTCCCCAAGGCCCCAGCATAACTTCCCCATGCCAATTACTAGAAACTGCTAAGTTACTAAATCTTCAAGAAATCTTTGACTTCTATGTTCTATGCTTTCCCCCAATCTAGTAGAAATTTTTTTTGGCTCTATATAAAAACTGTATCCTGATTCAACCCCTCACCACTTCACAGTTACCACTCTGCTACAAACCAACCTCATCTCTTCCCTGGATTATTGCAAGAAACTTCTTATTATCTTTCAGCTTCTATCCTTGTCTCTCTGCCCTACTATATCTTCTCAGCACAGAAGACAGAGTTATCCTTTAAAAATATATCCTTATTCTTTAAAAATTTGAGTCAGTTTCCAGTTCTGTTAATGGTAGAGTTATTTGTATCAGACTAACTTTCCTGCAGATAGAAATTTTAAACTCTGGACATAAGATTTTTAGAAGTTTATTTATTTATTTTGAGAGAGAGAGAGAGAGAGAAAATGAGCAGGAAAAGGGCACAGAGAGAGGGGGAGACAGATGATCTGAAGCAGATTGTGTTGATAGTAGCAAGCCCCATGTGAGGTTCAAACTCACAAACCATGAGATCATGACTTGAACCAAAGTCAGATGCTTAACCCACTGAACCACCCATGTGCCCTCAAAATATTTCTTTTAACGTTTATTCATTTTTGAGAAAGAGAGAGAGACAGAGCATGAGTGGGGGAGGGGCAGAAAGAGAGAATCACAGGATCTAAAGTAGGCTCCAAGTTCTAAGATGTCAGCACTGAGCCTGACATGGGATTTGACCTCATGGACCATGAGATCGTGACCTGAGCCGATGTCATGCTTAACAGACTGAGCCACCCAGGGGCCCCACCCTCAAAACATTTTTTAAACAGCTATTTGAAGGCACTAGAGAATAATGCAAAGCAGGCAGACACAGAGAAGAATTTGACATTTGAAAATAGGGTGCCATACCAGATAACGGGCACTCTTTGAAAGCTTTTTTTCCTGAGGGCAATATCTAAATAAAATGTGGTGTCATTGAATGAAACTAAGCAGAAACCAGTCTTACTGACTTGTGATTTCAAAGAACAGAGTTAGGAGGTATCAGAGTGTCTAGAAGGTAGGAGAAGTCCTGGAGAAGGACGCGCCTCAAACCTGTGGCTGATTTCCTAAAATTCATATACAGAGAGCATATAATAAAGAGCCCAGAGGAAATCAACAACCTGATGGCTGCAAACATTGAGCATAGATTACAGCTATTGACCTATACTGGGAAGACAGAGTTTGGGGTTTCTTGCCAAGTAAAAAGTAAACACCTTAGGCTTTCCGTTGGAGCCTATGGAATTCCTCATATTATATGTAAATACTGTGTTCCCTGATTTGCCCAAATGCTAGCACGAGCAGTCTCTCTTTCTTTCTTTCTCTCTCTCTCTCTGTCTCTCCATATATTGCCTCAACAAGGTATGAAGTCAAGGCATTAAAAATTCAGTCTGATCAGCCAGTAATTTAACTATTAGGGGAAAAAAATCACCACTTCTCACAGGAAAATAACAAAATCCAGAGTCTCTATGTACAATATCAAATATACAATAAAAATTTATTACATATAGCAAAATGTGAGCTACTATTAAAAATGAAAGCGATCAGTATCAATAGAACATGGAAATAGTAGAAAACTAATAGTCAAGGATATTAAAATATCTATCACAGGGACTCAATTTAAAAGACTGTCATATAGAGGGTAAGCAGATGGGAAATATCAGTAGAGAAATAGAAACTGTAAAAAAACCGAATAGAAATTCTTGAAATGGAAAAACACACAAAAAAAGTTCTGTGGGTGGATTTAGCAGCAGATTAGAATTAGCAGGTAAAAAGTTGTGATAGGCCGAATACTGCTCTCCTAAAATGTCCACATCCTAATCCCTGAGGCCTGTGAATATGTTACTGTAATATTGTGATTTATAAAATCAATATATATGGGATCTTCATCCCAGTTTCTAGCTTGAAGTTCCTAAATCCTTTCAATTTCCTAAGTGATAAGAGTGATAATGATGAAATGGCTGTCTTTTGTTATTCCTAACAAATCCCTTTTTACCACACCAGCGTTTATGTTAATGAGGTCACTTTTGAAAAACCCCTGGGTTACCAAAGGATGACAGCTGTTGCTAGGGAAACCAATTTGGATTAGAGGGTTGGAATTTTTTGTTCTACCCTTTGACCTCTGGGAAGGAGGGAGGGACTAGAGATTGAGTCAACCACATGTGGCCGCTGATTTAATCCATGATGCCTAAGTAATGAAGCCTCCATAAAAGCCCTAAGGGACAAAATTTAGAGGGTTTCCTGATTGGTGGTGACATGGAGGTGCTGGAAAAGTTGTGGCCCAGAGGGGGCATGGAAGCCCCCTGCCCCTTCCCACATACCTTACCCTATATGTTTCTTTTATCTGGTTGTTCCTGAGTGATATCATTTTGTAATAAACCTGCAATCCAATAAGAAAATGTTTTGCTGAGTTCTGTGAGGCTCTCTACTAAATCAATCAAACACAAGGAGGGGGTCGTGGTGATGTGGTTCTGGAGTGGTGGTTGGGGATCCAGAGCCTATGTCCAAGAAAGAATTCTTGAGACTTCTTTGGTGCAAAATTGGTGATTTTATTAAAGCACAGAGACAGGACCTGTGGACAGAAAGAGGTGCACTGAGGTTGTGTGAGAAGTGACCCATTATATAATATGGAGTTGGGGGAGGTAAAGACAAAAGGGAAGTTTCCAAAAGGACTTTCATATACTAAAGAGGACTCAAAAGATATTGGAGACCTAGTTATTGTCAAGCTAAGGTTGTCTTTCCCTGTAGCAAGTAATTGACATCAAGATTGTCAATCTTGCTGGAAGAATGCCACACTCTGCTTGCCTCAAGTATTTGCCAATGGGCTGCAGGTTATAAGGAAATTTAATTTTATCTATGTTTCATTCTTTGTCTCCCACATGAAGAAGTACTGAGTGTAAATCGTAAAGGAGTCACACAGGAGGAAGCAAATTTTTCCTTTCTAGTTATTTTATGTGGCTAAATAATTTTTTCCACATGGAATTAAGCCTACAAACTTCAAAACAGGGAGATTACACTGGATTATCCAAGTGGTCCTAGTGTAATCACATCGGCCTTTAAAAGTGGAGGTAGATCAGAAATTTGAGACAATGGAAGAAGACAGAAAAGATATGAAGTAGGAGACACACAGGATTCAGTTTGTTGGCTTTGAAGACAGAGGAAGGGAATCATATCCTAAGGTAAGCAGGTAGCCTCTACAGTCTGGGAATGACCCTTGGCCAATGGTTAGCAAAGAAATAGTTTTACAACCAAACAACTGCTCTCTGACAACAACCTGCATGGTTTTACCTGGAGCTTCCAGAAAGGAACACAGCTTTGCTGACACCTTGATTTTAGGAGAGTGAAAACTGTGTCCGATTTCTGACCCACACAATTATAAGATACTACTGTTGTGCCTGAATCGCAAGTCCCAGAGACCTCCAAGGAGCCGGCACCGATGCAAATACAAAAAGGGTCTTTATTACAAGCTTGAAGGGTGCCTGGGTGGCTTAGTCAGTTAAGCGTCCGACTTTCGCTTAGGTCATGATCTCACGGATCNTACATGTTTGTGGGTCTAAGCCTCTAAATTTATAGTAATTTGTTATGGAACTGGTTGAAAACTAATTTGAAAGGCTCAATAAACTTCAAAGTAGGTAAATATAAAGAGAAAGCTGGGACCAAAAAATTACTTTTAAAAAATATTCATCAAAAAGTTCCCAAATTTGGTGAACAAAAGAACTTAGAGATCCCCAAAGTTCAGATCAATCGCCGCAAGGTAAGTATAAAGTAAACCACACGCAGGCTCATCATAGTAAAACTACGGAAAATCAAACATAATGACAAGATATTGAGAGCAGTCAGGGAGAAAAAGGAATTCCATACAGGGGAACAATTATGCAAATGATGGCTGAATTGTCATCGCAAACAGCGAAGTCCAGGAAACAAGGGAGGGACTTCACATTTTCAACAAATGATATTAGAGCAATGAGATAAATATATGGGAAAAAGGAAAATTGACTCCCCCTCACACCAAACACAGAAATAAATTCAAGATAGATTCATAGCCTTAAATGTATAAGCTAAAATGATAATCTCTTAGAAGAAAATACAGGAGAATATTTCTGTGACCTGAGAGCATAGGCAAAGACTTCTTAAGAAAGCATAAAAATGCACTGAACGTGAAAAAAAAAATCACAAATTAGACCATCAAGGTTTATAACTTTTCCTCATTAAAATACACCAATAAACTGGGGCACTTGTATGGCTCAGTCGGTTAAGCGTCTGACATCGGCTCTGGTCATGATCTCAGAGTTCCTGGATTCCAGCCCCACATTGGGTTCTGTGCTGACAGCTCAGAGCCTCGAGCTATCCCTCAAGCTCATGCTCTGTCTCTCTGCCTCTCAATAATAAATAAACATTAAAATATTTTTTAAAAATACACCAATAAGAGAGAGAAAAGCCAAACCATAGACAGGGAGAATATTTGCACAATACATATATCCAATCAAGGAATTTTACACAGAATATTTAAGGAACTCATTCAAATCCATCTTAAGATAACAAAAAATCCATTAAGTAACAGCACTGAATAGATATCTCACAAATGAATATATATAATGGACACAAAGTATATGAGAAGGTGGAAACATCACAAACACCAGGGAAGGTGAATGAAAATCACCATAATATAACATTATATATCAACCAGGAAAAATTTCTCATTGTCTGTTATTGGCAAGGATGAAGCTCGTACACTACTCATGGCGAGATAATGTGATACAACTACCTGGGAAAACCTATTAGTTTCTTATAAAGTTAAACGCATAACAATCATTCAGCAGTTCCACTCCTAGGTATTAACCTGAGAGAAATAAAAACGTGTCTGCAAAGTAACTTGTACAGGAATTTCACAGCAGCTCTATTTCTAATTGCAAAAAAAAAAAAAAAAACCAACCCAGAAATAGCTCAAATACCCATCAGAAGGATTACAAATAGCAAATTATGGTATTTGTGCAATGAAATGTCACTCAGGAACAACAACAGCAAAAAAGGAATCACCTACTGATACAAACAGCATAGATAGATCTCAAAAACATAATGTTAAGTGAAAGAAACTACACACAAAAAACCCACATACAGGTTGAATCTATTTATATGAAGTTCAAGAACAGGTAAAATAATCTATGTTGAAAGAAATCAGAAAAATAGTTGCTTATGGAGGAGGAGATTGAAAGCTCACAAGAGAAGTTTCAGGAGTTATAGAAATTTTCTATATCAAATTTGGGAAAGGATTTGAATACTTACATTTATGTTCAACTTACTGAACTATAACACTTAAAAATGCATTTAATTGTGTACCTTTACTTTAACCATAATCAACAACAAAACAAAACAAAACAAAATAAAAGCTAACATCAATCCTCTGTTAAAAATGCTATGAGGGCTCCCCATTCCACTCAGACAAAAGTCGAACAAAATACAATGGACCAGAAAGACCGTGTCTGGCCTCATTACCTCCTGATCTCCTTCATGTACTTTATTCCAGCCATGCTGCCCTCCCTGCTGTTTTCTGAAGATGATGCCTTAAGGACTTTGCTTTAACTGTTTCTCCTGCCTGGAATGCTCCTATTATCAATATCTGCTTCACTAATTCCCATTCTTTTAAATATTTTAAGTATTTGTTCATGTCTTTTCTGAGGACTCTCCTGATCCTACTATTTAATGCTTCAACTTGTTCCTCTCCAAGCTTGATCCTCTTATTCTCTACTTTTCACTTTAATTCGTAGCACTTATCACCTTCTACTGTAATCTGTCATTTACTTATTAATTACAATCATTGTTATTCTCTATTTGCCTGCTTATAATGTAAACTCCACAATGGTTGAAACCTTTGTTTTATTTTTTTAAATTCATTAATATACTGCAAGTTCTTCTTTTTTTTATTTTATATTTTATTTTAGAGAGACAGAGAGAGAGCAGAGGAGGGGCAGAGTGAGACAAAGGGAGGAAGAATCTTAAGCAGGTTCCATGCTCAGTGTGGAACCTGAAGTAGGTTCAGTCTCAAGATGCTGAGGTCATGACCTGAGCCAAAATCAAGATTCAGGCACTTAACCCGCTGAGCCACCCAAGCGCCCCAACCCCAGCTTCCTAAAAGTGTTTGACATACAAACAGTGCTCCCTGAGAACTTTCGTATCCGGTGAATGTATGAATAGGAAGAAATAAAAACAGAAATAAAAAAACCTTACCATAACTCATTTAATAATTTTTTTTAGCTCCTACTATGTTACTATGTGCATTTAATTGAGAGCAGAGGAAAAGCCTTCTATTTTCCGAATTTTAGGTTAGTTTATGGGTAGTCTGGGAGTCTGGAGCCTAAGAGGTTTTTGTTTGTTTGTTTGTTTTTGTTTTAGTTATTTTACATACTTATTCAGTTTTCATGCATTGGTTCTATCTCATAGCATTCTATATAAAAATTTCTGGTTAAATTTGTCCATTTACCTTTCACAGTCTTATTCTTTTGTCAAAATACCAATATTAAATGCAGTAAGATAAAAGTAAGGCTGTGTTCTAAACAGTTTTCTTCCCCAGTTTCTTGTTAAAACACAGGTACTAGACACCTAAATATCAAGACCAAAGGGAACGAACTGAAAGTTTCTTGCTATGAAAGGTATAAAACAAATTATTATGTCAAATTTTCTAAGTTTTCCTTGGAATTTTATGTATGAAAATAGGATTTAATTCTATAGTATCCACATGAACCTAATAACATACTTTTATAAGATTGCTAGATAGAGATTAAAAAAACATTTTGGGGCACCTGCGTGGTTCAGTCGGTTAGGCATCCAACTTCAGCTCAGGTCATGATCTTACAGTTTGTGAGTTCAAACCCAGTGTTGGGCTCTGTGCTGACAGCTCAGAGCCTGGGGACTGCTTCGGATTCTGTGTCTCCCTCCCTGCTCCTTCCCCACTTGTGCTCTGTTTTTCCCTGTCTCTCAAAATTGAATAAACATTAAAAAATTTTTAAAAAAAATCTTGATATTCTCTCTGGTATACATTGAAAGCAATAACAAGAAAACAATGTCAAATCCTTTCTCCCTAAAAACATGTAATAGAAACTTTTTATTCAATTATGTGTGTATAATGCATCTTATACTACTTGGAAGAAGAGAAGGAAGAATCAATAATATCATAATATCAACTTTGTCATTTTGGAGGCAAGAGTGTCATATGTAGATATATAAAGGTTCCTTGCATGTACCTTTCTTGATGGAAAACTGAAATTAGGAGATTTGAACATATGGTATTTGGTGCTTAATGAGTTTTGGTTTTGTACTTTTCAGTCATAATGGTGGTTAGTATCAAGTGGCTTTTCAAGATAGATTCTCATGAGTCACTCTTGGATCCAGGTCATTTTCTTTCAGTTCTGTAAATTACTCCACTCGCTCTATGTACCAGATTATGTCCTGAGGGGTCCTTCCTTCCTCTCTCTCTCTCTTTTCCTTCACCAAACATTTATCAGAAAACATAGTACTGGGTGAGTTGGAAATATATGATTTCTACCCAGGGGGAAGTCACAGACCAGTAGACAAAATAGACAAATAAAAATATAGTTATACTATAATCAGATATTTGGAAAGTAGATGTATATGTGAATATATTCACAGTGCAGTGGGAATGACTTACTTTGAGGCTGGTAGGAGTTTGTTGGATGAGTTAAAGGGAATTCTGCTAGACATCATGTAACACAGAGGACAGCCTCCTGTCCTCACGACAATAAATTCTTATGTCTGAAGTGTCAATAGTGTCATATGAGAAACCTTTAGACTCATGTGATTAAATTTGCTAGAATTATCTAATTTTTTTTCTTTTGGATGTGCTCCCAACCTCTCTATTTCATTGTGCTTTGTTATGCTGGTGAGTGTACTTTATCTTTGAATGTTTTACAGTGTCTACTTTATGATCAGGAGACAGTTAGCTAGTTAGAGGTAAAAAAAAATCACCTGGACAGTTGCTATTTATAAGCCCTTTTACAATATACCCTCACAATGTGAGAGTGATAAACATATTACCAGTAAGAAGTGGGGGACCTTAAGTCTTTTGGTTTCAAATCTCATTCTCTTTGCACTATTGTCTATGAAATTCCAGGTGTTAAACAGATTTAGGACTAAGAAAAAGAGAGTTGAGATGATAGAATATCCTTGGCTTTCATTCAGAAACTATTAATTTGTTAAGTAACTGCAATATCTATATCATTGACTGGAAATGTTGTTATCAAACAACACTGAGATTATTGGCAAATTATAAACATGGACTATAGCAATGGTTTATAAAAGGATTTTATTTTATTTTATTTTAATAGTTTATTGTCAAGTTGGTTTCCATATAACACTCAGTTTCATCCCCACAAGTGCCCTCCTCCATGCCTGTCATGCCCCTTTTCCTTCCCCCACCCCCATCAGCCCTGTTTGTTCTCAGCATTCAAGAGTCTCTCATGGTTTGCCTCCCTCCTTCTCCCCCACTATTTTCCCCTTTCTTCTCCCCCACGGTCCTCTGTTAAGTTCCTCGTAATCCTCCTATATGTGCAAACATATTATAACAGGATTTTAATATTTGTAATATGATTACATACTTTCCTTGTTTTTAGAAATGTACATTGAAGTATTCAAGGGTAACTGGCCACAATAATTATGACCTTCTTTCAAATGGCTTAGACAGGCAGAGTAAATGTGGTAAAATGTTAACACGTGAAACTAGTTTATAAAGGAGTTCTATTTTTGCAAATTTTCTATCCAGATTTTCAAGTTATTTCATAATAATAAAGTTAAAAAAAAAAAAAGAAAAGACATTGAGGGTTTACCAAATGCCAAGAAGGCAATCTGATAGATATTTGGGATATAAAGATGAATGGGATGCAAAGACAGATAATTTGAAGAATCTTTAACTTCCGCTGTGAAGTTAAACAGGAATTCCAAACTGTTGTCACAAGTGCTCTAACCTAAGTAGCTCTATTCTGCCTTTTCCTAAGTACAGGTGGTCCTATTCCCTGTATGACCTGCCTTTCCGAAGGACAGCAGAGGATTCTCCTCCTTCGCATGTTGCCCTCGGGCTAAGCCTTGTGATTATTCCTCATCACAGCTTTTCCTATGTGATGGACCATCAAAATAATTATGCTTTCAGCCCATTGCTGTCGGCCTATGACCTACATTTGCTGCAGAAGAAGAATCTCAGAACACTCAGCATATGTGTGGGTAGATTAAGATTTTAATTATGGGGTTGAGGTTTCTAGACAGTCAACACCAACTTGCCTGTAACTCCTGGTGCCTGACGCTTAAAGAACTATTCTGGTCACCAAAAGAATTCCTGCATCTCAGTCCAGTGTTCCCAATAACGCAGGAAAAAGGAATGGCTCTATAAAGGAGCGTATCAGAATAATCGTCTGCAGGGGAGGACAAATGTGGTCTCTCTACTGCTGTAACTGTTAGGAATCACTGTGCACAGGAAAGCTGCTGTTGAGAGTAGTGTGTGTGTCAAAGAGGACAGGGAAAAATACGGTTTGGCGCTCACTGATCTGGTCTACATTTCTCATTTTACAGCTAAGAAAATTTTTCCCAAGAAAGGTAAAATGGCTGTACCAAGACTATGTAACTATTATGTTGACTATATGAAATCAACATTTTTCAGGTTAAAAAGTGTCAAATCACGGTAATTTCACATAGTTCAAAATACCAGTGGTATGGTAGTGAGAAGCCCAGTCTTCATACTCCTAGGGAAGGGTCTTTCTAGCACACCATGCTTTTGGTTTGATATACAAGACAGAGTACGTTCTGGAAGGTTCTCCAGTGACCAGTCCTCTATTTATTTTTTTTAAATTTATTTTTAATATTTTTTAATGTTTTTATTTATTTTTCTGAGAGACAGAGAGACAGGGTGAGAGTGGGGGAAGGGCAGAGAGAGAGAGAGACAGACAGACAGACAGACTGACAGAATCCAAAGTAGGCTCCAGGCTCCAAGCTCTCAGCACAGAACCTGACACGGGGCTCAAACTCAACAAACTGTGAGTTCATGACCTGAGCCGAAGTCGGATGCTCAACCAACTGAGCCACCCAGATGCCCCTGGTCCTCTGTTTAAACTAAAACATTTTATTGACAGCCAGGGCCATCACATATGGTCACACTTGTTATACAGGGCACAATTTCAGGAGGCAGCATTTACATATTCTACAATGTAAGGGGCAGAATGGTCACATCTTACATTGGAAAGAATACATTACAGCATATTCTTTTAAAGCTTGCTTATTTTTCTGGATATCTGATATCAATTTCCACTAATTATTTCTGTCCCCATTTCTTTATACTGACTTACCTTCCAAATCTCCTCAACTTCCTTCCTTTTTGGCATTTCTCTTTCCTACAGTTACCTGCGGACTACCTATTGCCTGACTGGCAGCTTACTCCCCTCACACGGCTCTCTATTCCTCCTCTCTTTCTCTTTAATAAGGATCATTTCATCTTCTTAATCCTCTTTCCTCCGTGAGCTATGTCATCAAAATGATTCTTTGTTCAACCTAAACTTAAATTTCCCCATTGATTCGTGTTTACAAGATAGCTCATATCCAAAGTGCGGAAACCAAAACACAAAACAAGTAACATAAAGAGTGGGCTTTCTTTTCTCCTTGAACATTTCTGAATATGTAGGTGATTGGCCCTGGTGTGAATTATATTTTAAAAGCCTATTTCATTTTTTTAAAATAAGTGTATTGGAGGGACTAATATGTGCCAAGACAGTTTTCTAGAAGAAATGAGGGGCGGAGAAAACTAGGAAAACATACTGTGTGAGCCAGAAGAAGAGTTAGAGACAGGATCTGGAATACATACTTAGTATTGAACAAGTTAATTATGTGAACACAAGGTCAGCAAGCATGTAGGGACTTCAGTTAATCCTACCAACAGTTTTCATCCACAGTTATGACGCCAGCATTAACTTCAGCTGAGAGGTATCTATGCTTCTGTTATTTAAAAAAAAACTTACTGACTAATTCCAATATGCATTCTCATATGTAACTTATTTTGGTGCTCAAATGTTATTTGAAAAAAAGTAATATTGAGTAAAACTTTGATCTTTTATCTTTTTTATTTCTGTATTTCACTCTACTTTTAAGTTTAACCACTAGAATATTTTTCAGCAAAAGTAGGACCAGCCAATTTGATGTTTTATTGATTTAGAAATACCATCCTTTCTCAGATTTTACATGCTATGCTTTGATGGCATGGCTGCGGGGTTCTATATTTCAGCACAAAGCCCTAGTAATACTCTTGGGGATGGAAGGTCTGCTGCTCTTTTGTTGTGACTGTTTGTTTATCATTTTTTCCTGACTAAGAAGTCAATATAAATAGATATATGCATTTTATTGCAGGTTACCTACTACGGGAGGGAAATAGTATTGTAAGACATAGTTTATTTTCCTTTTCTTTCATCAAGATCCCTTCCTTTCATCAAGATCCAGCATAGATACAAACATTTGGAAAGAATAAACATTGGGGGAAGAAAATAACCATGAGGTATTNATATGGCTGCAAAAATTCCCTTGTGCATTGCCGCAGAATTTTATGGTACTTTTTGTTTAAGCTCATGGATTTATTAGAAGTTACTAATTGGATGTTCAGTTCCAATGCCCAATTTCTGTAAGAATTTTATCTACGTTCCATGGACTTATGAAAACCACATTTTCTTAACATATCTACTTTAGCAGCAGCACTCAGAATGCCATAGGAAAGGAAAAAGAGTGTTAGCAAGGACTTTGGCTACAAGGAAATTTCCTCTGGCATGCTGTTCAACAAAATACAGATTAAGACGGCCAGACAGCTCGGATTGTCCATTCCAATTTTAATTGAATCCACTTTAACAAATAGTGGTGTGTTTTTTTTTTTAATTGAAGTGTGGTTGACACACAATGTTACATTAGCTACAAATGGTTTTTTAATGGTCTAAAAATTATTAGGCATTGAACTGGACTCAGCAGGAGATAAACAGATGGGATATACTTCTTCTCATAAGTAGTTTAGTTTGATTGGGTTTGGAGGTGGCAATAAAACTTGTACATATGTGACTGTTATAGGAGGCAAAAGTAAATGGGTTTTGTAAAAGGGCTATCAGTTCAGTGCTATAATGTAAAGAGCCCAGGTAGGAGGAGATGGCATTCTTTTAAAACCACGGGGGTATTATTCAGTCTTCACTGAAGGAGCTATCTGTGAAATGGACATTGGAAGAAATGAAGTTTATAAGGTGAGAAAGACAGACATATCAGGAGGAGGGAAAAGTGTGAACCAAATGTAGGTCTAAGTTTCCCAGCAATTGGGGTCTTATGAAGGCTTTTGAGAGATACAGTAGTGTTTTAGGCAGAAATGTAACAAGGGCTTAATACAAATCTATAATCTAGGCTCAACCTACTTATTTACTCTGCCCGCCCCCCCTTTTTAATGAACTAACATTTTGTTTGATGAACTATGACAGTAGCTAGAACTTTGGAAAATTCTAAAATTTAAAGCATGGACATAGGATTATAAATATAAAAAAATGGTTGCATAAAAGTGAAACTATGAGAAAAATGCTTAAGGAGTAAGCTAAGAGAGAACGCCATAAGGAGCACCTTTCAACTCACTTTCTGAGCCTAGCATAATCTTGATACCAACATATGAAAAGTACAGTAAGAAAGAATATTACAGGCCAAAGTTCCTTAGGAACATGAAGTAAAAAATTCTGAGGTGAGTTAGATGTAACTGGAACCTAGTCACTTACAGAAAGAAAAATGACCAAGTAAGATTTATTCCAAGAACGCAAGGAGAGTTTAAAGTTTAAAAATTGAGTACTGTGATTCATCACGGTAATAAAGGTAAAAACCATAGGATAGTCTCAATAGATGCAAGAGAAATATTTGATAAAATTCAACACCAATTTATAATAAAAACTGTCAGCAAACTAGAAATTAGAGAGAACTTTCTTAACACAACAAAAGATATCTATAGTTTAGAGGCTTTTACTTAGACTTGTGGGGAATGATGTGGTAACTGAAACAAAGTCTGGAAAGGAATGAAGAAGTAGGGGACTCCATGTTAACTGTTTGTTATTTTTTTTTATAAGGCTTGGCAATGGTGGGAAAAGGAGAAAAAGCATGATAGTTCCAGGATATTGGGAAGGGTTTTATTTAAATTTTATTTATTTTTGTTACTTTGAAAATGGGGAAAAAATTGACCTACTTATCATTTCCTAAACAGACCATGCCATTTTACTCCTTATGTTTTATCTGTTGTATATATTTGGGTTCTGAAAGGAAAGAGGTGCACACAACATATTTAACTGGAGAGAGCTCAGTAGGGACTATTTCCAAAGGGATGAGAAAGGACAGAAAAACCACCAAAGATATTGAGGTGCATAAGGTACATATTGGAAAGTTGTTACGAGAAGCCATGAGCATTATAGGCACAAGAATGAGGTAGCCCAAAAAAAGTACTACTCTGAGCTCTCTTTCTTCCCACACTCCATTATCTTCTAGGAGTTACCATTGGCTGGCCCCAACAGAAGCCAGGAGGACAAGAAAGCCTGGTAATGCAGGTCACAAAGAGATGGGCAGAAGGGAGATCTAGAAAGGCAAATGAAAAATAACTAGCAAACACAGGCTATGCTTTTTTGTTTCTTTCATAGTTTATTGTCAAGTTGGTTTCCATATAACACCCAGTACTCATCACAACAAGTGCCCTCCTCCCTGCCCATCACTCCCCTTCCCTTCTCCCCAACTCCCATCAGCCTTCAGTTTGTTCTCAGTATTCAAGAGTCTCTCATGGTTTGCCTCCCTCTCTCTCCCCAACTATTTTTTCCCCTTCTCCTTCCACATGGTCCTCTGTTAAGTTTCTCCTGATCCACTTATAAGTGAAAACATATGGTATCTGTCTTTCTCTGCCTGACTTATTTCACTCAGAATAACACCCTCCAGTTCCATCCATGATGCTACACAAGGCCAGATTTCACTCTTTCTCATTGCCATGTAGTATTCCATTGTATAGATAAACCACATCTTATTGATCCATTCGTCAGTTGATGGACACTTAGGATCTTTCCATGTTTTGGCTATTGTTGAGAGTGCTGCTATGATCATTGGGATCCATGTGCCCCTATGCATCAGCACTCCTGTATCCCTCAGGTAAATTCCTAGCAGTGCTATTGCTGGGTCATAGGGGAGCTCTATTGTTAGTTTCTTGAGGAAACTTCACACTGTTTTCCAGAGGGGCTGCACCAGTTTACATTCCCACCAACAGTGTAGGAGGGTGCCCATTTCTCCACATCCTTGCCAGCATCTAGAGTCCTGGGTTGGTCATTTTAGCCACTCTGACTGGCACGAGGTGGTATCTCAGTGTGGTTTTGATTTGTATTTCCCCGATGATGAGAAACACATGCTATTCTTTAACTGTAATGCCCCTCCCTATTTTTTATCTGGCAAAATCTTGATCACTCAATTCATGGGGAATGTTCTTTGTGGAATCACAGTGCTTCCAACAAAGATAGCTGGACTTTCTCTTATTTGAATGCATGCATTTGTGGAAAGAATATTTATTCATGCAAATATCAGACAGACACAGTAATAATCTGTGTTATTTGCCTACTTTATTCATAAAATCTTTTAAGGTAGGTAGTATATCTAGGCTTATCAGGTTGACCAAGCTGTCCAAATGGACAGAGATGGTGGTTGGTAATTTTGCTGATTCCATATTGCCTCCATCACTTCATACTCCAGCTGGTGCTTTGTGTATGGATCATATAGAACACTTCAACATTGTACTTGTTAAAATTAAAGCAAGAAAACATATAAGTAAAAAATGATGATCTCAGAATGTCAACAGGAAGGGACCTCATCATGGTGCCTTTCATATCTAGTAAGGTGTGAGCTTCTCTGAGACAAGAGGGTTGGGCTAAGTTCAGATGTGGCATCTGTCCCAGTGACAAATGGAATGACAGCAAAGCATGAAGTCCTAATTATACGTATTAATCAGGTCTGTTTCTATTGCAAATGGTAGAAATCCTTCTGAAAGTACTTCAAGCAACAAAAGACAAGGTATTAATCCATATAGTGAGGATGTCCAAAGTGAACCCAATTTCAAGGACAGATAAATAAGAGTTCAATGATGTGTTCAGGGCTCCTTCTCTTTCCCTATCTCTGTTTTTCTTGTCTATTGGCTCACTTTCCCCCTTCTGACAAGTTCTCTGTACTGCCATTGACAGCCTTAGGTTTATAGGGCCCTGTCTTAGCACATTCAGTTGAATGAGAACTACTTTCCAATATCCACTTATCAATTTAAGAAGGCATCTGTTTTGCCTTGCTTATTTATTAAATGCTCACCCCAGGGCCAATTACTGTGATAGGAAAATTTGTCACAACAATTGGTCATGCATGGGTTACACGTTCACCACAAAGAATGACGGAGTATCTGTAGGATGTTAGAAAAATAATGAGATTTAATGGGAAATATGCTGGGTAGTCCCTAAAAATAGCAATCACAATTCTTACCCACTCTCCTTATCAAATCTATTTTCAAATTAAATACATTCTTCTTTCAAAAGATTGTTTATTTGTTTGGTTTGGTTTGCATTCCAGCTCCTCCATCAATCCTCTCAGGAAGTAATTAGAATGATTCCAATTATTATGATGATTAGAACTATGGTGTTTTCACTCTTACGGAAAATCCTTTTTACCATGGTTAATTTGGCACAACCAATCTATATTGCAGCTTACCCATGTGGTCATTCTAATAAGCATAGAAATGGCTAGATACAGAAGACTATGTTAGATTAATCTTCACTTTTTTTTTTCAGAGCACTCTCAGTCATTGACAAGTACCTGACAACCTACACTAATTCTCTCTTTTGTCTGCTGTATCAATATTGTTTAGACTTTTTGAGTCAAATATCTGATGAAAGCTGAGGACCTACTCCCTAGAAAAATGCACATATAAACATGTCATGGATTTTTTAAATGGAATCCTGGGGTGCTCATGAATTTCTGATGTGGAGAGCAACTTAGGATATGGGGGGAGAGCAAAGTGGAGGTCCAACTAGATAGTTGGTGCCTTAGCTAAGTAGTATGAAAATCTGTAGGCTTCATTCTGCCGGCTTTCAGAATGTTTTGCAGGGGTGAGACTTACCAGATTTGTATCTATTGTTTGGAGTTTCTCCCCAACTTTTTCTGTTCTTATAACAGTATTCTTTAAACCCCTCTCCCCTACAAACTTCCTTTGGGAGATTGCACCTCACTTATGCCAACCATTCTATTTTTGGTTTTCTGCTACTGTTCATTCATGTGTGATTACACATACAGAAAACCAATGTCATTGAAACAGAGATGAGAATGGTGGTTGCCAGGGACTGGGGGCAGGGGAAATAGGGAGATGTTGTCCAAAGGGAAAAAACTTCCAGTTATATTATGTGTAAGTTCTGAGGATCTACTGTACAGCATGGCGACTTGAGTTAATAACACGGTATTATTTATTGTATACCTGAAAGTTGCTGAGATCTTAAGTCTTCTTAACACACACCACACACACACACACACACACACACACGTTAACTATGTGAGGTGATGGCGTGTTAATTAGCTTTATTTTGGTAATCATTCCACTCTATCCGAAATCATCATTTTGTACACTTTAATGTTTATTTATTTTCGAGAGAGTGAGAGAGAGAGTATGAATAAAGGAGGGGCCGAGGGAGACGGAGACATAGAATCCAAAGCAGGCTCCAGGCTCTGAGCTGTCAGCACAGAGCCTGATGCAGGGCTCAAACTCACAAACCGTGAGATCCTGACCCGAGCCCAAGTCTGATGCTCAACTGACTGAGCCACCCAGGCGCCACTTGTACACTTTAAATATACACATTTATACTGGTTAATTATTCCTTAAAGAAGTTTGAAAAAATTATAAGGAAAATGAGCCCATCACACAGAGAGAAGAAAAAAGGAATAAAAGGAAGAAAATGGAAAGAGAAAAAAAGAGAAGAGAAAACAAAAACAAGAAAAAGAGTAACAAGACAATCTTCGAATTCTGTCTTTTCCTAAAGCTGGGTCCAACACTTGTTTTCTCAATTACTTGAGCAATAAATTCCCTTCTTCTCTTTAACTAGATACAATGAGATCTTGTCACTTTCTATGAAAAAGTCTTAATATACCTTTCTTATTTATTTATTTATAAAGTTTTTATTTATTTTGAGAGAGAGAGAATATGCACATGAGCAGGGGAGGGGGCGGGTGGAGAGAGAATCCCAAGTAGACTCCGCTGTCAGCACAAAGCCTGACACGGGGCTTGATCTTATGAACCACGAGACTATGGCCTGAGCCTAAATCAAGAGTCAGATGCTTACCCAACTGAGCCACCCAGGTGTCCCCAGATTTCTTCTATCCTTTTAGAAAACTATTTGAGATTCCAATTCCCACACGTTATATATATTCAGGTTAGTAAAGCAAATTCGTAAATGTTCCTTCTCTAAAAAATTCAATATTACACATATTAAAATCAACATAATCAAAATTTTATTTTCATACTTTAATTTGTGCTCTTGTTGCTATAACTTTAATGGAGACCATGGTTGTGTTGTAAGGCATTTTATTGATTTAGTTATCTTGGCATAAACACCAATCTAGTTAGAAACATAGATGTTGGTAGAATTAGCCGTGGCATATGTGCAGGCACGGGCAGTGTTTAATAGTATCCTCTCTGATGGTCATGTTGTTATTGTTATTGAGAGGGAGACATTGAGATCTCTATCCTGTAATACATTGCAAGCAGCACTGATTAACATGTATAGTTGTTCTTACTATATTTTGCAAAAGTACAATGAAATTAATAGGAATGAGATCACCTGAGGCACATTAATTAATAGTTAAGAGAAAACATTTAACCTATTTGCCCTCTTCATTTCTTCACCTGGATAGATGATAGGTTTCCATTAATAGAATTTAGCGTGCTGCTGTGCTCTACACAGTGTGAATTACCTTTCTGTTGGAGCCAAAGAAACTTAGTGAAACATGTAAAACCTTCAGATGGTAGCAGATCTTATTTTTGTTTTTCCTTGAATTCTCCCACTGGTGTGCTTGTGGTGTTTAAAGGGATTTTAAAGCACTTAGGTTTCTGTGGAAAAGAAAACCTTAGATTGACAATGACCTGGAAAAGTTTTCCCTACTACTATGTAAAAACGTTAATACAGTTACAATCACTGTTCATTCCTCCTTATTGTTATGGTCTCCCCAAGATTTTAGTGACAGTTGAAGAATAAAGATGAATGCTTTATATTTACTTTGTTCAGACAGAATATTTCTAATCCTAAGGAAAAACCTGGAATATTACCTTTGGAGGAAGCCTACTATTCCAGTGACAAACAGGGCCTTAATCATCTACCGTTACTGAATGAAGATAATAAATAACATTTCACTTATTTTCAAGACGTCGTTTAACAGAAGCTTTGGAGGGAGGGGATATTTTATGTCCACAGTAACAAAAAAACACAAAAAATCAAGAGTTGGGAACAAACCCGGCAGCTGTTTTTCTTTGGTTACTTTATTAAGTTATAGATGGGCGAAGCTCTACAAGGCCTGCTTAATTTGTGCCCCTGGCTTCTCTTTAGGAGTGAGGACAGATACTTCACATTTCCATGAGGTAGCACGAACAGAAACCTTACTTCATTTGTTAGTTGAGTAGAACTTGAACAGAGTTTTCTGGAAATACAACAGTGTTTCCCACTGAGCGAACCTCATTTTCTAGGATTCTGCCATTGCCCTCACCATATGGCTCACTGCATTATGACAAAGGCATCCAACTGCTGAGGTTACTTCTGTTTCCAGTAAATAGATGCTAGCTGTATTCCTAAAATTATCTCTGTGCAAGTTAACTTTCCCTATGAAAGAATTATCAGGACTAATATGACAGTTTTCATTACCTAAGTTCAATGAGAAGAGATGACATACAAGAGAAGGGTAGGGGGAGCAGGGGGAGGGACTGGAAAGGTAGATTGGATGCAAAGCACAAATGCTAGGCTAAGGAGCTTGGAATTAGTTTGGTTCTGTGGAGAACCCCTCAAGGAGTTGGCCTGGATCTCTGGGTATCACTGAAAATTCGAGCTAAGCCATATGGGAAGGTTTCTTTGAGAACTTCCACCACCAGCACCATGACCAAGCCTCACTCTTGATGTGAGAGTGGGGGCTGCTTCTTCTTTTGCCAAAAGCTATGGCATTTCAGATCACATAGTCTCATTCCAATAGACCCCATTTATGCCGCTGTCAGCCTCCCTCTGATACATGCAGAAACTGCTGTTGTAAGCCAGCTTTCCCTTGCAGTAGGCTCCCACAACTTTTCTCGTGAATAGAATGCACCAACAATGCCACCTGTTTTTTTAATTTTTGTGCACATGCAAAGGATCCATGAAGAATTGTGTTTAAGACCAGTGATTAAAAGAAGGAGTTCTAGAGTCAGATGCATTGTTTCAATTCCACGCTCTGATCATTACTTGCTGTGTGATCCTGAGAAAGCTATTTAACATCTTTCAGCCTTTGTAAAATGAGGATAACGTATGAGCCTCATACAGTTATTTCAAGGAGTCAGTGAGTTAATACCTGTAAAGCACTTATAACTGCATACTATATAGTAATGTCTCAATAAAGGTGTGAAATATTTCTACAGGCTTTAAGCTGATGAGAATTTTAATCAGATAATATGGATTAGTGGAAAAAGCAAGGGCTTTATAGTCAAGCAAATGTAGTTTCAAATCTAGACTCCGCTGTGAACAGCCATGTAAACTTGGGCTTCTCTGAACCTGACTCTTTATCATAAGACCACTCATCAGCCAGATTCAGGCTACATGTAATAGAATATTCAAATGGCTTTACAAATATGGAAAGACATTACCTTGTGGAAGCAGTAGTGACAATGTGTCACTCTCTGACTCTTTCTTTAATACTCTTTGGGTTCAGCCCTTGTCTGTCATTTTATTCTCAGTCTGGCCCCGCTTATGGTCCCAAGTTGGTGGCAGTGGCAAACTGGGTAAGATGCTCTCTTTTCCTGTCTCATGAGAGAAAGAGACATTCTTAGCCAACCATGGAATACAAGTTCTTTCCATATGAATCATTTTAGGACACGCAATTACCCTTAGACCAGTAATAACAGTCAGATAACATGAACAGACTAATTAGAATCTTCCTATGGGAGAGATGGAGATGAAAACCTGAATAAAATCAGGGTTCCTTTTCAAAGGAGGAAGGGGGAAATGGATATTGCATGGGTAATCTTGTATGTCTGTCACAGTTTGTTTTGAATATTAAATATGATAACATAGTAAAATATATGATTTGGTACCAGCTGCTGTCCCCAAATATCAGCTCCTCTTTTTTCTTTTCTGCAAGTTTCTTATTCATAAATACTGATTAAATTAAACTGAAGCCTTATCTGGCACTGATGATGGATTAGTTCAGAAATGAAGGTTGGGGGAAAGCTGGGAGGAGAGACTTAAGATGAGTTAGAACAAATTAGAGGGTTATTATAATAGTTCAGATAAGAAGTAGTAAATCCCAAATCATGGAGGTGACAGTTAAACTGGAAGACAGTGATGAATGTGAAAATATTATAGAGCTAGAATTTATAGGATTGGTGACTGATTGGTGGTAGGAGAGGAAGTAACTTGAAGATTTTGGATCTGGTTGCCAGGGAGAATGCCAATATCTTTAATACTGTGTTAAGATCTGGTTTGGGTGGAATGGAATGACTTTGGCACATGGGGTGTTTTGAGTTCAATGGTTCACAGAATGCGAAACATAATCAATGAGATTCTTTTTTTTTATTTTAGAGAGAGAGAAAGAGAGAGAGAGCACATGTGAATGGGGGAGGGGGGCAGAGGGATAGAGAGAGAATCTTAAGCAGGTTCCTCACTCAGCATGGAGTCCAACGTGGGCTCCACCCTATGATGCTGGGATCATTACCTGAGCCAAAATCAAATGGTGAATGCTTAACTAACTGAGCCACCCAGGCGCCCCTAATGAGACTTTTAATTTAGTACAGAGACACTGGGTCGTTCAGGTAGGGCTGGCTGCTAGATTTGGTGATATTTCACAAGTATTGTGCACATCTAATCAGAGAGGGTGAAGGAAATGAAGAAACAGCTACATTTGTAGGTAGGAAGAGAAAATGATAAAAAAAAATACACAGATACAGAACGATAATAGCTGCTGAGAGAGAAATTATTTCAAACAAAGGGGTATTCAACAGTGCTGATGAGTGCAGGTGTTTCAAGGAATTAAAAATAGAGAAGAGATACAGGACTCAGTGATTAGAAGGTCAATCTTGACCTTTGAGGAAGCAAATTCAGTAGTGGAACAAGAAATTTGGAGTCATCAAGAAAAGACTACAGGAATACTACTCTTTCAAAAATTCAGGGGGAAAGGGAGAGGCAGGGTAAGGAGATGATGCTACAGGTTGAGGGGTGTTTTGTCTAAATTCAGAAAGAACTGAGGGGATTCATTGGAGAAGAAACAGAATCAGAAGAGAAGGGATGCAGAAAAGTGAGAGAGGCAGTGATAGAACATCTCTCACTCTTCCAGAACTTACCAGAGGACAGAGGCTGTTGCAATTCCATTTTTCAAATGCGGAACCTGAGGTTGTGGGATGTTAAATAATATGCAGCATCATGTAACCACCAGCGGCAGGGCCGCACCAGAAGTCCGAGTGTGACTGCAGACTCCATACTGTGTGCTGTGCTGTGCCGTGAGCTCTGGAGGAGAGGCAGGTGAAGTCATATCCAGGTACCAGTGCAGAGGGACGTTCACTGTGGCAAAGAGGAGGAGCACTTCGTTTTCAAATCCAGAATGAAGGGAGAAGGCAAACCTGAGGGTGGGGAAGAATTGAGATGGAGGAGGAAATCGGGAAGTGCAAGTGGAAGGAAGGGCCTTAACTTGCTCATCAGAGGCCTACTTTCAGAACTCAGGCGCCAGGATGACCTCTCAGCCTCAAGAAAACAGAAAAGTTTCCTAACAGTTAATGCATATCTTGCCCTCTCACCCTCTATTAGGCCAGATTTAACAGTTGTTTTATATTCTTTGGTATATATTTCCTTTGGTAAAGAATGTTTTATTCTACATCTTCAAAAACAATTTGAAGGGCACCTGGGTGGCTCAGTCAGTTAAGCGTCCAACTTCAGCTCAGGTCATGATCTTGCAGTTTGTGGGTTCGAAACCCTCATCAGGCTCTGTGCTGACAGCTGAAGGCCTGGAGCCTGCTTCAGCTTCTGTGTGTGTGTGTGTCTCTCTCTTCCCCTCCTCTGCTCGTACTCTGTGTCTCAAAAATAAATAAACATTAAAAATATTCAAAAACAATTTGAAACCTGTAAGAATGGGATATAAATGTAAAAGTTAAATACCTTATAAATATTCATAAAGTGACTGTTGGTCCCATTAAAATCTAAAAGTGGTGAATAGCTGTATACATTGTTCCCCTCTTACCTACAGGGGATATATTCCAAGACCTCCAGTGGGTACCTGAAACCACATATTGTACCAAATCCTATATATACTGTTTTTTTCCTGTATATGTATACATATGTACATATGTATGTATATATATATGTATGATAAAGTTTAATTTCTAAATTTTTTAAATGCTTATTATTTATTCTTGAGAGAGACAGACAGAGTGCCAGTGGAGGAGGGTTAGAGATAGAGGGAGAGACAGAATCTCAAGCAAGGTCCAGGCTCTGAGCAGAGCCCAATGTGCGGCTCTGAGTAGGAACTGTGGAAGTCGGATGCTTAGCTAACTGAGCCACGCAGGTGCCTTGATAAAGTTTAACTTCTAAACTAAGCACAGTAAGAACTTAACAACAACAACAACAAAATAGAACAATTATAATATACTATAATAAAGTTATATGAGTGTGGTCTCTCTCTTTCTCTCGAAATATCTTGTACTGTATCTACCCTTCTTTAAAAAATGTTTTTCATCTTTATTTTTGAGAGAGAGAGAGAGAGAGAGCAGGGGAGGAACAGAGAGAGAGGGAGACACAGAACCTGAAGCAGGCTCCAAGCTGTGAGCTGTCAGCACAGAGCCCAATGTGGGGCTTGAACCCACAAGCTATGAGATCATGGCCTAAGCCAGTCAGACACTTAACCAACTGAGCCACCCAGGCAACCCTTGTACCTACCTTCTTGTGATGCTGTGAGATGGTAAAATGCTTATGTGATGACATGAAGTGAAGTGAGTGATACAGGCATTGTGACGGGGCACTAGCCTACTGTTGACCTGCTGACAGCATGGCAAGACGATCATTTGCTCCCAGACTGTGATTGACCTCGGGTAACTTACAGTAGGATTATGTCCCAATGAACACATCATAAATGGAAAATATCTTAAGTCAAAAATCCATTTTATACACCTAGAAAATATCATAGCTTAGCCTAACTTACCTTAAATGTGCTCAGAATGCTTACTTACATTACCCTACAGTTGGGCAAAATACAACAAGTATTGAATACTTCATGCAATTTATTAAATGCTGTACTGAAAGTGGAAAACAGAATGATTGTATGGGTACAGAATGATTGTGAGTGTATCCCTTGTTTATCGCATGGCTGACGGAGGTGCTGCTCACTGCCATTGCCCAGCATCATAAGAGAAGTTCACATCCCATATTGCTAGCCTGGGGAAAGATACAAAGTCGAAATTTGGAGGACAGTTTCTACTAAATGCAAATCACTTTTGCATCATCATAAAGTCAAACAGTCGTCAGTTGGAGACTGTTTGTATATGATTTTACCAGTGATATGAAGGAATGTTATGATATTTGCTGCTTTTTTCATTCTTTTACCTATAATAGCCCTATTTAGTCAGCTGGGTGTTTTTCATCATTGCCTCAGGAAAGAACACAGTAGAAAGCAGAGAAAACAAGGGGTTATTTCTTAATCTTTTGAGGTCTCGAAAGTCCAGACTCTAGAAAATGAACATAAAATTTTGAAAATGCAAAATGATGAAAGGGTTATGAGAAGAAATAAAGTTTTGCTTCAACTTGTCTGCTTCCAGTGTCTACCCCCAGACAAGATGACTGCTTTCTATGACACTGGTAAGAGATGTGGAAGAGAGACAAAAGAGAAACCAAGAGTGAGTAGATGCTGTGGTCCCTAAGAAACCAGGACCTCGTGTACATGAAAGGAACAATCTCCCCACAGAGATGCAAAAATCAAAGAGCTTCTCTTTGGGCTTACCCATAGAGAAAGTTCTGGGTTAGTATACCTTTATGGCATAACTAGTCAGATGGCTTTACAATTGATTTCTAGTTTTTTTGCACTCCACTGATGTGAGAAAATAAAATTATTCCTCTCTGTAGGAAAGGAAGGTGGCTCTGGGAAACTGAGGTGGGTTTTCCCAGGCTCAGAAGGAAGCATGAGAGACAGATTGACTTCAGGGAGGAGCTGCAGGAGTTAGCCAAAAGGGAGAGAGCCAGTTCTGAGGCATTCCAAGAACAAGAGGTGATTCAGAATTCTGGCATGGATAGATGATGACCCAGGGAAGAAGTGCCTACCTCCTACCTACCCCTAGAGGACTTGGTACTGAGTAAATCGTTCCTATGCTGTTCCTCATCCAAATTCACTGTCTGGTATTAGTGAATATCCATGGTGACACACTCACTGGGGGAATACTCACATAGTAACAGTGGATTCATAATTTTCATAGGAATCAGATTTGATAAGAATTTACATTTTATAATTTCAAAGGGCTGCAAATGAATACATGGCGTTTCAATTCAAATGTCTAAGTGCTACCTTGAAATTCAACAATATTATAAGAACTTAGCAGCAACAATGTTTCTAATGTATTGTTATTATTTGCTGTAAAGAGTCATACAGGAAGTAGAAAATCTTCAGGTACCTGGGGGGACAGCACATTTTTGACCCCCAAATGAGAGTTTTATAAGATTCTCCAAAGTGCTTTCCTTAAAAATTAGTTGTAATCAAGATTTAAATTTTTTTTTAATGTTTTATTTATTTCTAGGAGAGAGAGAGAGATGGCGTGAGCAGGGGAGGGTCAGAGAGAGAGGGAGTCACAGACGGAAACAGGCTCCAGGCTCTGAGCTGGCAGTCAGCACAGAGCCCGACGGGGGGCTCGAACCCACGAACCGCGAGATCATGACCTAAGCGAAAGTCGGACGCTTAACCGACTAAGCCACCCAGGCGCCCCAGTTGTAATCAAGATTTAATGGAACCCTTCTTATCCTGCCATTTTGATTTCTGTTTTCATTGTTTTGTGTGGATAATTATTTTATATAAATTTATATAAATTCTTAAGGGCAGACTTTGGGTCCCACCCAGCAGTTCAGGCAAACAGCAGGAGATCTGCATTCAGGGGGTGGGGGAGGCTCAGCTCCACAGCGGACCCTAGAGGCCAGGCACGAAAAGAACCCGGCACTGGCCAAGTCAGTACTGACAGGAAGTTCAATTGCTTGACATAACGGGGGGCCAAGTTTGGCGCCAGAAAAGCACAACAGGAAGTAAGAGCAAAGCATTTGGAGATCATCAGTGGTGTGAGGGGGCTGGGTAATCTCTTTGGGGTGGTACCAACCACAGAGTGAGAGACGAGGCACCGACAGGTACTTCCTGTATGTGGCGTGCACACTCCTATGATTCAAACCCAGAGGAACCCAGGGCTGTATTTTTCAAATTTTTACTTTAAAAAGGAATATTTCTGGGGCGCCTGGGTGGCTCAATCGGTTAAGTGTCCGACTTCGGCTCAGAGCATGATCCTGTGGTTTGTGGGTTCGAGCCCCGTGTCAGGCTCCGTGCTGACAGCAGCTCAGAGCCTGGACCCTGTTTCAGATTCTGTGTCTCCCTCTCTCTCTGACCCTCCCCTGCTCATGCCCTCTCTTTTTCTCTCTCAGAAATAAATAAAACATTTAAAAAAATAAAAAGGAATATTTCTTGGAATGAAACAACTAGCTTTTACATATAAGTTGACCTAGTATGGTAGACACATCTCAGGGTTTGGTGGGAGGAGGGCACTGTTTGAAATCTGAATCTGGCAAAAACAACCTCTTGACCTATCTTCCTCAATGTAAAATGAAGTTCACCAGACCTTTTCTACCTTGCAGTGATACTTAGAAGATCGAATAAGATCAATATACGAGAAAGTATTTTCGAAAGCTGTAAAGTGTTACAAATATTAGTTATTATTTTTGGACTTATAATCTTAAAACTATTAAACTCCCAATTGCCTAAAAATGTAACGAAAGGAAAAGTATACGTATGACAGAGAACTTTTCAAAAATTAATGATCTAATCAAATGATTGCATAATGCTTTTATTCCTTCCTTTCTCTTTTTTAGTTAATTAGCATACTTTTTTCTGTTAATTAGCATACTTTTATGAGTAGAGAGGCTGGGGGCAAAAGATCCCCTAGTCTTTGAACTATCACCCACAGGCCCACTGCGGTTCTGTCCATATTTTCAGCCTTAGCTCCTGCCCTCTGCTCTCTTGTGAATCAAATAGCGACTTAATATTTGTGGAATGAAGTAGGGGGGATTCATGCTCCCCTGCCTTTAGCAACTCCTCCTTTTTCTGCCTGTAGTACATTTCTTTTGGATTCATATTCATTCTGCAAAACCTACTCAGGTATCTCCTTCTCAGCAGTGCCTTTCGCGACCACCTTTATATTTTCCTGGTACCTGGGATACCCTCTCTTCTCTTGCCCATTCTTTCAGTCTCCAAAAATAATCTTTCCCCGCACTGTTTGGGGTCTGGGCCAGAACTCCTCCAGGGCAGAAACTGTATCTAGTGAGCTTTTCACCAGAATGTCAGGTCCGAAAGAGGTGGGGCTTGGTGTTTACTCATTGCTGTGTCCCTGGCACCTGAAACAATGCCTGGTAGAGAGTAAGTGCTCAATAAGTACTTGTTGCTCAATAGATGGTCTTTATAGCAGGCGATGGGGAAAATATAGACAGATGAAACTCTTAACTAAAATTAAGATGCGCTATTTTCTATTTTAAGAATTCAGTGCACTTCTATACGGGGTAAAAAATAAAAATGTGGCATTTCGGTGGAATTGTAGACTCTCGTATTTTTTGTGCCAAGGAAATAACACCCATATTTATCAGGAGTAAAAGAGGATGAAAAAAATGTGATTTTGCTGAAAGAGGAGTGATCATCATATGCTCTCCCTGCCAGGATGCTGTAAAAGCTGTAACAATTGAGAACACAGATTATACCGAGAGTTTTCTATTAGCAAAGTGAAGTAAAACAATAAATAGGAAATCATCTTGAAAACGGAAATAAAATTTACGTTGTAGGCTTATATAGAGAAGTATTCCTAGAAAAAATATGCTTTTGTTCTCAACTACCAGAGATGATTTTTTAAACTTTTTACTTTTTTTGTATTTATATGAAAGTTTCACCTTGAGATCATTTAAAAAAAAAAAGGTCATGTTGATTCTTTTCAGAGAAGTGACTACGTGTCTTATGTGGGATTGGGAAAGTTTGTTTTCCAGATGTCCTGCCATGTGCCATATCACTGTGGCAGGGCTGTTGGGGCAGCATTGATTTGATTTGAGTGTGAGTCCTGATAAACCCTTTTATCAAGTGCTCGCAATTCAGTCAAATAGCACCTGCTACATCTCCAAGGGAAACTGCTAAACTGAAATTAATGCTTACGTTACTTTTCCAAGCAACTAATTTCATTAACAAAATTAGATTTCTTAGAGGGGTAATTGACACAATCTGGTAATTCAGAGACCTGTCATTAAAAATTAAGCATATAGGGAAACAACGTGAACTCCGCTTCCGCTACCAATCCCCAGGCGGCAAAGCATCCAAAGCAGAAATGGCACCAAAAAATGTCAGCGGCAGAATAAACATCAAAGATGAATCCTCAGTGAATATGCACTGAATCATTTTGATTTTAGCCCAGTATAAAATACTGATTACCTTTCTCTCATTTAAAAATATCTGTTCCTATTTGGAGAATGTGTAGTTTTATCTAGAAAACTCATGAAGAGTCCTTTGGTTTCTTTGGAGAGGCAGAAATCAATTTAATTCTACCTTGCCTAAAGATAAATGAAGACCTTTTCCAAACTCCTCAAAACCCCAGTAACTCCCAAATTCCAGGAGGTGCTATAACTTATTTTTTTTTTGACCTCTAGAATTTTTCTCATAATAAGAATTGTCTTTTCTCATGTGAAGTTCTTAAGCATGATAAAAGGACATGTGCTAGAAGAGACGAGGAAAATCTTAACGGGTTCACAGGGAGAAAAACTAGTGCCTTGTTAATCTGTGCCTTAACTCTTTAAAAAATTTTTTTAATATTATATTTATTTTTGAGAGACAGAGTCTGAATGGGGGAGGGGCAGGGAGAGAGAGAGAGAGAGACATGGAGACAGAGAGAAAGAATCCAAAGCAGGCTCCAGGATCTGCGCTGTCAGCACAGAGCCCAAAGCGGGGCTCGAACTCACTAGCCATGAGATCATGACCTGAGCCAAAGTCCGATGCTTAACCGACTGAGCCCCCCAGGCTCCCCTTGGTTCCTTAACTCTTGTTCTTCTCCTCTGTGTGCTAGTAGCAAGATTGCTATTCTCTGAAGAGCTGTTCCACCACCCCAGCCTGATTGATTTCTCCCTTCTTAATGTCTTTTTGCATTTCTTTTCGAAACCACTTATTTGGTACCTAATTTCATGCTGTGTTCAATTTTTTTTTTACTAGTATTACTGTTTATTATATATTTTCAGATTATTCTCCAGAAAGAGTGGCTAATTTGTGGCACTAAACATTCGTGTATTTGTTTGCCTAGCTCGTTGCCAACATACAGTTTTTCAAAGGAACACTCAGTGTCCTAAAACTTTTAGAAGAAGGAGCAAAGAGTTGACCCACAAAGAAGGGCTAGTTCTCCGAATAAGACGAGGCCAAGAATTTTGAAAAATATTTTACAAAATTAGGAAGATTTCTGACTTCGTTATCAACCTGTCCAGAGTAGAAAGCAGTGACTTTGTGACATGATTATTACATTCACAAAGGTCAAGACACGGCTTCAACATCTGCAAAGAAAAATGAAGCCACAATTGTTCTATCTGGGCATCTAGGTTTATCTCAAGTTGTAGCAGGATTCTTGCACAGGGAGTGGTGACACTGAGCCTTTTCTTTCCAGGAAGCAACTTTATTCCTGCCGGCACTGCTCAGTTGGGTTTGTACCCAAAGAACTGAGCCCCGAACACCACCGGGTGTGGTTTTTTGTATATTTTCTACTTCTTTATCTCCCATATATGGTAACACGTAGCATGCAGTCTGATTAAGTGGTCTCATGTTACAGGGTCATGAGGGATGTTGTGCCTTATGCAAATAGCAAGGTTGCCTTGAGATGTTCTTTCTTTCTTTCCTTAGTGAGGGGACCCTACCACAAAATGTTCAAAGTTTTATTATTCAAGGGATCAAACCAGTGAAAATTCCTACTGTTCCCCGCACGCACCCACCCCAGGGTACAGAGTTTTTTTAACTGGAATAGATGAAGCATTGACTCCTATTGGAAGCCACTTTTCCTTCTATGACAACTCATTATCATCAAATGCTTGCCAATGTGGTGTCAACCTGCCAACTTCATTAGCTCAATAATTTCTCTTCTAATATCAATAACACAATATTTTGTTTCATTTGACCAGTGTATTACAAAGATCTGACTTCTTTTTTAGTATGACCAAAACCATCTGGTGCCCCAAAGGTAATGTTTATCTGGAGGTGTTTAAAGAGCTTGCGGCTGTAATTTACTTTTATGTCACTGAAGAATTTCATTGTTCTCATCAATCGTACTGACATTAAATGTAAAGAACCATCCTATTATTCTCTACCAGGTTTCTCCTGCAGAACCTGTAACTGTATGGATGTGTCACTTTCTCGGAGATCCCATTTCTTAAATCGGTGCTCCTGGCCTGCCTGAAGCAACATTCTTTACTTCTTGTAGGGCTGGGACCTCCTAGGCCCTTGAGAAGGTATCAGTCAATTTCTCCAGGAGGACTGTAAGGACATCATTCATTTGCACATGTGAAGTATGGTCCTTCCTTCTAAATAACGGGCTTATCCGATCCAGTTAAGCATGATTTTTGGCTTGGTCAAAGCTACAAATGTGATTTATTCAATTGTATTCTGGTAGAAAAGAGGATGCATTTTTATAATGAACCTATGTAAATAATTACATGGTCATGAAGCAAAGTAATTTAATAAAATTACTGCTCATACAGTTCAACCATTATTATTGTTTTAATGAAAAAATGTCAATCACTGTAGGTCATTATTTTCTTCAGAATTATTTTCTAATTTTCTGCTGATTTATTAGCTTATAGTCTGTATTGCTATTTTTGTTTTTTTTTTCTTTTGAATTCTGAGGATTTCATTGGGAGAAGATACCACTGACAGAGTTTCTCCTTCAAATTTGTAGAAATAAAATGTTACACTGAGGGTTAGACAAAGATTAAGAAGAAAAAAATAGAACTTAAAAAATGTGCACTGAAAATACAATATTACTTCAGTTAAATCTGTTAATTTAGTTCATTGAGTCATAAGTAATTGATTTTTGTTTGTGAACTTGGTTAAGCTGTTCACTCTCATGGAGTCATGAGCTTCTAGACCAAAACAATCTTGGAGGGTCTGACTCCATTTTCTGAATCAGTTTAAAAGGCCCCTTCTGGGGCGCCTGGGTGGCTCAGTCGGTTAGGCATCTGACTTCACCTCGGGTCATGATCTCACAGTCAGTGGGTTCAAGCCCTGCATCAGGCTCTCTGCTGACAGCTCAGAGCCTGGAGCCCGCTTCAGATTCTGTGTCTCCCTGTCTCTCTGCCCCACCCCCACTCAGGTTCTGTCTCTCTCCATCTATGAAAAACGAATAAATGTTAAAAAAAATTTTTTTTTAAAAAAAGGCTCCTTCTATGGTGATGGTCTGGGAGGTTTGATCAGAGTTTATTCCTTATAATAACAAAGGTCAGGTCTACCTGCTATAGTATTTTGCTGAGGTTTTCCTGATGTATTTTTTTTGGGACACTTGAGTTTTTATTTCTATAGCAGACCTTTAGACTAATGTAAGCAAAGAGAAGAAAGCTTTTTGTGGATAAGGCTAAATGGCTGTGGTTATTTTATTACAATAGCTAAAAATATTAGAGTGGAAGAGAATGACCTATTCTGTTGAAGTATAATATATAATCAATTTATAAAGTTTTAATAAATTATCTTGATAGGGTGAAACCATTATTAAGTCTTAAGAGTCCTTAATGTGTATCATTAAGTACATTTTGAATGTCACCAGTATTAACAGGCTCTAATATAATAATATAATATTATAATTGGTTGTAATGTAATAGGTTAAAATGCATCAATAATAGTCTAAATAGGTAGGTATAGAAAACAGAACTTTCAGTTTCTGGTTCCTCATGCAAGGAGCTTGGAAGTTGCCACACCACCCTGACAACAAGTAAAAAAGCTGAATAAACTGAAAAGTCAAAAACTCTTCTTAGATCTGTAAGGGAAGGGAGGACACAGGGCAAACCATTACCCCCCCAAAATTGGACAAGCAAATACACAACATCACAACCTACTGAAGCAAAAACCCAGGGGCAGAAATCTGTGTGGGAACCATCACCAGGATAGAGAAAACTGAATGGTAATGGATGAATTGCTGGAGGCTCAGAAAGGACAAGTCTGAAATTTACAAACTCCAAGGGGACTCAGTCATAGGGCATCTCCTACCCTTTTGTGAGTTTTACCTCAGGCACTAGACTGGATTCTCTCAGTAACTTCCCTCGTGCTTCTTACTGCAAGGGGAAGGGAAAAGGAACCATTTTGAAATTCATGAGAGCATTCTGTTCTTAACAAGGTCTGCCCTCAGGAAAAACTATTTAACCAGAGTCTAGCTTCCTGGGTTTATTTATTTATTTATTTATTTATTTATATTTTGACTGAGAGAGAGAGAGAGAGAGAGAGAGCGCCAGAATCCCAAGCAGGCTCCACACTGTCAGTGCAGAACCCAACCTGGGGCTCAAACTCACAAACAGTGAGATCATGACCTGAGCTGAAACCAAGGGCTAGAAGCTTAACTGACTGAGCCATCCAGGCACCCCTTGCTGGGGTTTTTAATCAGACACTAACTAATCTAAGGGAAGGGAAATACCCACCTGGCTCTAGTCATCTTGTCCCAGGTAAGAAGGCGAGGGATGGGAAAGGAGAAGCACAAAAGGAATTCACAGGCCTGAGGCACAGGCTCACTAAAAGACTAATCATAGGACTAGAGGATACTTCACCTCCCTCAGACCTTCTTACCACATTATTAAAGTGGTTTCTTTTACCCAGCACATCATGACTAACTATTAAGAAAAATGAAAAGGCCTACTGTAAGGCAAGAAACCTCACATTTTGAAAAGAAACAAGAGTCAGAACCAGACATGGTGGGGGTGTTGGAATTCTCAGACTTGGAACTTAAAACAAGTTTAATTAGTATCCTAAGGGTTGTAGTGGGTAAGATAGACAGCATGCAGGGACAGACGGACAATGTAAGCAGAGAGATGGAAATCCTCAGGAAAAAAAAACAAAAAACAAAAAGAAGTGCCAGAGATCAAAACACTGGAATGGGAATGAGGCAGCTTTTGATGGGCTTATCAGTAAACTGGTCATGGCTGAGGAAGGAATTGACGCTTGAGGAAATCTCAGTAGAAATCACCAAAACTGAAAAATGAACACAGACTGGAATATAACAAAATAGAACACTCAAGAAATGTAGGCCAACCACAAAAGGTATAACTTATGGGGCGCCTGTGTGGCTTAGTCGGTTTAGCGTCCGACTTTCGCTTGGGTCATGATCTCGCGGTTCGTGGGTTCGAGCCCCGCGTCGGGCTCTGTGCTGACTGCCAGCTCAGAGCCTGGAGCCTGTTTCAGTCTGTGACTCCCTCTCTCTCTCTCTGACCCTCCCCTGCTCACGCTGTCTCTCTCTCTCTCTCTCTCCTAGAAATAAAAAAAAAAAGAGGTATAACTTATGTGTAATGGGGATACGAAAGGGGAAGAGAAGGAGAAAGAAACAGAAGAAATATTGGAAACAATAATGACTGAGAATTTCCCCAAATTAATGTCAGATACCTAACCATAGATCTAGGAATCTAGGAAGCTCAAAGAACACCAAACAGGAAAAATGCCAAAAAATTACGCATACACATGTCATATTTAAACTACAGAGAACCAAAGTTAAAGGAAAAATCCTAAAAGAAGCCAGAGGAAAATTACACCTGACCTACTGAGGAGCAAAGAATTACATCTAACTTCCCCTTAGAAACCATGCAAGCAAGAGGCGCCTGTGTAGCTCAGTTGGTTGAGCATCCGACTTTGGCTCCGGTCATTATCTCATGGCTTGTGGGTTTGAGTCCTGCATTGGGCTCTGTGCTGACAGCTTGGATCCTGGAGCCTGCTTTGGATTCTGTGTCTCCCTCCCTCTATCTCTGCTCCTCCCCTACTTGCTCTGTTTCTCTCTCAAAAATAAATAAAAACATTTAAAAAATTTAAAAAGAAAAAAAAAACTATGCAAGCAAAAAGAAAGTGGAATGAAATATTTATTTAATGTGATAAAAGAAAAAAAACACTGACCTAGAATTCTGTATCCTGAGAAATTAACCTTCAAAAGTAAAGGAGAAATGAAGGCTTCCTAAGACAGAAATTGAGGGAATTAGTTTCCAATAGTTTTAACTTGCAAGAAATGTTAAAAGACGTTCTAAGGAGAGAAGGAAGATAATAAAGGTCGGAAACTAGGATCTATGTAGAGAAAAGCATCAAAGAAGGAATTAGTGAAGGTAAAATAAAAAGCTTTATTTTTCCTATTTTTAGTTGATCTGACAACAGTTTGTTCAAAACAATACTAACAGTGTATTTGATTATGTATACTTATGTGTAAATATATATATGATATATACATATGATACACACATACAATATATGTATATTATATATGCATATACTATATATATAATATATATGCTTATGGATGCTGTAGATAAGTGAAATGAATGACAGCAATGATATAAGAAACAGAAATAATGAAGATTATTTGTTACAAGGTACTCATACTTCCTGAGAAGCAATATAATGTCATCTGAAGGTTGACAAGATTAATTGTAAATATAAAAAAAAGAAAAGAAAGTTTAAGAAAAGTATAACTGATATGCTAGAAAAGAAGAGAAAAAGGAGTCACATAAAATACTCATTTAAAGTCACAAAGGGCTAAAGGAGTAAATGGAAGATTAAAAAATAAAGACAACAAATAAACAGTAATAGCAATGGGATATATGAATGTAACTATATCAGTATCCCTTTGAACGTCCATGGTCTAAATGTACCAATTAAAAACCATAGATTGTCAAAGTGGATCAAAAAAAGAAGATCCAACCATATGTTGTCTACAAGAAACACATCTTAAAAATAAAGACAAATATAGGGAAAAGTAAATCGATGGAGAAAGATATGTCATGCTAATACTAATCAAAAGAAAATAGGAGTGGGTATATTAATTTCAGACAGAGAAGGCCCCAAAGCATGGAAAGTTATCAAGGATGAAGGGGAGCATTACAAAATGAAAACAATTCTCCAAGAAGATAACAATCTTTAATATGTATGTGTCTAACAGCAGAGCATCAAAATAAGTGAAGTCAATCTAAATATATATATTAAAATTTAATTTATTGACAATTACTTTGTCAGTCTTTGAACATGAACATGGTTATGTTTTTTGAAGTGGGAAAAACACAAAAACTGAAATATATTCATACTAATGCCCTACCTATGTAAAATTCACCTAAGAAAGCTGATTTTTTTTTCCTTTTGAAAACAAAACTAAACAGGACAGCTCTCCGAACAGTATTGAGCTGCTTGAACATCTGGAGAATGTCAAACATAGCTAATTATTTCTAACATGCTTCCTTTTAAAAATGAAAGGGATAAATCTCTATGTTACTTAGTGGTCATTTAGGAAACGTAAGCATTATTTACACGGAAAAAAAGTCTAAATAGTTTTATTATTTTGAAATTGGATCCTGAATTTGCAAAAGACAAAGTTAACAAGTTGTTAGAAGAGATAATTTATGAACATATGTCACAGTATCTAACGACAGTAGTTAACAGGCAATATTTTAAAACTTCAGTGACTAGCAGTTAGCATGAACAAAACATTTTCAAAGAATAAGACACTTTAGCTGGCGTAATTTAAGAGTATGCCAAAAAACAGTTATTGTGAGAGAAAAAGGGACATTTGTTATTTCAGAAAGATATAACTTGGCCCTTTTAAAAAAAAAAAAAAAAGAAAGAAAACCCACAAATCTTACTTACACTTTTTGGACATTATCTATATAACAACATTCAGTAAAAGGTTCATGAGTCTTTTTTTCCTTATAAATAAACTCACCACATTTATACAGCTTTATCAAAAATTTCAACACATTCCATTTTTCCTTCAAGCTCATTATTTCTAAATATTATAAACCAGGCAGATGAGGTTGACAGCTCGGACTTTGAACATTTATGGTACAAGCTACCAGATTTGTATTTTATTATCTTTAGCATATTTTTACTTTAAGTCTAAATTATTCCATAACAAATCAATATATATTCATTATCTTGTGTTCCTATCTCTTATCATTCCATGCTTGTATATTTCTTTTTTTAAACTGTGTTTTTTTTTAATGTTTATTTATTTATTTGAGTGAGAGAGAGAGACAGAATCTGAAGCAGGCTCCAAGCTGAGGTGTCAGCACAGAGCCCGACGTGGGGCTCAAACTCTTGAACGGTGACATCACGACATGAGGCCAAATCGGGTTCTGAACTGACTGAGCCACCTAAGCACCTTTCCATATTTTAACATTTCTTAAAAATGAACATGAACTCTAACATAACAGATGCATTTGGCCTTTTCACCTGTTAACTGGTGGCTAATCCACAATGTAGTAAATAAGAACACAGGTATTTTAAAAATTAACAGTTTTGTAAGTGATGTTAGTTTATCTGATATACCAAACCTGTAGAGGAAGTTTAGGAAATTTAAAATAGACTATTCATAAGAAAATACATCCAAGAATTGCATAAAATAGAATACTGTGCTAACAGTATTTTTACATGATGGTAAAATCAGGAGGAACATATGAAACTGTTTTTCAACCAAAGTTATTAAATTGGTGTGATTAGACTGTCTTGAAGAAAATTACATTACTTTTTTTCTTATACAGTGATACATCAGGTATTAAAACTTTGAAGTTGTTTAAAGTCATTTTTTTCCTTACATCCTAGTAACTGAGGGCATTGATTACATTTACAGGTCAAAGCTTTTTGTTTTTGTTTTATTTATTTTTAAGTTTATTTATTATAAGTACTCTTTCCACCTAATGTGAGGCTTGAACTCATGACCATGAGATCAGTATTTGCATGATCTTCCGACTGAGCCGGCCAGGTGCCCCAGTCAAGGCTTTTTTAAAACGAATTAAAATTATAATTTTGAAATAATTTTATATTCATATATGCTTATAAGAAATAATTCAGAGAGATCCTGTGTACTGTCTTCCCAGTTTCCCTTAATGGTAATATCCTGCAAAATTATAATCCATCTATTTCATTTGGATTTCCCCAATTATATGGGGTGTAGGCATATTTAGTTTCATACAATTGTATCACGTATGAGTTGTACATCCACCATCGAGATACAAAATAATTTCATCACCAAGAAATTCCTAGTGGATGCCCTTTGATACCCACGTCTCTTTCCCTCCTCCAATGCCTCAACTTCACTCCTAATCTCTTCTTCCTGTATCCCTACCATTCCTGACCCCTTACAACCACTAACCTGCTCTCCATTTAGGTAATTTTGTCATTGCAAGAATGTCATATAAATGGAATCATATAGTATGTAATCTTTGGGATTGGCTTTTTTCAATGAGCAAAGTTTCCTGGAGATTCCAAGTTGTTACCTGTGTCAATAGTCCATTTCTTTTTACTGTCGGGTAATATTCCATGGTATAAACACAGCACAGTTTCTTTATCTCTTTGTCTATTTAAAGTATCTGAGTTGGTTCCAGTTTCTAACTGTTAGGAGTAACACGGCCATGAACGTTCATGTACAGGTTTTTTTTTTTTTCTGGACTTTGTTCATGTACAGGTTTTTTTTATGTGAACATAGTTTTCATTTCTCTGGGATGAATGCCCAATAATTTATCTCTGGCTGGTGTGTCATTGCATGTCAGTTTTCATAAGAAATGGCCAAACTATTGTTCTCTCTACTTTACATTCCCACATACACTGTAGGAGTGATACAGTTTCTCAGCATCCGCACCAGCATTTGGTGTGGTTACTCTGTTAGGTCTTCTGATGCATGTAAAGTGATATATTGCATTGAGATTTTAATTTTCTTTTGCCGAATAATGGTGCTGAACACTTTGCATGGGCTTATTTGCTATCTTACACCCTCTTGGGTGAAATGTTTACCTCTTTTGCCCATTTTGTAAGTAGATTTTTTTTTCCTGTAAGTTTGAAAGTTCTGGATACTAAGACTAGATACTCGTCTTTGGATATGTGTTTTGCAAGTATTTTCTCTCAGTCTACAACTTGTCTTTTCATCCCATTAAAAGTGTCTTTTTCAGGGGAAAAATTTTAAATTTAGCTAAAGTCCAACTGACCCATTATTTTCTTTCACAGATCGTGTTTTGCTATCAACTGTAAGAACTCCTTGCCTAGGCTTACATCCTGAAAATTTTCTCCAATTTTTTTTCTAAAAGTTTAACTTAAAATTTTTTTTCAATGTTTATTTATTTTTGAGCAAATGAGCAAGAGAGAGAGAGACAGACAGACAGAGAGAGACAGAGTATGAGTGGAGGAGGGGAAAAGAGAGAGGGGGTACACAGAATTCGAAGCAGGCTCCAGACTCTGAACTGTCAGTACAGAGCCCAACGTGGGACTCAAACCCACAAACCCTGAGATCATGACCTGAACTGAAATTGGACGCCCAATTGACTGAGCCACCCAGGTGCCCCTAAAAGTTTTAAAATGACCCATTTGGAATTATTTTTGTATGAGTTGTGAGCTTTATGTCAAAGTTTAATTTTTGCCCATGGAGGTCAAAGGCTTTTGTTTTTGTTTCTCTTCTTTTCAGATGAAGCTATAATAAGAAAAAAAATTTAATTTATTTTAATGTTAATTTATTTTTGAGAGAGAGAGAGAGCACAAGGAGGGGGCAGAGAGAGAGGGAGACACAGAATCTGAAGCAGGTTCCAGACTCCAAGCTGTCAGCACAGAGGTGACACCAGACTCAAACTCATGAGCCGTGAGATCCTGACCTGAGCCGTAGTCGGATGTTTAACCAACTGAACCACCCAGGAGCCCAGAAAAACATTTTAAAGAACCAAAACATTTAACGCATAAATCTCTTCCTGGAAATATTGTAACTTTATACTCTTGTCTTTCAAATGAAACCTATGGAAATCATCACCTTCTTATATATACTTGCTGTCCTGGAATTGGATTCTGTGTATACACAAAGCTGTCCCCCTTTCAGTGTCACCTACTTCAACTTTGACTGTTGAAGAGCCACTAATGCCACCTATTTCTTGCTAATTTTCTCTAGAATAACTTCTTTCTGGCAAGATACCAGAGAGAATATGTATACACAGGGACAAAGATGTACCTAAAAGAGATTCCTCTGTGACCATTTCTTCCTTATTCTCCTAGCATGAAAATTGATCATTGAATGTTTTTTCCTCTAACTCTCCATAATTGCTATTATTTTTCTTTCTTTTGTGGTTTTATATTCTTCGAATTTGCACATCTGAGTCCATGATGGTATTAGCAACAATAATGATTATGTATCAAATGAGGACTTTGCACCAAACCCATTATATAATTTTTCCCTGATCCTCATAATTACGCACGTAATATGCGTCTTATTTTACTCACTTTATGGGTGAGAACATTGAAGCTCAGCATGCTTTCTAATTCCAGTGCTTGCATCATTTCCACTAAGACTCTCTCCTATCTGCATACTTCTTTTACAAATTAGCTATTGCTACTATATTGAAATGTGATAATCTACCACAATTTAAAAAAATTTATGAAATTCTTAGGTTCCTTTCGTCACTACCTTGCCTTCCAACTTCTTGAATTCGTTACATTTACCTTGTTCCACTACTACTCGCTGCTGCTTGAATGGGGACCAACGATCTCATTCTCATTTTCTTCCTTACAGCCCTGGAAGATCTGGAATTTGTCATTCTTGTTCTAGTCACTTTAAATCTTCCCTGCTGCTTAACTTCAAAGATGGACCACAGTGTGTAAAGGAAATAACACAATTCGATCTTCAGAATTGAATAGATTCATTCCCTAAGTGAAGGATGAGAGTGAGGGATTCTCCTATAGTTCTACTTATTAAGGGTTTTTCTGGGTATGTTTGACAGCAACCCTTTGTACCTTTTTTTATTTAAAGCTTTGTCGTCTTACATTATGTTTCAACATAATGTTCTAGCTTAATGGATTATGAGCCCTATCTTGACCAAAGATTTTCATAAAACGCGTTCGTATTTCTATCTAAACGTGTAACATGTTAGTGTGTTCACTGGATACAAAATTGGATCTGATGACTTTTTTATAACAAAATTAAATACTTAGCCTAAGGTTTTGCATAGGTACTTAAAAATGGAAGGAATACTTCCTGCTGCCTTCAGTAGGATTAACCACAAATCAACCCATAGAATCTTAGAGACAAATAAAACCTTCTTCATGGCTCTTCATCCTTAGCTGCATTCTCTGTATGCGAGTGTGATAGCTTTCTCCACTGGACTCAGTCACCCCTCCCCTTGAAACATAACAGCAGTGTTTTTCTCCCCTTGTTCCTTCAATAACTTTAATGACTAGCCTTCTTTACTCTTCTCCTGTATAAGGACTTTACCCCAGATGAACTCACTGTTTTCACAAAACTTTCTCTCACTTTCCTCCCTCACCCTTCATCAGATTATTCTACCCATCTGGAATGTATTCTTCACTACAATCTTTCCCAGTCCTTGCCAGGATTTGACACTGAGACTAAAATATATCTCCTTGGAAAGTTTTGTTTTTGTTTTTCTTTTGTGATCGTCCTCCCTCCAATGTCCATTCATCGGTCCTTCTTCTTCTTTTTTTTTTTTTTAATGTTTTTTATTTATTTCTGAGAAAGAGACAGGCAGCGTGAGCAGGGGAGGGTCAGAGAGAGAGGGAGACACAGAATCGGAAGCAGGCTCCAGGCTCTGAGATAGCTGTCAGCACAGAGCCCGACGCGGGGCTCAAACCCACGATCATGAGATCATGACCTGAGCCAAAGTCAGACACTTAACCTACTGAGTCACCCAGGCGCCCCCATTCATCTGTCCTTCTGTCTGTCCCTCCTTGTATTCATGTATCCATTCATCCATTCCTCCAGTAACTCAACAAACATTCACAGGGTACATAATATGTGCTAGGCGTTGTGATGGGTGCTTGAATTATAAAGGCATGTATCAGATGGAGCGGGAATACAGGCATAACTTACCTTAGGGAAGCTGAGAGAAGCTCTTATGAATGGCCACCGGGAGGATCAGGAAAGTTTGACAACCGACGTTTAAAGATAACAGTTAAGACAGAGGCAACATGTGCGGAGCTGTCAATAGAGGTGAGAGAAGGTGAGTTCCATTGTGAGATTTACAAGAGATTCGGTGTTCCTAGAGCAGTATGGGTCTTCAGAAGTGGGAAAGGTTGAAGGGATCATAAAGAACATTGTATACTAAGCCAAAGAATTTGAGACCTGATGATAAAGTGATGTTACTTTCTTACTTTATTAAAAAAATAAAATTGCATATATTTAACTGTGCAACATGATGATTTGATACACATTCGCATAGTGTAATGATTTCTATAGTCAAGCTAATTATCGTATCTTCTCCTCACATAGTTACCACTTGTGTGTATGTGTGTGTGTGTGTGTGTGTGTGTGATAAGTCTATGCTCTGAGCAAATTTCCAGTATTCATTACAGTATTATTAACTATAGTAACATTTCTGTATGTTAGATCTCTAGACTTACTCATCCTACTAAACTGCAACTTTATACCTTTTGAACTTCCCATTTCTCTTACCTCTACAACCCTGATGATCATTATTCGACTCTCTACTTTTATATATTCAACTTTTTAGATTCCATGTATAAGTGAGATCATGCAGGTTTTCTTTTTTCTTTTTGTGTCTGGCTTATTTCATTTAGCATAAAGTCTTCTAGGTTCATCCGTGTTGTTGCAGAAGGTTGGAGCTCCTTTTAAAAGATGGAATTATATTTCATTGTGTATATGTACCCCAATTTCTTTATCCATTCACTTGCAGATAGATACTTATATTGTTTCTATATCTTGACCATAGTGAAGAATACTGCAATGAACACATGTAGATGTCTCTTCAAAGTACTGATTTTCTTTCCTTCCAGCATATACCCAGAAGAAGGATTGCTGAATCATGTGGTATTTCTATTCTTTATTTAAAGAACTGTGATAATGATAATGTTTTCTATAACGGCTGTACCAAATTACATTCCCACTAATAGTGTACAAAGTTCTCTTTTTTTCACACCCTAGCCATACTTGTTATTTTTTATCTTATTTCTATAATAGCCATCTTAACAGGTGTACATTTCCTGGATGATTAGTGATATTGAGCACCTTTTCATGTAACTGTTCGTCATTTATAGATCTTTATTTTAAATGCCTATTCAGGTTCTTTGCCCATTTTTCAACCAGGTTGTTTTGTTTTCCCTTTGTTTTGGTTTTGCTTTTCATTTGGATGAGTTCTTTGTATATTTTGGATATAAATCCCTTATTAGATATATCAATTCCAAGTATATTTTCCCACTCCATAAAATGCTCCTTTAATTTTGTTTGCTGTGCAGAAGTTTTTTTAGTTTGATATAGTCCCACTGGTTTAATTTTGTTTTTGTTGTCTGAGCATTTGGCATACTTTACATTTATTGCCAAGGCCAATGTCAAGGAACTTTTCCTTATAAGAGCTTTATGTGTTCAAGTCTTATGTTTCTTTAGTTCATTCTGAGTTGATTTTTGTATGTGGCAAAAGATTAGGGCCCAATTCAGCTGATTACATCTGGGTTTAGCTGGTGCTGTCACGCTGAGCACAGAAAAAAAAAAGCCCCATCTTGGCTTGGAACTTTCTATTCATGGTAGCTTGGCTCCCAACATGAAGGTCTCACCCAAGAGAGTATCCATAAGGTGTACATTCCAAGAGCCCAAAGCAGAAGCTGCATGGCTTTTTGTGACCTAGCTGTGGAAGCCACTTAGGGTCACTTCCTCTGTAGTACATAGTGTGCCGGGTGAAGCAGCCACCACCTTACCAAATCCCAGGGGAGAGAAACCAACTCCAAAGCTTAATGAGGAGGATAAAGTCTCACCTTAGAAGAACACAGAAGATGGGAGATTTGGGGAAGTACCAACTGCCCTAGGTATTGTAGCTGCTGGCAGGTTGGGGAAGGATTTTAGTAACTACATTGTCTTGAAGTCTTCTAAGAATACTTCTTCAGAAAAAAAAATCTAAGGAAATATTAATAGTTAGGAACATTGAGAGGTAACATAATATACTCATACATCTTGGTGGAGATTATAGTTTTGCGACTTTGTACTTACACATGTTTAATTAATAGGTTTTCTTTCTGAGCTCTTGACAACAGCACCATATACCATTTGTTGCTACTTTTTCAAATGATAAATTGGGTTGCTACAAATTTTCATTAAGGTTATTATTAATATCTACTATTACTGCAAGCTTCTAAGTACTTCATTTATAACATTACTGGTGGTTCTTTACTTACATTTTATCAGAGTGGCTGCTAGAAAGATAGAACATTCGATATGCAATAGAGATAAATGATGGCAGAAAAATGGATTCTGAACGTTGCTTGAAAAACCACAATTCCCTTCACTGAGTTGAGACTCTAGAACTGGCCACACTTAATCATCAACTGTTCATTTTTTATTTTTATTTATTTATTTTTTTCCTATCTGGCCCACTGAATAGAAAACAAGATTGGTATCCCTTTGGAAATCTGTTAAAACCATGTCCTTTTCTAAGGTGAATGGGATATATATATACACACACAGTCACATATAATTTTTTGGTTTACCTGTTTCTTTTTGCTCCTATACCTGTTACCAAGATAACCTCATATTTTCTTAAGTCTGTCATTTTTTTCTTGATAAGCTTTGTTGGCAAGTTATTTTTATATCATTACTAATCATGGAGAAATCTACTTAGCTTAATCAACAATCCATTTCTTAACATAATTATGTGTGTGCAAAGAAACGGTTCTTGTATTTAAGGTAGTTTCTAATTTAGTTATGAAGGCAAATCACACACAAGTAGTCTATCATAGGAGAAACAGAAAGATGACATGTTTAATAATTAACATTGATCAATAATCCTTTTCTTTTTTTTATACTTTTCTGGGTCTTTTGTGTGAGGATAAAGGTGAGTGGTAGAAGTAAAGAGTAGAATTACAGTAAATTTCCAAAAGAAAAAGGGATGAATTATTATCAGTTGCTACATTATACTTTAAAAGAATGTTCCTATGCTTTTAAAATTTTTAAAAATGTTACTTTATTTTTTAGAGACTGAGTGAGACAGAGTACAAGCTGGGGAGGGGCAGAGAGAGAGGGAGGCACAGAATGTGAAGCAGGCTCCAGGCTCTGAGCTGTCAGCAGAGCCCGACTCGGGGCTTGAACTCATAAACCATGAGATCATGACCTGAGCAGAAGTCTGATGCTTAACTGACTGAGCCACTCAGATGCCCCATGCTCTTATGTTTTTATGATAAAAGCAGTACATGCTCATTATAGAAAATTTCAAAAATATAGAAAAGAAAGTAGGGGTGCTTGGGTGACTCAGTCAGTTAAACATCTGACTCTTGGTTTTGCTCAGGTCATGATCTCATGATTCATGAATTTGAGCCTTGCGTTGGGCTTGGCGCTGACAGCATGGAGTCAGCTTGGGATTCTCTCTCTTATTCTCTCTCCGTCCCCTCCCTGTTCACTCTCTCTGTCTCTTTCTCGAAACAAATAAAAAGAATATATGTCCATATTCTCCTATTTCAGGAGACACTAAATTTAAATTGTAGTGCATGTTTTTGTAGACCCGTATGTCTGCCTGTGTGTGTTTTATGTGCAAGAACGCTGGAGGCATAGTGAGGCAGTGCTTATGGTGGATTATCACCCTTATCTCACCTCCTCCTGCCAGTGTCCTTTGCAGTACTGCAGAGGCTAGAAAACTTAAGACGTGTATTTTCTAGATGCCTTTGTAGAGAACGAGATGCCAGTTAGTTTTGGCAGTTAGATGCTCCTTGTGAATTGTGCAGGGTTCAGGGTAGCAGCAGCTTCTGCCCTCACTCCTGCCAGGCAAGCACAGCCAGAGAGATGGCTCTCAGTTGCTGTTGCATCACTGGCTTCACAGCTGCCTTGAGGCAGTTTAGTGATGGCAAAGGCTTCCAGATCCTTGGATGTCAGGGGTTCCAAAGAGTCTCTTGATCCTTTTACTTCCCAATTGCAATGCTGATTGCAAGCCCATAGACACGCAAAGTTGATGATTTTATTAATTAGAGTAATTCACTGGTTTGTAATAAATAAATCCTAAAATTTCACTGCATTAGCACATTCTATTTCTCCCTTTTATACTAGTTCAATGCCAGTGTTCTTGTTGGCTGACACTTTCCTTCTATTTTTTGTCTCTGGCTTCCCCCAGTCTTCATCATCTGTGTCCAACCAGCAGGAAAAGAAAGGGATTATGGGAAAAGTCTACGTACATCTTAAGATCTCTAGCCCACAAATGACACACATCACTTCTGATCAATCCCACTGGCCAGAGTGGCTTTTCCTACATTCAAGGTGGTTGGGAAATGTGTTCATTGGACAATTGTTTCCAATAACAACTCTATGTTAAAGAGAGGGTCACAGTGGCTTTTTCCGGGTGTCATTCCTGGAATACTAGATGGTGAAGCCCATTCCTGTATATCTTGCAATGAATTTTAACCCTCTATTTCCTTATATTCAAGTTCTTTTTGTTTAACCATGCACATGGTTTCTGCTTTTTACAATATATATGTCATATCATTGGTTTTGTGTCTTTTGCAATCTTTATATTTCATCAAAATCAATTTCTAGTATCATTACAACTTGCCTTTAAGAGCTTCTCAGATGTTGCTTCCATGACTTCTACTGTTTTATATTGCAGAGAATTATAAGCATAAGTTGATTTTTCCCTTTTATTATGAACATATTTTCTACTTAGATTTAAATGTGTTATGTGAATACACATCTTTGACAGAATGTGTCTAGATATAATTTTCTCAGGAATGCATCCATCGTTTTTGTTCTGTGGTCTCTGGGCTTTCTTCACTTCAGGAAAGTTTATGCCAGCTTCAAACATATTGTTTTTGTTTTTGTTTGTATATAGGACATAAATTCCTTTTGTGAGAACACCTATAGTTTTGACACTGAATTTCTGTCATTTAATTTTTAATGAAAAAAAAAAACCTTGTAGATATCTTGCCTTTTAATTATATGCATGTATAATTTCAATAAAAAGAGAACCTAAATATTATATAGCAGTATTCATAAAATGCTCTCCAAAATCTGCTCCCCAAATAGTAAGCTTTACTAGAAAGAACAAGCAGCTAGCTTTGTTGGAAACATCTTAAATACTCATGGTAGGTGCTGCGTAAGTACAATGGAACATCCTTAAGATGGGGTGTGGTATAACCCTTAAAAACAAACGAATTTTTATTTTATTTATTTATTTATTTACTTTAAAAGACTTTTTTTAAACTTTTTTTTAACGTTTATTTATGTTTGAGAGAGAGAGAGAGAGAGAGAGAGAGAGCGAGCCTGAGTGGGGGAGGGGCAGAGAGAGAGAGAGAGACACACACACAGAACCCAAAACAGGCTCCAGGCTCTGAGCTGTCAGCATAGAGCCCAACACGGGACTCAAACTCCACAACAGCAAAATCATGACCTGCACTGAAGTGGGACGCTCAACTGACTGAGCCACCCAGGCACCCCAAAAACAAACGCAGTTTTAAAAAGCAAATGAATAAAATCACAACAGCTGAGAAAACTCATTATATACCCATGTGAATGAACTTTAAGGTTTCTTTTTATGGATAAATTCAAGTTTCACAGCAGTGGGAGTCATGTTCTACATTTTTGTAGAAAGGGTATGGAGGAAGAAAACAAATTTATATTAGTGTATGCATAAAATACTTTTTGAGGCCTATATTAATAATTGATCGTTTTGGTTGTCCTTGTGGGGGTGGGGATGACTGGGTGGCTAAGGACAAGATTTGGAGAGAGTTTTGCATTGCAAGCTCTAGTGTGCCTCTTGAACTTTGAAATATATGTGAGCATAACTGCCTCCAAAATAAAAACAAATAAACAAACCCTATGATAATTCAGGGATTACATCATTCATGTTGAACAGTCTTGATCTACAGTCCCTTCAGTAAAACTCCCTGTTGGTTGTAGAAACATCGTAGATGCATATTGAGAGTCAGCACTGTGTGTGATGCCCAGGATCCTAGAAAGAACTAAAACAGTTGTAATTTCAAATACCTAAAAGTCTAGGAGAGGAGAATCCATATAAACAAATCAGTGCAATATATGTAGTAAACATTATAATACAGACCAAAACATTGTTTTGCTGTCTATACCTAGTACAGGGAAATCTACTCATAACCTCAACGCCCTGCCAAACCTAGAACCATTTACTCTTGACTCCTTGACCTCTATGCCAGATACAGACAGCCTCTATAGCACCCTCATGAGACCCTAACTGATCTGTCCTAATTATTTGTTTAGATGTCAGGAAATGAGTGGGCAGAGATTTCTCCAGATGTCTAGGGTTGCAATTTCTTTCTTGTTTTGGAAGAATATCTTAGACTTCTTCCACTGCAGTGCTAACTGTTCCTACAGCAACTTTCCTAAATAGTTGTTATTCCAGCATTTGCCTCCACTGATGGGAAATGAGGCAGCCCACACTAAAAAAGTTTATTTCTAGACAAGCTGTGCACGGGATGTCAGACAGGATTGGAGTCTCTCTCCACTGAAGAGTCTGGTGAAGCTGTGGGCAGATGATGGAGAAGCAGTGCTGAGCAGTGATTAAGACCTCAACCGCTGAAGTCAGTCAGAGCCTGGTTCAAATCTCAGCTCTGTCTCTTTCTGCCTGCTTCATGTTGGGGTAAATTGATTAACTGATTCAAGTCCCGGTGCCCTCAATGATAAAATAAAGGAAACCAATAGAATTTATATCGTGGGATTGGCTTGAGATTTAGATAAGATAATAACCTGAAACTGTTTAGCAGAGTGTCTATAGAGCACAGGCAGAGTTTGGAGCCACATTGACCAAATGGGCAGAGTCCATTAGGAGAGACATCCAGAGAAGAGGGAGCCGTGGGGAGGGAGAGGGGTGGACGTTCCTGGCCAGAATCGACCCAACGGAACTGTGGCCCACTGTGTTTCCTAGGGTCAGGAAAACCTGTTGAATGGAGAGCAAAAGGCTGTATGAGCAGGAGAAATAGCGGGTAATCTTAATCAGAATTGGCTTCTGTCCCAGAGACTTCCTTCTCTTACAAATTCAAAGTGCAAGCTGAAGTGTCCTATCTGTGATTCAAACCTTTCAAAAAGTTGTGAAAAGACCTACATCCTTGACCTTCTTCCCTTGTAGGCTCTTATAAAGATGATGAAATTACCTTATTGTGGTGATCTTATTGTAGGGCACGTAAGATTTCTGGTGGCCTTTCTCATTTGGTATTTCATAGCACAAATACATTTCTCCCACAAGTGTTATTTTGTGACAGCTAAATCCTTGTGGCACAAATGAAAAAAGAGACGAAGGGCACAATTTTCTCAGAATAGCTTAGAGTTCACTGGGGGAAAACCACCAAATAAACTACCGCCTCTAACAAAACCTGGAGGGAAGTCATGTGGGAGAAACACAGGGGAATTTAGGAACACGGTCAAATCCAGGTTTGGGGTGGGGAAAGGAAGAGGGAAGAAAGCTTCCAAGACAGGTGAGTCTTGAGATGAATAAAAAAAAAAAATGGATGGTATTCCATGGGCAGTGGGGTGGGGTGGAGTGTGAGGATGTGGTGTTTGAGGAAACTGCCAGAATTTGAGAAGGCTGAGCGGAAAGCACACAAGAAAACTGTGGAGAACAACCTAAGGAATCGGCAGGGGCCAGGTATCATAGATCCCGAAACTCTAGATGGAAGACATTACAGTGTCCATCTGGGGAGGGTCAGGATTCACTGACCATTGCAATCTAACTAGGACAGGGAAGTCTTATCTGCTTTTGGATTTATTTATTTATTTTTTTACATTTATTTATTATTGAGAGACAGAGAGAGACAGAGCATGAACAGGTGAGGGGCAGAGAGAGAGGGAGACACAGTATCTGAAGCAGCCTCCAGGCTCTGAGCAAGCTGTTAGCACAGAGCCCGACGTGGGGCCCAAACCCATGAACCATGAGATCATGACCTGAGCTGAAGTCAAACGCTTAACCGACTGAGCCACCCAGGCTCCCCTGCTTTTGGATTTAGAAAGCCCACACTGACACATCTGACCTGAGCAAAAGTAACTTAATTTTATAGCAATTGCTTCGCTTACTTGCTGCATATGGAAAAGATGACAGTTCAAATCAGCGAGAGCATAAAGTGAAGTCAAAATTATATGTACAGACTTTCTCTGTCCTTGCTTCCTAGCCGAGAAAGAAGTACATAATGGAATAAGAAGAAAAAGACTAATGGTGAGATTGAAGCCATTTGGAAAAAAAAGAAACACATCATTCTTGGGTGGTTAAAGAGAGAAAACACAGGTTGCAAGAAAAATAGGCTGGAGGGGGGTGATAATGGAGAGCATTGGATGAAATGACAAGTTTGAACAAGAGAAATATAGAAAACAGAATAAAAGCCTAGAGCAAGAAGAAAAAGGTGATTTTCTCAGAGATGGATGAGGAGCAAGGAGAAACTAGACAATCCTAACACACGGAATCCACCCTTAATTGAAGCAAAGAAGAAGGGGTACAAAGCATATGGCCAATTCATAGGGAATCTCCATTTTTAATTTGTCTTTCCCTTCATACTGCAGTATGCGACAGGATCTCCTTAGAATAAACATATTTGTTACAGTCAGTATAATTTTCCCACAAACAAAAATGTTTCCTTCAATGTGTTAAATGTGCTACAAAATATTGAGCTCTTTCTTAAGAATTCAAATGTACTTTGCCGTGCAGCATTTAGTAATGGGGTAGAATCCATAAAGGATTTACTTCTGATGAGCAGTCATACATTTAAACCTCATCTTTAATGCTTAGACATTTCATTGGAATCATAAAAGAGAGCAATTTTCCATGAGGCTGTCAATGTTTTCTGATCTGATCCACTTAAGAGTTCTCTGAGCTTTCCAAAAGAATTCTGGATAGTACAAGATCTAAGCATAGCAGATGTGAGTAGGTGAGTGCAAAGGGGGGCATATTTTTTTTGTGCAATCTGAAGAATTCTAGAAAGTCTCCAAGTTCTCTCTCCTGCCTAGGTTGTCGGGCTTGAAATTTTATCCTGAGGACATGTTTTTTTTTTTGTTTTGTTTTTGTTTTCTTTTTTGAACTAAGAATTTCTGGTCTTTGCTGACCTGAAATTCAAATATCCCCCATGTGGTCAAAGCCTTTCTTTATTAACTCCTGAGGATTTAATTATTGTGGAAGCATAGAATGATGGAGCTAAACATATGTTAATGTTGCAAATTCACCTGTCTCAACGCATCCTGGTTGATTACTTTTACTTAGTGATGGCGGATTGTTTTTCTCTGAGAAGCAAGGGGCAAGAGCCAGAGAGTTCTGGGCTGCATGTGGAGACAGAAGGGACAGAATGGCTGAAGGTGGAAGGCAGAAATAAAAGGATTTCACCTCCTTCTTGTTTGGGTTGGTTGCCATTGACCTGTGAACATGCAGAGGAGAAAGGAAGTTTGACCTTAAGTCTACTCAGGTTTTGAACCATTTTCTTCCAAATAGGAAGTCTTTACAGTTTTTAACTTGGGATGTTATCCATTTCAAAAAGGGAGCAGCTACCTTGCTTGGGTTATTCCCTTGCCTTTTTTATGAGTGTCTCAGGCAACAAACTTTCTCTGCAGTAGAGCTGCCGCATGAAGGACAAGATTCGGGTGATGAAATTCAAGTGTTTTCCCAGTATTTTCTTCTTCTCCAGCTGTGTTCTCTGATTAGAGAGCTAGCATTTGGAACTCTTACTCTCTGAATGGCTCATATATATTCCAGTGACCAGGAAGCCTGTGGCTGTCTCCCCTTACCCTTTTAAAGTGCCATTTCAGTGCTTAGAAAACATTTCATCCATCAGTGGTATCAATACTTGTCATGCTGTGAAAGTTGCCTGTCCTGGCTACTTGCACAAATAATGAGCATGCAGAGCTGACCCAAATTCTACTCAGGAATGGAATAATATAAGCTAATCATTATATAAAAAGTGCATTGAGTGGCTCTATAATAAATTCTGAGAGATCTACAAAATAAAATGCACACCATGACAGCTCTTTAATATGCCTTGTCAGTATTAGGAAAAACATATTTTCTTTCAATCCTTTCCCATTCTCCCTCAATTCTCTCCTAACTTAGACTTTCAGTGCTTAGTATAAAAAATGTAAACAGTAGATATAAAAGTAAAAAAAAAAAAAAGGAGTAGATGTTCTCCCAAAAGAGTTCCCAACCAAAGAAAGAATTGCTCAGACTTAGGTATATTTCTTCACCCGTAGGTATGCGTAGAGAATGTGTACACACACATGCACACCAATTTGTGTAGCGGGACCATGGCAAACATTTTATTCTATGACCTGCATTTTCTTACGGTGAGATGCCATGGGAATCTTTCTGTTTCACAACAAAGAAAACCATGTCATCATTTATAATGGAAGTTTGCCCCATGGTATGTTTAACTAGCCACTTATTGTTGAACACAACAGTTTCAAAATTTGTGTTTCAAAAATTTTTAAAGTTCATTTATTTATTTATTTTGAGAGAGACAGAGACAGTGTGAGTGGTGGAGGGGCAGAGAGAGAGGGAGAGATCAGGTTCCATGTTGCCAGTGTAGAGCCCAACGTGGGACTTGGACTCATGAAAGTGCAAGGTCATGACCTGAGCCGAAACCAAGAGTCGGATGCTTAACCAACTGAGCCACCCAGTGGCTACCGTTGTAGCACCCCAATAAACTGCCACCACCTCTCTTGTTTGCCTCCCTGGCACTTCCTGTCTGTGCCACGTAGTAGTTGGTTCTTTCATATGCTCTTCTTTATACCTGGTGCTGTTAGTATCTATTTTAATCCATGTTTACCTTTTTCTATGTAGTATATAAGCCCCCTGGAGAATGGAATTAGGTCTTCCATTTCTTTACTATTCTTCCCTTAATGTATAATAAAGACCATTGATATAATAGGAGCTCCTCAAATATTAATACTTCCAAATTGATTTTTATTTCAGTTTGATTTGTGGTCTCTGGGCAATTTTCCATGTCTGAGGCTTTTGCCGATTTATTTTATTCTATCCAAATGTATCTAATCTTTGATTTATCCCTTTTTAAATATATGTACCTAAATACAAGATGGTTAATACAGCTAGGATTTTTATGAACTGACAATGAAAATACAAAACAGACATAGTGCTTGCAATCAACGTTCCAGGAACCGTTCTCACATATGTTAATTCGTATTCGCATGTGGGAACTCATTTGTTCCTACAACAACCAAGTAATAGGCTTAGTTAGTAGCTTTGTTCTACACGTGGGGACACTGATGCTTAGGAAAATTAAATTGTCCAAACCAAGAGTGGCAGAATGAGAATTCCAGCCCTGATACTCTGGCTCCCAATCTATGCACTTATCAGTATGTAAATTGCTTCTCAAGTCTCTGATGACCTTTCTTGGACTTCAGTGAACTCTTCTGGCTCGATGCATTTGCACAGTTGCTATTACAGAGACCTGAGGAGACAGGACGTAAGAGTAGAGCTTCAAGTATCGTGGTAAGAGGAGGAAATGGCTTCCCCTTAGATCCCATGGGAGAGGCGCCTGCTCCTTCCGTCTGCATTAGAGGTTCCCTCACCACATTGTACGACCATATGTCTGAAAGGCAAATGCCACTAATAGTTTAAAAGCAAAAAGAGCCTTCAAAACTCTTGCAGTTAGTGAGGCTGTAGATATAATATCCCATGTTAGTGGCTCCAAATATATATAGCTCTAATTTTATGCCATCTTCTGTCCTAAAGTCCACCCAGAGCAGTCTGTTTACAGGGTAGGTTTGATAGCAGGATGCTGAATCAAACATTTGGAAAGGGTCTTCCTTTGTTTTGTTTACCAGCAGCGAACATGTACTGGGTGCTGTCCCAGACACATCTCCTGTCTTATAAGCCAGTTTCTCTGGGAAAGTGAGCTGTTTTATGAGTGATCTCCAGGCCTTCCTAAATAAGACATTCGGGGATGATCAGATATCGAATCCTCTGAAATGAAGGTGTCAGGTAGAAAGTTCTGGAGCATGTAGAGAAGGAAATAAGTCAGTTGATAGTGGCCGGGTTCTCTGCAGGGTCTTAGGGGCACAGAAAAATAGCTCTGCTCTGCACAAAGGTAAATGGCCTCACCAAACCCATGCTTCCCCTGAATGTGAAGGATGTCCCTGAGCTGTAGATTTTAGGTGCAGAGAATATCAAGGTGATTTTGACAAGGATGGGAAATTAACTCTGCTATGTGTTTGTGGGAATAGGTGAAGTAATTTCTGGGATGGCCTTTGGGGTTCTTTTCAGGTGTTGGTTCTTGTAGAAATCATGTATGTGAAGACAGTAATACTGCCTCACCGATTACAGCTAACTCAGCGCTTGCAAACAGGGGTTTGTAGGGGACACTTGGCAAAATCTTGAGGCATTTTTAATTGTCACTACTGGGAGTGGGCTGGGGGAATGGTGTACTGCTGGCGCCTAGTATGCGGAGGCCAGAGATGCTGCTAAATGTTGCATGCTAAAATGCACATGGCAGTCTCCTCAGTAAAGAATTGTCCAGCCCCAAATGTCAGTTGTGCTGCTTTGAGGAAGCCCTGACCAGCTAATGCATGGCGAAGGCCTACGCTGAGGAGAAGGTAATGAAATGTGAGTCCTTACTTCGGTTGCCATGCAATCTCATTTCGTGGAGTCAGAAACCTGTGTAATGACAACCGAATGAGCTTAGAGAATATATTGCTACGAAGCTTTTTAAACTAGCAAGATAATTTAGGATTAATGAGCCCTACTACCTTCATAAATATCTCACCCAAAACTTTCTTTCAAAGTATAAATTGAATTATGAACCTCATCTGTTTAGAACACTTTAATCGATTGCCCTCAGGAAAAATTCGGACTCCTTAAGTGGCCCATAAGTTCCTGCATGATCTGGTCCCGGCTCATTCTCCAGCCTCTTCTCTGCCTCCTTGTCTGCTGTTTCCTCACCACACCAGCCCTTTACTTCCTCAAATGTGAGGCTTATTCCTGCTTCAGGCCTCCTCCCATACTTTTTCCTTCTTCCCTCTACTTAGAACATTCCATCCCAAGCAAAGAGCACCTCTCTGTACATGCTCATCCCCAGCCCAAATGTCGGCATCTCTGTGAATGTTCACAGAAGCTCTCCCTAATCTAAGGTAGGTTTTGTGTATTATTATAACCCTTGTCACATTTCTAATCAAGTATTTGTGTGGGCTTATGGGTTCATGTTTGGTTCCCTGATGGCCCTACGAGCCCATGTGGGGCAAAGTTGATGCTGTCCTTCTTTCCTTTTTTAACTTACCAGAAAGTATTGATTGCTTCATTTGTTCATACATAGTTACTAGGGTGACAAATATAAGATATATCCTTTTTATTAATGTGGCAAGAACAGATAACATGAGTTCCACCCTCTTAACAAACTTTAATTTTACAGTACAATATTGTTAACTATAAGCACTGTCAAACAGCAGATCTCTAGAACGTATTCTGACAGTGCTTTGGCACCACGTATCTCCAGCATCTCTACCTTAATGTCTTTACAGGCTAGGTCCTTGATAAATATTTTTTGGAGAAAAAAGAGACTGGCTTTGAGTCATGGAGGAAGATGATGCTTCTGCCCTCCCCTGCTTTTCTCATTCCCTCAGGTATAACCACAATACACCATGACTCCAGACAGGAACTTTCTTTGTTGGGTACAGGGCTCCGCCCCTTTGCTGATGGGGAAATAGACAGCTGTCCAAAAGCAGAGATCATTTGTCTAACACAGTGCATTGTGACACAGAGTTGATGCTTTTCCGCTGCCTGTGAGGTAATTCCGTCTAGCTAGAGGTGCTGTCTGTGGGATAACAAGAACGAAAAGGACAGAACAGTTTTTTCACCAAAGTTTAGGGTTAGAACAACAGAGCGTCTCTGCTTGAAGTATGCATCAGGTTGAAGGAAAACCCCTAAATGTTATCCACACTTCAACGGGTCTTTTATAGGAAGAATCTTGGTAAGTATCAACACCCATGGAAGTTCAGGGTTCTGAGTGACAAGGATTTAAATGAGAGAGCTCAGGACCTCAGGAAATTGTCTGGTCTATGCACATCACTTTTAAGGCAGGCAGAGCTTTATTGACCTAATCTGGTTAGCATCATGATATTCTGATTGCTAGTACCCTGGTCTGCTGTAGTGTTTATCATTGGCACACCATCATTCTGTTGCAAAGAACTGGGACTGACCCGGTACACTTAGTTCTTTTGAATAGAGTGATGAAATGTGTTTTCCTTTTTCATTTCTCTGAATGTCTGACCTACATTTTACCTTTCTGTTATCATGTAAAAGAACATTGTATTCTACTTCTGGTTTATTATAAGGGGAGATTATGTTTCTGTGGTGTAGGAATATATGATCTTCAGCTTGTATTGGGTCAAGGTAGCCCACATACAATGAAATATATTCATACAGTGAAAATCTTTTTATGTATTTTGATTCAGATGCAGAATTTAATTTTATAAGATGAATAAACTAAACACAGAGGTCAAAATTTTTTGAAGCCTTATAACTCCTTCTATTTGAGGTTAGAGATAAGGTTATCTGAGTGCTTTTAGTTCCCCAAGCCAAGAAGTTAGTTAGAAATAGGCTTTTTAAAGGAAAAAGATAAATGTTAATTTGCAATTATTTTCAAATATGAATTGCTGTGAAAATGGTTCCACTTTGTTTTGGTTCAAAACTTCATCATCCGATGTTTTGAAATCAGATCATGGGTTTTACATATTGATTATTACCTAGTGAATAAAACAACAGTGTCTGACTCGAAAATGATATTTCCTTTACTGATGACAAGAACATTTTCTTGGCTCTCTGTTACCCATGGAAATAAATATAGGCTATAATCTCGATGGTCACACTAATTATTTATCATCAGTGTCACCGCCATCAATGCTTTGAACATTATTACTGTCATCACCTACTGCCAGTAACATCATTGTCATGGACTTTTTCTTTTCCCATCAAATCCTCCTCCTCTAATTCACAAAAGTCTGGCCGACAAAATTTGCCAAAGAACTACTTTAATATCCACTTTAAGGAACAGTTAATACTAGCAAACTTTATCTGATTAACTGATGCATGCTGCTGAAAGTTTTCAAAAGCCTGTTCCCTTAAACAGGCTAAGTAAGCATACATTCTCTGTATTCATTTTCTGTTGCTGCATAACAAGTACCACAGATGTTGTGCCTTAAACCCACATAAATGTTTTTCTAGCAGTTTCTGTGGGCTAGGGGTCCAGGCCTGGTTTAACTTCATCTCTGTCCGGAGTCTCCCAGGCAGCAGTCACGGTGTTGACAGGGCTGCGGTTTCATTTGAGGCTCAGGGTTCTCCTCCAAGCTTGTTCAGGCTGGTGGCAGAATTCAGTTTCTTTCAACTGGAGACAGAGGCCCTTTTTCCTTGTGGCTGCTGGCTGGGGACTACTTTCAGCTCTTAGAGGTCTCCTACTCTTCCTTGCAACGTGGTCCTCCCTATAAACATGGCAGTTTGCTTCTTACACCTCTCTCATGCTCCAATCTCTCTCTCTAAGAGCACGGTCCCTTGTAGGGACTCACCTGGGTAGGTCAGGCCCATCCAGGATAATATATCATTTGATTAACTCAGAGTTAACTGAATACTAACTTAGCCATGAGAGTAAATCCCACGCATTCTCACATTCTCACATCTAGCCTTCTTTCAGGGTGAAGGATTATATAGTGTTTGTGTGTATCAGGGGACATCTTTTTTTTTAAGTTTACCTATTTATTTTGAGAGAGAGAGAGAGAGAAAGAGAGAGAGAAAAGCACTAGCAGGGGAGGGGCAGAGAGAATTCCAAGCACTGACAGCGCAGAGCCCGACATGAATCTCCATCTCACAAACCGTGAGTTCATGACTTAAGCAGAAGTCAAGAGTCAGATGCTCAACTGATGGCACCCAGGGGCCCGAGGGAGGCCATCTTTAGTTCTGCCTACCACATTATCTAACCTGCCTGGTACTTTCTTCAGCTCTTCCCTATAGACCTGTGCTGTCTAATATGGGAGCAAGGTGGGGTTCCTGGGTGGCTCAGTCAGTTAAGCATCCAACTTCAGCTCAGGTAATGATCTCACAGTTCGTGGGTTTGAGTCCCGCGTCAGGCTCTGTGCTGACAGCTAGCTCAGAGCCTGGAGCCTGTTTCGGATTCTGTGTCTTCCTCTCTCTCTGGCCCTCCCCTGCTCATGCTATCTCTTTCTCCCTGTCTCTCTCTCTCCCTCAGAAATAAATTTAAAAAAACATTAAAAAATTTTTAATATGATAGCAAGGAGCCATCCTGCTACTTGGATTGACATGCACTAAACTGAAATGAATTAAAGCCACATAAAATTGAGAATTCAGTTTCTTAGTCACATTAGCCACCTTTTACATGCTCAGTGGTCTCATTTCATCATCACAGAAAGTTCTATCTGGTGTGAAAGTGTTAACGGTTGGGACGGATTATCATTTCTATATAACCTAGCTAATATGACTTTTATTGTCTTAATGCATAAAATTGGCTAAAACTGGAAATTTTTAGACACTGTGTAGGCAGGCAAGAGGAGACATATTTTAAAAGAGTATGTTGTAAGGACACCAGTCTAAACCAGACTGACTCCATAACGGGCTTTAAGTTTCCCCTCTAAACTAGAAGGCCTAAGTTTCAGTTTCCCTGAAACTATCAGACAGCTACACATTGCCCAAGGCTGAAGAAACTGCCCACCACATCACTCCACCACACTACCTTGGCAACGCCCAATCAAGAAAGGCCAGCAACTATAGATAAAACTCTATTACCTAATGTTAAAGTTAACCCATTAGGCGCCGAACAAGACCCTAGGCTCACTCTGTAATTGGTTAAATTTAAAAGTACTCTAAATGTTGTAATTGGGTCTCGCCAAAAGTAACAAATACTCTAGACAATGTGTATTGTTAAACCCGCTGTCAATGGTATTTGTATAATTATGATTGGATCACTGTTTCCATGCCACAACTTCTGTCACTCCCCCGTCACAAACCCCATAAAAACCCTACTCTGCCTTTGTTCGGGGCTCACAGCACGGATCCACCGCGCTGGTAAAATCTGAGCCCGAGCTCGAGCCTGTAATAAAACCCTTTGCCTTTGCATGCGTGACTCGGTCTCCCCATTGGTGTCTGGTCATTGAGGATATCGCGATCTGGGTATAACAATATTAATATGTGTTAAGTCATATCACAGAGGTGGTATTTTTTGCCCTACTCAGAGTCTGAACCTCAGGGACAATTTCTTGCTATTGTGTCTCCTTTTTGTTGTGGCTAATGGCAGCAATGGAACATTTCCATCACCACATACACTCCTACTGGAGACTGCTTCACAGAAGCCCATAAAAAGAGATACACTTCAATCTTATGCACAACTAGTGCAGTCTTGTCCAGTGGGACATTCTCTGATGACGGAAATGTTTAATATCTATGCCATCCAATATGGTAGTCAGTAGCTAGAGTAGTTAGTGACTAGTGAGCACTTGAAAAGAGACTAGTGAGGAGCTCAATTCTTAATTTTATTAGATTTTAATTATAAATTCATAAATTTAACATCTTAAATAGATATATGTAGCCACTGGTTAACAGATGGGACAGCACAGGTCTGGAATACTACACATTTACCATTCCCTGCATCCCTCAAAGGAGCTGGATACTATTTCACCATTTGCTCAGATACAAAATCTGGGAGCTCTTGGGAGTGCGGCGGAAAGATGGCTGGGTAGGTTAGGAAGAAACAATGCAATGCTCTTAGCTTTTCGTTATGGTGTAGACAATTTTGAAAGTCCAAGAAAAGAGGTTGAAATGTAATATCTCCTCGTTTTAAATCTTGCTTTAGATTCAAGTTAGCTTTTCATCTTTAGCAATTTGTCTGCCTTGAGAACTTTACAGCTTTATTCAGCTGGAAGAAATTTTCTCACAATGTTTCTCCTTGCATTCACTTGCCTCTTGCTTTGTTACATTTAATTATATCTCCCCTTAAGGCAGATGGGAGGGAAAACATCAAGTAAACATGTTCCACTTCAGAACTTGTTCTTCCCCCAAAAGGTATAATTTGTAACTTAATAAACATAACCACATTGTGATTTAATTAACAAGTCACAGCCACAAACAAAATAGTAAATCTGTGATTTACTTTAACATGAGGAAAATGGCAGATCTCTTTTAGATGAGAATTTAAAGTGAAGTAAAGTCAAATTTAGCTCAGTGTATCATCCCTTGATGTGCTGATGGGCTGTCACAAAGACACACACTGTCTATCTCCGTGGAATGTACACCTATTTTTAGGGATGACAATTTCCAACATGCCAATGTGTTTAGGTATCATTTCCAGATGCTCAGCTTCTCAGGAACTGGCCCAAATGTTGAAACCACATGACACTCCTGAAGATAACTATCTGCATTAGCAACAGCATGTAAAGTCCAAGTCAAAAATGAAGTTAGGCAAGCAAACTTTATGGTTAAATTTTACCATAGCTAGAGTTTGGCATTTCTACTATGTATAGTTTGAAACAGAAAATCCCTGAAGTACTTCTGTTTGTAGAGGAATAAGAGGAGAATGGCTACTTATTTTTCTTTTCTATGGGTCAGGATGTCCCAGAGTCAAATGAAGGGTCATGGCTGTGAATTTCTAAGAAAAGGAGACATCCTTGTCCTCCATACGTACCAGAGAGGTTAGAGAAGGCCACTCTGGGCACTGACTTAGGTATGGTTACAAGTTTCAACTCCAGTTACCAAGTAGAGCTATAAGGAATAAACTTAGGGAACAGAACTCTGAGAATTTCTGTACTTCCCCTTGTACCCAAGAGCCAAGGAGTATTTCCACTCACTATATTCTCTATGCTTGGTGCCTTATTATTATTATTATTATTATTATTTCCTTGAGCTACTGAGTGATAAATAGGATTGGAGGGTGGTAATGTGCAGCAGGATGGTGATACTTTGAAACATCACCTAAATCGCCTTCTGTCTTGGGTAATTCATTTCATATTTTCTTCCTTGCAATCTTCTACCACTCACTTTAGGTTCTGAAGTTGAGACTCACTGCCATGGAAAATAAGAAGCAGAGGGTGGATACAGCTGAAAATAAACACTTTAACTAAGTCAACGGAAGGATTTTATTTAATCTCCCAGCAGGCACGCTGGTCTGAAACCAAGATGCATTTGATTTTTAAAAAAGCAGGAACTTGGGGCACCTGGGTGGCTCAGTTGGTTAAGTATTTGACTTCGGCTCAGGTCTTGATCTCACTGTTCAGGTCATGATCTCACTGTTCGTGGGATCAAGCCCCACGTCAGGCTCTGGGCTGACAGTTAGCTCAGAGCCTGGAGACTGTTTTGGATTCTGTGTCTCCCTCTGTCTCTCCCTCTATCCCACCCCTGTTCACCTTGTCTCTCTCTCTCTCTCTCTCAGAAATAAATAAAACGTTAAAAAATTTTTTAAAAAGCAGGAACTTGAGAGAAAAGTAGTTTTGGAGTTGAGTTGCCTTGGTAGATTAAGAACTATGTGGAACAGCACAGTGGGAGGCTATAGGATATGACGTCTTTATGTCATAAAGGTTTTTTTTTTGTTTTTGTTTTGTTTGTTTTTGCTTATTTTAGCTAGGAAGGAAAGAAGATACTAAAATATATCCTATTCAGAGGGAGGAACTTACAGAGAATTGAGAGAGGAAAACAACAGACTGGGATGTTTGCATAGCCTGTGTTCCACCCACCTCTGCCTTGTGGGTCAGAGCTCCTGTAGGTGAAGAGAATAGACACCCTGATAGTTGGAGGAATGTGAAAGAGGGGGTCTGTACAAATGTAGGGTTGTAGTTGATTTGTTCATTCATTCAACTGTGTTTTGCATGTTTCAGGCACCATGCACTCTTTTTTTTTTTTTTTTTTTACAAATAGTTTATTGTCAAATCGGTTTCCATATAACACCCAGTGTTCATCCCCACAAGTGCCCTCCTCCATGCCCATCTTCCCCCTCCCCCCCACATCCATCAGTCCTCAGTTTGTTTCTCAGCATTCAAGAGTCTCTCATGGTCTGCCTCTCTCCCTTTCCCCCACAATTTCCCCCCTTCATTTCCCCCTTGTTCCTCAGTTAAGTTCTTCTTAATCCTCCTATACGTGCAAACATATGATATTTGTCCTTCTCTGCCTGACTTATTTCGCTCAGCATAACACCCTCAAGGTCCATCCATGTTGCTACACATGGCCAGATTTCATTCTTTCTCATTGCCATGTAGTATTCCATGGTATAGATAAACCACATCTTCTTTATCCATTCGTCCGTTGATGGACACTTAGGCTCTTTCCATGTTTTGGCTATTGTGGAGAGTGCTGCTATGAACATTGGGGTACATGTGCTCCTATGCATCAGCATTTCTGTATCCCTTGGGTAAATTCCTAGCAGTGCTATTGCTGGGTCATAGGGGAGTTCTATTGTTAGTTTCCTGAGGAACCTCCACACTGTTTTCCAGAGGGGCTGTACCAGTTTACATTCCCACCAACAGTGTAGGAGGGTGCCCGTTTCTCCACATCCTCGCCAGCATCTAGAGTTCTCTGATTTGCTCATTTTAGCCACTCTGACTGGCGTGAGGTGGTATCTCAGTGTGGTTTTGATTTGTATTTCCCTGATGAGGAGGGATGCTGAACATCGTTTCATGTGTCTGTTGGCCATCTGGATGTGCTCTTTGGAGAAGTGTCTGTTCATATCTTCTGCCCATTTCTTCACTGGGTTGTTTGTTTTTTGGGTGTGGAGTTTGGAGAGTTCCTTATAGATTTTGGATATTAACCCTTTATCTGATATGTCATTTGCAACTATCTTTTCCCATTCCGTTGGTTGCCTATTAGTTTTGTGGGTTGTTTCCTTTGCTGTGCAGTCAGGCACCATGCACTCTTAACTGGAGTGGACTCAAGAGAGAGTATGAGGGCAAAGACTTAAAAACAGTGAAATCTAATGAACGTTTGAGGAGTGTAATTAAAGGGGATGGATGATATGGGCCAGTATCTGCGGGAAGTAGAGTCAGGGGACAGTTTTGTTTTTTTAATATTTTTAAAATTTGTTTTTAAGATGAAATGAAACACAGCATGTTGTGACCAGATAGGAATGACTCAGTAGGGAGGGGGAATTTGTCAATGCAGGAGAGAGGGACCAAGTCACTGTAACAATGTGCTTGATAAGTCAAAGGGGATGGGAATGAGAGTTGGGCTTTGCTGGAAATTATAACACGGACACCAGAGTATGGGTAAATGTAATAGTAGGATCAGAAATGCAAGCAGATAATATAACATGATATGAAGGTTGCAATGATATAGATCCAATACATTAAATATTTAGGAAACTCCATTCCAGCTGACGACTTGCCACCCTCCTGACTTGAAAGGCAGTAGCAATGTCCAGTGGCTTTCTACTGGGTATGATTGTCTCCCTCATCGGCCAGGGAGATTTGGTGACATGTGGAGATGGTTTTTGTCACAGCTGGAGGAGGGGCTGTTACTGGCTTTTCGTGCGTAGAGGTGAGGGAGGCTGCTAGAAAGCCAACAACACAAAAGATAGTGCCCCACCATCACGAATCACCTGGTCCAAAGTGTAGAGAGAGCAAGGGCTGAGAAACTTTGGCAAGAGCCAGGCTACCTGATCTCTTCCAAAATGTGCTGCAGTTATTAATGGCACAGTTAATTTTGTTTGTTTGTGGCCTCACATAGTGTAACTGCAGTTTGGAAGCTCTTTGGGGCCTCTTTTATGCAATCACTAATAGCCAAACAGAGAAGAAAGAAGAAACAAACCGAACACCAGGCCAAAGGATTGAATTCGTGGCTCCTAGAAGACATCCAGCCACATGACCCCCTGCAGGAAATTCTTCCATCTGAAAGCATGTGACCTTTGGTTTAACTATGTCACCCAGTCAACCTCCCACAACGCAGCTTGTGTTGAAGTGACTCATCCCGGTTCTAGCTCGCCACCTTCATGGAACAAGTTCTATGAGAAACAAATGCCCACAGGTGTTCCAGTTCAACGGAGAATGGTAAAATGGGGTTAACTGGTGAATTAGTTCTGGGGGAGAATAAACTTCTTATAACTTTATCTTTTGAAGTCATGTGTTGATGCATAATATGCATCTTCTCAGCTCAAATGAGAACAATGAAGATGCAGTTTCATAAGCTTTGTAATCATATGGTCATGCAAAAATATTGTTTAAAATTTGACAAACCAAGCCTCAGGAAAAAATAAGGATTTGAAAATTTGCCTCTTCCTAATGCAAAGTTCACATCATCTGGTCCATGTTTCGATAGGATTAGAAGTGGATTTTTTATAACCATAAGCAGAGTGGAAGGAATGGGAATAACAAAGAAGTTTGAAAGACCAGAACATTTTATTTTAATATTCACTAACTTGAAGACAGATGTGAAACATTATCACCTAGTGCTTAGGCAAGATTTGATGGAATGTTTTCTAAAAGTAATCTAAGTACTAGCGCCTATGTGAGAGCTCCTATCTTCTTTGACAACCTGTCTTATTTTTCAAATTCACTGAATGATAGTACCTGCAAGAAGGAATAAACAAGACCAATCAACTCTTACCAGCTAAAATTAGCTTTACCTAGTTGCACATAGGAACATAGGTAAATGACATGAAAAAAAAAATCAACTGGCTCCAAAAAATATCAGTAAGTATGTGTATTGTAATCTACCTCAAAATCTTTTCAAAGAAGGCAAGGCATAAACACTACAGAAACATACAAAAAGCTAGTGGTATATGTCTTACTATTGAATAATGCATTGGACTTCACTTATATTCGTTCCTTTATTTTCGAATTCTTTAAAGAGAGTTTTCTTTATTATGTCATCTTAGGCTATAAATTGATCTATAATGCATCTGTCTATATTTGTTAACTGCTCACTCTTCACAGAATACTGACTTGGTTCTGGGATTCGGTGGTAAGTAAGATGCTCTCGTTGCTCTAAGGGGCTTGCAGTCAAGCAGGATAGAGAGAGAGAAAGAAGTATACAGGCAACAGCAACATAATGAGATAAGTTTTATGGCAAAGGTAACATGAGTATGCAATGCAAGGTCAAAGTGGGAATACTTAACAGAACCTGGAAGATTTCTGAGGATGAGTCAGTGGAATTCTGAGCTGCTCTCTGAAGGATGAGCAGTAGTGTGTAAGAAAGAGCAGAACATTTCAGGCAGATGGAATGACCTATTCAGATGTTCAGAGGTGAGATACAGCATAGGACAGAAACCATTGACAGAAATGTCAATGGTTCAATATGACATTGGTCTAGAAAATAGGAGAGACCAATGGGGTCATGCTATGGTCTGAATATTTGCTTCTTCCCAACTTCCATATATTGAAATCCTACCCCCTAAAGGTGATGGCATCAGGAGATGGAGCCTTTAGCAGTTGATTAGGTGATGAAGGTAGAACCCTCATTAACGGGATTAGTGATTTCATAAAAGAGATTTTATAAAAGTGCAAGTCCCCTCCGCTATGGAGGACACAGTGAGAAAGTGCCAGCTATGAACCAGGATGAGGACCCTCACCCTGCCATGATGGCTCCTTGATCCTGGACCGTTAACCTCCAGAACTGTGAGAATAAATTTCTGTCATTTATAAGCTACCCAGACTTTTGTGATATTTTCTTAGAGCAGCCCAAACAGACTAACAGACTGCTGAAAATAGGTAATCAGGGGCCAGATCACCAAGGACACTTTATCCTGAAAGCACTGGATAATCACTAGGATTCATTAGTCAGTGAAGCAACATGCTTACGTTTCTAAATGAAGAATCTATGGTTAATAATGTGGAGCACATATCAGAGAAAGATGAACTTGGAGACAATGAGCCCAGTTAAAAGGCTGTTTTGTAAACCATGCGGCCTGGGCTAAGGTAATGAGATCTTGATAAGAAGAGTTGGGGGTAAAGTGGGCACAATTTTGTGATTGCTTAGATATAAGAGGTGAGGGAAATAATGAGAGCGATCCCTATCTCTTTGGTTTAGGAAATTGAGTTAATGGTGATACCACTGACAGAGGAGGCCATCCAGGAGTTTTTAGGGAAGATAAGGTCTTTTTTTCTAAATATAATTTATTGTATGCCTAACATACAGTGCATACAATGTACTCCTGGTTTTGGGGGGTAGATTCCTGTGGTTCATCGCTTACATACAACACCCAGTGCTCATCCCAACAAGTGCCCTCCTCAGTGTCCATCACCCATCTTCCCCTCTCCTCCTCACATCAACCCTCACTTTATTCTGTCTTTAAGAGTCTCTTGTGGGGGCACCTGGTGGCTCAATCGATTTAGTGCCTGACTTCACTCAGGTCATGATCTCACAGTTTGTGGGTTCGTGCCCCATGCCGGGCTCTGTGCTGATGGCTTGGAGCCTGGAGCCTGCTTCAGATTCTGTGTCTCCCTCCCTCTGCCCCTCCCCTGCTCACGCTCTGTCTCTCTTTTAAAAATAAATAAACATGTAAAAAAAAGAGTCTTTTATGGTTTGCCTCCCTCCCTCTGTGTTTATAACTATTTTTCCCCTTCCCCTCCCCCATGGTCTTCTGTTAAGTTTCTCAGGTTCCATATATGGGTGAAAACATATGATATCTCTTTCCCTGACTGACTTATTTCATTTAGCATGATACCCTCCAGTTCCATCCACATTGCTGCAAATGGCATGATTTCATTCTTTCTCATTGCCAAATAGTATTCCATTGTATATATAAACCACATCTTCTTGATCCATTCATCAGTTGATGGACATTAGGCCCTTTCCATGATTTGGCTATTGTTGAAAGCACTACTATAAACATTGGGGTACATGCGCTCCTATGAATCAGCACCCCTGTATCCTTTGGATAAATTCCAAGTAGTGCTATTATTGGATTGTAGGGTAGCTCTAGTTTTAATTTTTTAAGTAGCCTCCATACTGTTTTCCAGAGTGGCTGCACCAGTTTGCATTCCCACCAGCAGTGGGTTCCCGTTTCTCCACATCCTCGTCAGCATCTATTGTTTCCTTAGTCGTTAATTTTAGCCACTCTGACTGGTGTCAGGTGGTATCCCAGTGCTCTTTTGATGTGTATTCTATAGGGAAGATAAGGTCTATCAACTATTGCACTTAAAGGTATCCACCGACTACAGTGAGCATAGAGATGCACGATGATGTTTTCTCCTCTGCAGCTGCCTACTTCCCATTCATAGGATTCTAAATGCTACTGTTAGAGGAGTGTATATTTCTGAAGACAACTAGTGGGATTTGCAAACAAATCCCTCTGGTAGCATTTCAGAGGTATCAATTCAACAATTCTGTTATTACTGTTTTCTCAAGCCAACTGGCTCACTAATAAATACATCCAAACTAAAGATACATATATTTGCAGAAGTGGCCACTAAATAAAGAACAGGCATGTTACAATATTTAGCACTCAAGTTTGGAAAAAATAAAATATTCTAAAACTAGTCTAAGGTGCTATCAAGAAATGATATAACAGAAATGTATAGAATTGTTGAATTGAATCATTCATTGTATTGCACACCTGAAACTAATAAAATGCCTTATGTTAATTATATTTCAATAGAAATAAAAGTATGCATTTAAATTATATCTTATGCAATTCAATAACAATACTATTAAATACACTTATAGGTGAGAATACTCACTGGTATACTGAACTCAAAACATTTCATTTGGTTACGGAGAATGAAGAATAAATAATGAGAATTAGGTAAATTTTATTTTCAGACAGTTTTTGAAATTCCTTTTCTTGATATAGTTAAAAGTAAAGTATTAATAAATTGTCTCTTAAATCATTGTTGCTAGTTTAGAGTATTAGATATAAATGAGTTATGTGTGACATGCCTTATCCTTAACAGTTTATTGTTTACATTAATGAGGACAAAAATTATACTTTGTTTTTTCGAAATAGAGTCCAAGATCCTAACAGAATTTGTGACAAGAAACAGCTTATACTAAAATGTTAATATTTTTTTTAAGAGGAAGAAGGAATGCACGGAAACTTGTTTTCTGGTCTTAGGTATAAATTTTGATTTTTCTTAGGCTCTATCTTGTTGTTCTTGCAAACCAAACTACAATAGTCATCTATAATAGAGTGAATCATAAAATCACGTTGAAGGTGATTTTAATGTTCCATCATGAAAATTGCAGAAATATTATTCTTTAAGCATGCTGACGTTTTTCAAACATTCTCTTTTTTCAGTGCCATAGCTCAGAGAGGGAAGTGGGCCACTTTTAGAAGAACATGCTATGTGCATAGGTCTGCCTTTTTAATTTCAATTCAAAGAAAATGCAAAAATCTTCAAACACAGCAGAAATTGTGAATTAATAGGACCTGCAATTAAATCTTTTTGTGGCATAAACTGTGCCTACGCCTTAACAAAACAAGATGTCAGCATTGTGAAGGTCAAAGTTGCTTGGCGTCAAATAGATCAAATGCTGAATTGTTTATAAACATGTTAGAAAAGTGCACTGTTGTAAAAATATTCTTATAATCTGCAGAACTTGACACTGACAATAACATTTGCTATTTAGTTAAATGTTGAGAAGGCATTTATAGATAGACACCAATATACAGCAGTTTTCCTGGAGTGTGTCTAGAATGACCTTTGTTCTCCTTTGCAATAATGTTGTACCACTGGAAATACTTGACAAAGACAGATGCTTGCAGTATATACATTTCCTACAATCTCATCTTGGTTTTGAACTTTGTGATCTAAGAGATTTTTTTCACCTAAGTGAGAGTTATTTTTCATAAGATTTTATGATTATTTTTTTCTAGTGAATGCTTTCTACCCTTTTCTCACCCTAAGTATGATTATTCAGGTTATAGGTAAAAGTTTTTACTCTTGAAAGGAATAGGAGATCAGACACGGACACTAAAAAACAAAACAAAACAAACAAACAAACAAACAAAAAACCAATGTAGCACAGGTGGTTCCTCTGCCAATAATATTCCAATATCTTCCCATGCTTTGTGGATAAACATTTAAATTCATTGACTTTTCTTCCCATCAGCCAGCTTTTCCAGCTCTGCTAAAGTGTTCATGTTAGCTGAAATGGCTTACAATGTATCTCTTAGGTACTATTGTGTTGCCTCTGCTTTATGTGTCTTTTGTCCAGTTATGTTGTTTTACCCAAAAGAAGTGCCTTCCCTTTTCCGTGTGTGTTTGTGAGTTCCAATGAAAAGATATCTACATCAAGATACTTCTCTCTCTTGTCTTCCATTTGGGACTATTGCTTTTTTCTTCCACGGAATTAAGAGAAATATGCAGAACAGACACTCGAGAGAAACCACTGCATGTCTTTATAAAACTGTGTCTCCAAGCTTCTGTGACGAAACCATATTCCTGGTCAACGGAATCAGACCACAAAGGACGTTCAAGATGCTTCTTCCTTTTCTGGTCTTGGATCTTTGTCCTTGATTCACAATAACTTGGTGCTCTAGATCTTAAAATTCCAAGGAAAATACACACATTCATCTATTCTCTATCAGAAATGTCACCCTCAAGCATCTTGGTTCAACAATAACTAATAATGAAATTTAGCATCCCTTTAGTGTCAGCCGTGAGGCAAAAAAGATGAGGATTGGCTTTGAGCAGTTTTTTTTCAAATTCTGAAGAGCATTTAGAGTTTGGGGGTGCTGAGGACAGAAAGGGTCACTGAAGGAAAGAAGCTCCCACTCTCATGTTCAGAGCCGCTCTTCTTTCATGGGTTTTGTGATTTTTTTCATAGAATATTTCATTTAAACAGATTACAATGGATTAAAGAAAAAAATAATTTGTTTTAGAGGTCGAAGGGAATCTCTAACTACTCACTCTGTTTATTCAAACTCAACTTTCTCTCCATAAAGCAGAAATCATAGCTTTCCATGAAATTTGTCCTGACCTCTCTCCACCCATAATATCACTTCTTGGAACTCCTATAGCAGTTATTGCCTGGGCTCTGGAGTCTGGCAGTCTAAACTCTGTGCCTTGTTTTCTTCCATTATTATCCTATAATATGATGCTAATAATAGCACCTACCTTAAGGGTCTGTGGTGAGGATTGAATGAATTAAGTTATCGATACTTAGTATGCAAATCACACTGTTATCCATTACTATTATTATTGGCTACTTAATTCTATTCTGTCTTATGATATAATGTGTTGTGTATCATAAAAGATATCAAAAGCTATCTAAAGTTGCTTTTTCATTTTACTATGAAATATTATATACATTCAAATAATTGATATATATGATATATGTATTATAGAATATATATAAGTAAATAT